>NW_005054312.1:8351324-8367227 GCF_000277835.1 Geospiza fortis
ACTGAACCTGATGTCTGCTCAGAACTCCTTACTCGCCATGTCCCCTGAAAGCCCAGAGGTTTGTGCTGACAAATTTTGCTGGATTCAAAAAAGTCTAAAAGGGTGCTTAGTTATTATGTCACGAGGAAGTTTTTCAGATGGAGATTTGAGAGATTTGTAAAAGCAGTAGCATGGAGTGCTGAAAATCTGCTGAAAGTCATTCTGCTCTTAGGAGATCTGTCTTCATTGTATCAGGTGCATGAATACAGCATCTTCCTTCTGAGGAAGGAAACTGAATCCTCATGGTTGTTACTTAGTTCTGATAAGACCCTTAGTATTTTACAAAGTGAAACAAAATCAGGAGGTAACACTTTTTTGTTTCCTTTATACAAGTTGCATGGAAGAGGCAAATCTTATGTGGCATATTAAAATAAGTTACTTGTAACATTCAGCGTTCTAAGGTAACAGCAGGCTAGTTCTAAAGGTAATTTAAAAACAGGGTATCAGTGAGTAAGTTGACTGAGGTTTCCTTCCATCAACATCAAGAATTCTTTTCCCCCTTGTTTACTTTTGTAATGAAATACAGATTTCATTTGATAAGTAAGAGGAAATAAAATCAGCATAGTAATGCTCTTCCAGCAACAAGTAACAGGACTTAGTCTTACATGTTTGCTCAAAACTCTTTGTTTAGCACTTCTGTCAGATGCTCTGTAAGCAGAACATTCCAGTTGTAAAAAGAGCTGCAGAAAACTGTTTCTCATGATCCTGGGAAATTTTTATCTTTGTGAACAGTCCCCTGGGGTGTGGCATGTATTTAAGAATACCCACACCCCACCTCTGCCCTAAAGCAGAGCATATATGGGTATGTGCTCAGTCAAAGGCAATTTATAGGGATTTGGCAAAATATCTAAGTGCTGCTTTCTCTTGGTGATTTTGCAGCTCAAAAATGGAGCTTCCACTTCTGGCAGTCATGCAGGTTTTTTTCTGTTACTTTTTCCCACTGAATATATGAAGGGTAACTTTTCTTAAATCTCAAGCTTTGGGAAGAAGGCAGAATTCTCTGCTAATGTACGGATGTTTGTTTTCATATTTACATGCCCAACATTTCTTGTTTGGAGGGAAAAATTTACGATTGCACTAACTTTTGGAACCTTAATCTTCCACAGATGTAGCATCTGCTGTGTGTTAGTATTTGTAGGTACTTCTTGTGTCGTCATTAAGAGCTGTATTTTATATGAATGCACGTGTTAAGTTTGCAATCCACATAAACCCATGTAGTGAATTCATCAGTATGAAAAGGCTTTGGGTTTGGCAAAGGTTGGTCAGTGTCTTTATGCAGGGAGTTAAATATTTATATGGGTAGCAAAAGAGCTGTGTGCTGTAACTGAGGAAGAATTGAGAATGACTGATGGTGGACTGGAATAGCTTTATTTTTTTATTTCAGATTTCGACCTATTAAAGGAAGGCAAGAAGAACTCAAAGAGGTGATTGAACGTTTTAAGAAAGATGAGCACTTAGAAAAAGCCTTCAAGTCCTTGACGTCAGGTGACTGGGCCCGGCACTATTTTCTTAACAAGAACAAAATGCAGGAAAGGTTGTTCAAGGAACATGTAGGTGTATTTGTAATTAATGTGCTTTTTCAGATGGTTGAAAGGCAAAGAAAAAGTAAAATTTTCTTAAGAATACTATTAGCAATAGTAAAGCAATCGAGTGTTATATGTTTTACTGTTTTTTAAGAGAAACTTCCTTTGATTTTTAAAGCCTAACTAGACACACCCTCCCTTTTTTTTTTCTTGTTAACTTGCATTGCTTCTTATTAATAGAGTGTAGAAAGGAAGGGGTTTTTTCCTCCCTTCATCATTTGTTTGTATTGTGGTTTGTTTGGAGTTTTCATTTTTTGGGGGGTTTTTGGGGTTTGTTTTAGGGTTTTTTACTTACAACTGAGTGACAATCAAATTGGGTGACAAAGGAAGATAAAGGAAAAGGGAGTAGCCTTGTTACCTCAAAATACCCCAGCTGTTATGGGTATAGGGGCTATACCCATAAGGGTTGTTCCCCCTCCACTTCCCACAGCCCAAATCCATTTTGTATGTAGCATAAAAGTTTTTGATTCTCAAAGTTGAAAGGAAAAAAAATCATAGTACTGTTTACTTAACAAAAAAAGATGCTTCTTCAAGAATGAGTCTGTTGTTTCAAGGTACAACTAAAAAGAGTGTGGGCTGCTTTAGTAATGCAAGAAAGATTTGGCAGAAAAAGTTCTGCTTTGTTAGAGTGGTTTTTAGAGTAACACAGTCACAACTCAACTTAAAAAAAAATCAGCAGTCCCTGAATTCAGCATCTAGGTTTGTTGTGGAAGTAATACCATTTTTCAGAACTTCAAACAATAAAATGGATTTCTAGAGATTATTAGGTCTCAGTCGTTCTTAAAGATATGAACAGATTTCTTGAATGCAGCTATTCAGTGATTTTAAGAAAAAAATTATTGATTTTCATTAGTTGGACCAATTTTGGTCCAGGTATCTTTAATTTTCTTAAACTTTTTGGATAATCTCAATACCTGTGTAAGGATTACTGCAAGTCACTGTGAAGAAATAAGACCAACATAATATGTATGGCTTAAATGTATAGAAACATTATAAAACATAGAAACACATTTCAGCAGACAGTATCCTGCTCCAGTATCCTTTTTCTGTGTGTTTTTGTACAGTTCACTTTCATTATTTATATAAGAAGTTCCTCACTGCTTTCGTTTTGCGAGTAACAGACAAGTACTGGGTTTTTTCATTGCAGGTATTTATTTATTTACGAATGTTTGCAACTGACAGTGGGTTTGAGATACTGCCTTGTAATCGGTATTCTTCTGAGCAAAATGGAGCCAAAATTGTTGCAACAAAAGAATGGTGAGAAATACAGTTTACTGTTGTGTTCTGTTTCTGTCAGTTATTTGAAATAATCTATAAAAATATTTTCAAGTGTGATTTAAAATTAAAACTGCAACCAGTGAAATAGATAGTTTTGTATTGTTACTTGAAAAGTGAATTTTCTGTCTGTTTTTGATAAGTACTTAATACAGGATCTATGCCTCTGGAAGGTAATCCTTTGTATGTTTGGGTTTATGCATATAGTGTTCATTATACTTTTTTTTTAAATCTTGTTTTCAGTCAGATAATTGGTTTTCTCTTTTCAGGAGTTGTTAGACTTCCATGAGAAACACGACATTATGGCAGATTTGTTACACAGCAAATAATTGTGTGGGAAATGAGTTTTTTGCCATTTTTAAACGAGTGTTGTTTGCACATTTTGATTGTGCAAGATAGATCTCTCCGGGAAGCACAAGGCTGGAATCTTAGTGTGCCCCATCTCACTTTGGCACATCTGAGTTTCATTATAAGCATGTGTGTGGCAGCACCAGCAGATTCTGGCTTAATTCAGATTTTAAAATCAATTCAGATGTAGACACCAATTGTATGAGCTTTGCTTTGTGGCAGTACCCATTCATAGCAGCACCCCTGAGGTGAAGAAATGAGGTTGTGTTCACACTGGGATTGAGTGGCTAAACACCCTGCTGGTGGCAACACAACCTCCACGTGTTGTAGAACCTTTAAATATGCTGAGGACTCCAGCTCTTCATGACCAGAGCTGAGGGTTCCATGATCATGATACAACCCAAAAAATACTGATTGGGTTTTGGGGTTTTTTGGCTTTGGTTGTAGGTTTGTGTGGATTTTTTTTTTCTTTTTTTCTTTTTCTTTTTTTTTTTTGATGATGTTGTTTTTGTTCACCCCTTGGCTGATTCTTTGCGGTAGAAGCTTTGCATGTAGGTCTGTTGAAAACAGATTAACTTTTCATGCTCAAAATCTAGAGTAGCCTGAGAAGTGAGCAAGATGGGAGGGCTGCAACTTAACCCTGCTGATATCTGGAAACCTGTCAAGAATCAAAACCAGAGATTAGAGTTCTCAGCGCTCTCTGTCAAAGGAGAAATTTGCACTTAAAAGGATTTACTTTCAGTTTGTGTCCTTCATATACCTTTAGTATCTCCATGGTCATCTCTGTCAGAGTAATGTGGAATGGCTACTCTGAGCAGTGGAAACAATGCCTACGCAAGAAAATGGAAACTCTGTGCTCCTACTAGAGTGGTGCCTCTGCACTGCTCTAGTCATGATGGCACATGGGCTGTCTGCACACAAAGGCTTCGTGGTTTTGTTGATTTTTGTAGGTGTCATTCCCCCTCCTCACTCTTATTCAAGGGCCATCTTCATGCTGAAGAACTACTCATGAGTGAGGAAAACATCTTGCTTGAATTCCTGCCTTTGTTAGAGTCACTACTGGGCGTCATTTAAAAAGCCGTGGAGCTGTAAGCATTTTCATTATGCTGGGTTTTCCTGGTCACAGGAAGAAGTTTAGGAAACACAAGCAAGAGCAGCTGGAGGAAGTCGAAATTTCTCAAGTGGTGATGGGGAGGGAGTGTACACAAATGAAAAGATCTTGCTTTTGGTTTTAACAATTGCAGAAGCTGAAGTAATCATCTCTTGCAAGCAGCCTCAGACAATGGTCGTAATTGTTTCTGACGTCAGATTTGATGTAATTGATTCTATAACAACTTTTCTTTCTGTGAAACTGTTTTGTAATTTCGGCACATGTAGTCTTATTTCTGCTCTCTTTTTACATTAAAGGAAACGAAATGATAAAATAGAATTACTTGTGGGCTGTATTGCTGAACTATCAGAAATGGAAGAAAATATGCTGCTGAGACATGGGGAAAATGACTTCAGTGTCATGTATTCCACACGAAAAAACTGTGCACAGCTATGGCTTGGTCCTGCTGCATTTATCAATCATGGTGAGTAGTAAGTATAGGAAGCTTGTTGAAGCACTTAAGAAATTCAGAAGTGTTGTATATGAGCCAAACAGCACAAGAACTTGGAGAAAAATGTCTGAATCTGGCATACTATATTAATGTAGGACAAAATCATACTGAGATTTTCCCAGCCGGAGCTGATCAGTTGTGAAACTCAGAGAAGGCTCTAGGAAGCAATGCTATCTTCCTTGAAAGAGACTTTGGAACTTGCAGCTAAATTAGTGGAGCATATTGTGGGTTACCTTGAATTCTTTGTGAAGTCAGTCAGCAATAACATCTTTATTAGGTGAACTTCTTATGGCCCTTTAACCTTTTGCAGAAGCTTAGCTGATTGTGTTGCATTTGTATACCAAAGGAAGAGCAGGTAGGATTTAAGATGAAACTGTTTGCCCTAAAGAGGAGGGAAACTGGACGTTTGTTATGGCATAGGGAAGAGCTCAGAAATGCAGCTATACAAAAGCAGGAATCTTCTGATGTATGGCTTTGTGCAGTACTAACTTAACTCCCAGTATTTAGTTGAGATTCTGCAGTCTTTGAAGTCAAAGTGAATCCTTACTTTAGATATCTACAACTATTCATGTTTCAGGTCTTATCCACAGTTAATTGACTTTATCTTTTGGACCTTTTTCAGATTGCAGACCTAACTGTAAGGTAAGCAAGAAATTATAAATAAATAAAGTACCCTACTTTTTATTTCTTTGCCCTTCCAACTTTTCTTCCCCAATTGTTTTGGTTTTATTTCTTACTCAGATACTGTGCAGCCTTAATGATTAGCCTTTTTTTTCCCTTCCTGTCATCTGCTTCTCCAGTTCGTATCAACAGGCAGAGATACAGCATGTGTGAAAGCTCTAAGAGATATTGAACCTGGAGAAGAAATCTCTTGTTACTACGGAGATGGGTTTTTTGGAGAAAACAACGAATACTGCGAATGTTACACCTGTGAAAGGTATGCATTGATGTAAATGGCTTTCAAATAGAATTGGACATATTCATGATCTATTTTGTGAAACTGAAAGTCCTTTATTATGAATACTCAGAGTTTTGGACACAAAATAATTGCTTCCTACCTGTTTGCTATAATGATTTTTCTGTGTTGTTACAGAATGGTGATGTTCCTTGAGAACTTGTGTTCTATTAATCTGTTGATTCTCAGTTCTGGAGATTAGCTCACACTGAGGCAGAACAAAACAGGGGTGTAGATTCTTAAAAATACTTGTACTGAATAAAGTAGAATTGGAAGGAAAGCAATTACGTCTTCTACAAGACCATTGTGAACTGATCCCTAACTTTTGCTCTTCTTTGCACTTGATAAAGCAAATTCCATTAATGTTTTATTTGCGGGCCTGAAGTTCTCTTCTGCTGAGAATGGGCAAAGTAGTTTTTCACCCAGTGTTGTTAGAACTTGGGGGTTTGTGTATTTGTAAATATCTACTGGTTTGGACAGTATTTGCTTCTCTTTGTTCATCATTCAATATTTGTTTTTCACACGTGCTGTCCCAACCTGGTTTGTTCACATCAGTCGAAAGAATTCCATAGCTGGTTTTTGCCATTTTGAAACTTCTGCTCACTGCGAGCAGGGAGGCTCAGCATCATCTGAGAGAGCTTCACTCAGTTCCAAGGGGACCTGCACAGAACTCACCATTCTGTTTGATCCAACTGTAGGAAGAAAAACCCTATAAAGGACAAAATATTGTTCATATTGAGAAATAGCCTAGTGCACCTGCATACAAATGGTTTAATAATCCTACTTTCATTTTTATTGGCCACTTTCGTCACTAACAAATCTTGAAATTAAAGGGAAAATGCTCTGGCATGGGCCTCCAAGCTCATGTGGTGTTATGTCATTCCAAGTGAAGGGTGCAGTCAAGAGCTGCTAGTAAAAAGTACTTCAGTCCTGGAGATTATAAAGTGTTGAATAAATAGGCACGAGAATTGTTCTTCCCTTGTGAATGGAGTGATGTGGGGTTTTTCTCAATCATTGATTTCAGTGTAATATGAGCATACTTTCTTTTTCAGCACAAACTAGTTTTATGTGTCGGAACATTTTCATTAACTTGTTGTTTTTGTATTTTAAGTACATGAAAATGTTATTTTTTAAAGCTAATGTTTGGGTAATTCTAACTTTAGGAATCTGCTTTTCAGTTACAAAATTGTAGCAGAGGCCGTCAAATATATAAGATTTTATTTTGGGGGGAGTTAGTAAGGACTCACTTTTTGCTTGTTTCAAGATTGATGAGGCAAGAGTCACTTTGTATACCACAAAAAATTATATTTAAGTGTCTTAATTTTAACTGTGCTGTAAAGAGTGTTAATTTGCAATGTTGAAATGGTGGGTTCTAAGGATCTGTGGGTATGTTTGGAGCAGTAGGAGATTTGGCGCAGTGCGATTTCTTTCAAGCCTCCACAAGTCATCACCAGGAAGATTTGCATCTCTCTGCACATGTCCATGTACTCTTCCTAGGTGATCAATCCTGCTGTTCTTGCTGGCCAGCTGAGACATACAGGCACCCAAGATGACAGGTAGAAGACAAAACAGCCCACAAAATGCTAACCAGTTCTGTGGCTGTTGGTATAATCGATCCAGATAGATATGCCTGGGATCCAAACTACTGTATATGAAACAAAGCTCTAAGTTTACATTAAGATTTATTAATACTTGTGTCCTCTTTTTATTTGTAGACGTGGAACTGGTGCTTTTAAATCAAGAGTGGGATTGCCAGCACCTACTCCTGTGATTAACAGTAAATATGGACTGAGAGAAACAGACAAACGATTGAACAGACTTAAAAAGTTGGGTGACAGCAGCAAGAATTCAGACAGCCAGTCTGTCAGCTCTAACACTGATGCAGATACCACTCAGGAAAAAGGTAATGCAAGTAAGTAAGGGGAAGAGCTTGGAGTCTCTAAAGGCTTCACAAAAACATGGAAAACTTCCACAGTGATGGAATTCCTCTCTTAGTATTGCTTCTCACATACTGGTCACTAAAACTAATTTATTCAAGAATCTGAAGGCAATTTAAACAGTAAATTCATGGGTTTCCACAAGTGCTTGTAGAACAATAGGTGGTATGTTCTTTTGTTTTCTTTTTTTAATATCAAAAGGAAATATTTATAAACACATCAGTTAAAGTCCTGCCAATAATTTTTGTATTTCAAAATACAGTAAACTACCGCAGGCAGTAGTATGGTTTAGGAAAGAAAACTTACATAGTTTGAATTCTTAGGAAAAGATTTTTTAAATAAATACTCTTAGTAGATATTGCTAAACCAATAGTTGTTTCCTTTAGACATCTTTTAAATTGAGCAGCTCTTGCCTTTCCACATCCCAAATTGATAGTTCTGGCACCTCTTGTGCAGGGAAAGTGCGCAGTTAGTAATTTCAGAAGAAATTGGAAAGGTTTTTTGTTTGTAATCTTCCTGCAAGACTTCTCTCCATGGAGTAGGGAGTATGATTTATTTGGTTTCCCCACCTCCACCAACCTCAGTATGGGCAAAATACAAATAATTTAAACTTTGATTTAACTGGTAAACAGGTTTGGAGCTATGTGAAATACTGCAGTTCCATCTGTCTCCTGTTTGCTGCTCTGACATTAAAAAAATGAAACACAGAAACAAAACATAAAACCCAACCAACCAATGGAAAAAAACCCTAAAAAATGTCCCCAAATCTTTTTAAGATCTCTAATTACCAGTATTTGGAGTTGCACCTCTGTTGAGCAGACAGAACTTCTTTGCTTGCCACAGTATGCAGTAGTTTCACCTGAAATTGAAACCATTACATTAGATAAAAGTATTTGTAGTTTTTTCCCTCCTTCTCCGTGAAAAACATCCTGGAGATAATATTAGATCATGTTGACCATCAGATTTTATTGGAATAATACTCAGCAAAAGCTGTGGATAATGCCAAATAGATTTTTTTTTAATTGATAGAAGAAGAAATTCAGTAAAAACACAGCTTGGTATACTGGAAGTAGAGAGGGGAAGTGTATCTGGAAATGCTGATGTACTTGTGGCCTGTTTGGCAATTGCTTTCATGTGTTGAGTTGCAAGTTAAGCAGTCTCATTCCTTACTACATACTGTCTATCCTCTCTCATGGATTATTTTGAGGTTCCCCAAATAAATGAAGTAACTGCAGTATTTGGGAGTGGGAAATTCAGGATACAGTAGTGTCACAACAAAACTGCTTTTTTCTTTTTCAGCTAACAGAAAATCTTCAATTGGGGTAAAAAAGAACAGCAAAAATAGAACATTAACCAGACAGTCTATATCAAGAATTCCAGCATCATCAAACTCTACCTCATCTAAGCTAACTCATATAAATAATTCCAGGGTACCAAAGAGACTGAGAAAGCCTGCAAAGCCTTTACTTTCAAAGATTAAGTTGAGAAATCAGTGCAAAAGGCCAGAGCAAAAGAATGCTTCTCGAAAGCTTGAAATGGGAAATTTAGTTCTCAAAGAGCCTAAAGTAGTTTTGTATAAAAACTTGCCCATTAAAAAGGATAAAGAATTGGAGGGACCAGTTAAAGTTGCAGTCTCTAGCGGATGCTTAACGAGGCATGCAGCGAGAGAACATAAACTGAATTCTGTGAAAGGTGCTTATGAGCAGGGTGATATTGCACCCTGCACGTACATCACGAGGAGGTCAATGAGAACAAGGATGAGTTTGAAGGAGACCTCTGACACAAAGCTTGAACCAAATACATTGGATAGCTATAAGAGTAACTTGACTGGAACACAGTCGGACATTGCAGAGCAGCAGTCTCGTGTGTTAAACGACAACAATGTGGCTCACGGACCATCACATAAAGGAGAGGGTCGGTGCCAGAAAAGTGATGCAGGCACATCAAAAAAGAAATCTCGACAAGGAAAGCTTGTGAAACCATCTTCAAAAACAGAGGAAACTGATACTATGCACAACACACCTATGAAGGATGAAGTACCAGATTTGATTAGTTCTCATTCAGAACTCGAAGAGAGGAATAACGTGGTGGACACACCTGTTGGGTTTAAAGACTGTATCCCTGGATCTGGTGGCTGCTCTGTAACAACTGACAATTTTAAAGCAAAAGACAGCTTTAGAACTGCAAAAAGTAAAAAGAAAAGACGAATCACAAGGTATGATGCACAACTTATCCTTGAAAATAGCTCTGGGATCCCTAAACTGACTCTTCGTAGGCGCCATGATAGCAGCAGCAAGGCAAATGATCAAGAGTGTGATGGAATGAATTCTTCAAAAATAAGCATAAAATTAAGTAAAGACCATGAAAAAGATAATAATTTATATGTAGCAAAGCTAAATAATGGGTTTAACTCAGGATCAGGCAATAGTTCAACAAAATTAAAAATACAGCTAAAACGAGAGGACGAAAACAGGGGCACATACCCAGAGGACCTTCATGAAAATGGTGTGTGTTGTAGTGAAACTCTCTCCCTTTTGGAGTCAAGAATGGAAGTAGATGATTATGGTCACTATGAAGAGGAAACAGCAGATGAATCTTCATCAGAAGAGGACGATGAAGAGGAAGATGACTATGATGATGAATTTGATGACTTTATTCCTCTTCCTCCAGCAAAGAGATTAAGGCTTATTGTTGGCAAGGATTCAATAGATATTGATATTTCTTCCAGGAGGAGAGAAGATCAGTCTTTAAGGCTCAATGCATAAGCTTATAGGTCTTAAACTGACCTGGATGTCATTTCTAAAAAAAATTTTAAAATAATAAAAAAAAAAATAGAAAACCCAACAAAAATTCCATTTGATTATTCCTCAACTAAAGAACTTTCTGAAAAACTTAGTGGCAGCACTTCTTTATTCACCTATCAACATAATATTGTAGAAAGTGTACAGCATACTGACTCTTCTTAAGTCTGATTTGTGCAGATTTTTATTGTACTTTTTAATAGCCTTCTTATGTGCAATTCCAAGTTAGAGGTAATGCTCTGTTGTAAAATAAAGGCTCAAGCAAAGTTACGAAATTGCATCAGATCTTTCCATGCAGGACAATGAGAATACAGTGTGGCTACAGAATTATTTTTGATCAGTAGGAGCTTTAGTTTGCTCTTACAATATTTGACTAAACAATTTACAAAATCATAGTAGCAGCATATTAAGGTTTTCTAGTATATGTTAACATCACCAGCAATGATCTACAGCTTTCCAATTTATTTGCTAGATGGTTTTCCCCCCTTGGAGTTTGTCAGTTTTAACACTGTATGCTGTCCCAGACGTACTGTTTGTGGCCTTTGTTATAGTAGCAAACCGTTGGTTGGAAGTCAAATTGATTTCTTTTTAAAAAGAGAAAAAAATATGAAAAGGTGTTGACAATTTGCTGACTTTTTAGTACATTATATGTACAAGGGTAGCAGTATGCAGAATAAAGTTTGGATATGGTGTATTTATTGCTTGTTACGTAAATTAAACACCTTGTATTTAACACTTTTCAATACTTTTAGATAAAATTGTTCTTTGCAAGAATGATTGGTGCTTATTTTTTCAAGAATTTGCTGTGAAATAATGTGATTACGACGGGCAACATTTATCCAATGAACTGCAGCTATCCTAAATTGGTTCTTCATATTTTTCTGTTGCACTTGTAAAATGCTACAAGGAATTTAAAGAAAAATCTATTAACTTTAACTTATGATAGTTTTATCAAATTAAAAACAACTAAGTCACAGCTTTTGTTCTGTGGTAACCTAAGAATTGTTTGTCTTTTAAGAACCAGTTGTAAAAGAATGAAAAAATATGTATATGTTGTAAATATTTCTGTGTTGTGAGAAATTTTGTCATAAGAAATTGAGATAACTTGCCAGAAAGGTTTTTAAGTTTAGAAATACATCCATGCCAATAAAATAGGAAACTGTAAACCTAGTTTTAAACTCTGCATCAGTTGGAGTTCTTCACTCATACATGATTCACTTAATACTTCAGAGTCTGCTTTATAACAATGAAGAGCATCAGGGCGATCTTTGGCTCTTTGGTTTTTAATAAAAGAATGTTAGGAAACTTCTGGGCACAATGGATTGTTTGTATGTATGAATCAGCTTTCTAAGCCATTTTTTCAAACAGGTCTGAAACGTCAGAGTTGACATAACTGTGTATTGCTTTGGTCTGTAGTATTTGTGTTTCTTCTTGACTGTGGATTAAGGTTTCGAGTTTTTGTATCTAGGGGTGTAGAAACACAAGTTTCACACTAAAACAGGTGCTGTTGGGTGGGCTGAATCCACTGTTGGCTGCTCAGGATGTCAAGTCCAACTCTCTCTGCCCTAAATATCAAGAGCTTCATTTACACAGCCACCGTGTTATTCAGTAGTGAAAGCATTAGTGGAGAGAATTAAGTGTAGAATTGAACCTAATACTTCTAACTTTGTCAGTCTTTGGGAAAGGCCTTGTGTCATGCCAGGGTGTGTATGTTTTTAGAACGTGGGTGGATCTCTCTGTGCAGTCCATGGCTTGTACTGTCACACCTTGGCCTTCAGTTCAGGGAAGACTACACAGATGCTTGGGAGAGTATGCTCACAGCTGTTGTGACTCGTCTTGTGGGGTCTTTAATTGTACTGTCAGAAAATGGGTTAAAGGAGAGAGAGATGGGTTAATAAGGGCTTGCCTTAAAGTCAGAAGTGTCCAGGAAACAGCTGATGACAAATGGCACTCTTAATAATAATACAGCTCTTGCTTCTAGAATTCACAGGCATTGTGACTGGATGCTGTGCTCTACAAGCATTTCTGGCTGCATGAGCAGAAGCTGAACATAGTCTCTGCATACTTTTACCTGCAGCCCTTCTGTGCCCTGCTGCTCCTGCTTGCAAGTTCATACTCAGTGCTCCTCTGGCAGCCTCAGTGGATGTAGGGGGGGGGGGGTGGTTTGCAGAAGTGTCATTCACCTGGACATGTGAGGGAAAGGGGGTCCATGCTAAACTAAACAGTGCCCACCATTGTAGGTATTTATGATCAGTGTGCTTGAGAGCGAGGTTAGGGCTTGCTAAACCAGCATCAAGCAACAAGAGCAAATGATGAAACAGAAGAAATTGTAAGTGAATCCTGCCCTTAGAGGAAGAAGTTGTTTACCTGGATTGGATGATCCTTCTAACTCATAGTTCAGCTAGCCCCTTAATGAGAACTGCTTTCCTTTTCCTTTAGTATGAAGGTAAGTACAAGTAACTGTGAGCATCAGGATCTCTGGATTGGTCTTGTTCAGTGAATAACCTTCCTGTCTTGGAGAATCTGGTACAAAAGCATCCTAGTCATTTCCATGGCCACATCTGTTTGTGTTACAGATACCTTGAAAACAATTAAATGTGTTCCCCTAAGTGGGGCAGGCGGGCAGGGCTTCCACAACCCCCGTTGTGCCCCCTTCCCCTGATGCTGGAAGTGGGCATTTTTTCTTTATTCATCTATGCGTGAATTGATGGATCTCAGTGTTTCCATAACCTTAGTAGCCGGGGAAGGTGTATGTCTGTCACCTGTATGAGAACCTGACAACCTGGCCGTGTTTCTTGTCCAGATTGCGAAGCACTGTGGAGCATATAGTGGTTTGACTGTCAGGGATCCTGTTTAGCCTTGACGTCTCATTGCCCAGGATACTGGTAAGAAAAGATGCCACAGCTGAGTAGGTTTGGGGTGACCACAGCACCTTTTAGCAGGTTGAAGAACTGGAGGAAGTGCATTGTAGATGGGTTTTGCCAGCTCAGTATGTTATGTGTAGCAGGTTGTTCAGCTATAAAAGAAACATCCCAACCACTCTGAAAATGGCAGGCTGGCTGGCTGCAGATTTGGGAGCATCCTGTCACGTGCAGTTATGCTGCCAACCCCTCCCTTACATAGCCAAAGTATGTCCATGTCTCCTTTGGGCTGGGGTTTTTTTCTTGTTTCTTGTGCATTTTTGCCTAATACTGCCAGTTTACCTTCTTTAAAATTAGCTCAGAAGAAGAATTTCTTTGCTGCCCATATTTGTATGGTTGGTTGCCCTGTTTAGAATGAAAGGTTGGCGGCTTGGGAGCTGCGCAGAATGAGACCTACTGAAAGTCAGCTAAATTTGCATTGTATCTTCCAGTATCATGCCTATTCCTAAGTCCCCCTCCCCTGTGAGTATTCCCTTGTTTGGGTTGGGTCTTAAGTAAACCTATGGCCTCTACTGTACTGTCATAAGATCCCACTTGGAGTGCTGTGTCCAGGTCTGGAGTGCTCAGCACAGGAAAGAGACAGGTCCAGAGGAGGGGCACAGAGATGGTCAGAGGGCTGGAGCACCCTATGGTCCATGAGGCTGGAGACTGAGAGAGGCTATGAGGACAGGCTGAGAGAGCGGGGGTGGTTCAGCTTGGAGAAAGACCACAGAGACCTTAGAGCACCTTCCAGCACTGCAAGGGGGCCTGCTGGAAGGCTTGACAAGGACTTTTCACAAGTGATAGGATAAGGGGCAATGGCTATAAACTGCAAGACAGGAGGTTTAGGTTAGATGTTAGGAAGAAATTCTTTACTGTGAGGATTGTGAGACACTGGATCAGGTTGCCCAGAGAAGTTGTGGATGCCCCATCCCTGTCAGTATACTCATGTGTTCATTCATCCTGCCCCTTTGGCAGGATACTCACACCCTGTTTCTTTCCAAGAGAATTCTTACTTTGCTACAGAAATATTTTTCAAAATGCTTCTCTTTTCCTCCTTTGAGTTTGCAAAGAAACTCGTAAAAACATTCCAAGTGGTAAAAAGATAAAACTTAACTGATCAACAGCAGTGCAAAATCTTTGCAACTGACTTTGAAATACACTTTTTTACAAAAAAAATAACCTCTCATTTTTGAACAAACTAACAAATAAAACCATGAGGCTGACTATGCTAAAGCTCCCCTAAAACTCAGTGTAAAGAAGCAGGCATTTTCAGAAGTTCAAATTTGACTATATGGAATTTAACTCATCTTTAGAGAAAAGTCTCAAAATAATTTTAAAAGAAAAAAAATAAGAAATTCAAACCCTGCTTTTATATCCTCCAAGGAAGTGAGCTGGCTCGTTTCACCTGAGCATTGGTTTAGGATAGCAGTATTTTGCAGCTGGAAATTGCTCTGTAAAATGCTTGTTGCATTTTACTGGTTCATCCTCTACACCTGCACTACTTATGGGTTTACCTGTTGCAAACCAGGCTCCAGAAGGGATGCCAGTAATACTCAGCAAAATTTTCCTGTCTGAGGTGACACCGTGTTTGTCCCTGGACTGGTCTGTGCTGGCATCTGCCAGCTGCAGCTCTGTGTGCACAGTTACGGCAGAGGTGTGACTCACAGCCGCTGTCTGGGGTCAGGGCAAACCTGCAAAACTTGCTCGCTATAGCCCACCTGTCCCTTCATAAAGGACTCTACAGGGGGATATTGGGAGTAATGCTGGTTTGTACCAAGAGGAAAGATCTCCAAAAGCCAAAACACTTAATGCAGCTTTGCTCCAACGACGGGTTCTCCTGCCCTTTCCCTCCCTGACTGCTCTGGACAAGCTCTTTTATCCATTACTGTTACCGTTCCCAGCACAAGGTGGCACTAAGATTCCAAGAGAGGGACTTCCCAGCCATGCAGCCCTGCTCCCGGTTAAGAGAGCAGCGTGTATTAGTTTCAAGTTGTTTGGCCATTTATTGTTTTGTATGTGAGGTATCCCGGAGTGCATCTGAGCATTACATGGGGGAAGAAGACAACCAGCCATGCTCAGCAAGGACAGTTTGGGAATAACTTGGTGCTGAATGCTGCTGTGCTCTTGCCGGTTTGAATCCTTTTGTATTCCACCAGGAGTTTCCCCCTTCAGCACCTTCCAGCCTTCTCCATGCCTGTCTCTCGAGTTTCCTCTGTTTCCGTTGGTCAGAGCAACTCCTGCCAAGGGCAGGCAGGCTGCCTGCATGTGCTGTTGTGCCCTGCATCCTGCTGGGAGCCACTTGCCACTGTGTTAAAGGTCCTTGTGCAAGGGGCACTACAAGTACAGGAGCAGTGCGGCATGAGGGGAAAGGAGTGGAAAAAAGCAAGCAGTGTATCATCCTCCTCTTGTCCCCTGAGTCTATAGGAATTCTTTCTTGGTCGAGATCCAGTATTAACACTTG
>NW_005054312.1:8367253-8392198 GCF_000277835.1 Geospiza fortis
GCTGGTCTTGCAGCTCCCAAAATCAAGTGAAAGCAAGTTGGCTGCTGCCTGTCCTGTTGCTACGCAGTACTTTTAAATTAGTATTTGCTATGGGGTTGTACCTCCCTGCTATGTGCTAGTAGCTGTAGGAAGATCCTGGCCATCTAGGCAGCATCTCTTTCTGGAATACTGAACTCTCTCATGTTTGGTTTTCTTGCTATTCTCCCCCACACAGTGAGATATTTATTATCCGAGCAGACCTGGTAGAATAATTTCTGTGAAGTCTTAACAAAAATGATGGATGAATACAAAAAATGAAAGATGTAGCTGAACACTACCTGACCTTCCTTCAACCTGGGCTGTGTGGCCGTTTTTCTTTGTTCTGCAGCCCTGCCTTGCTGCTCTCAGAGCAACCATGGGGTTTAGTCTACAGACTCTTACTTTTGCCCACGCCTTTTTTTAGATGAATTACCCAGAACAATACAGCAACAGTCTACCACATGTCCCAATGGTCTTGAAGGAGATCAGAGTTACAGTTAGCAGTTAGTTCCCTAAGGGAACAGAGCAGTGACACATCTTGAAATAGCATTGATCTCCTAAACACTGATTAAAGCACAGAGAAAACACCTTCTGTAGAGGTTTAAGAATTCCCTGACTGACTGGGACATCCAGTGAGGGGTGACAATGGTCAGGGATGCAGGAAATCTTGGTTGGCTATTATAAGTTGCTTGTGTGCCTTTGAACTGGGTTCCAGAATCCAAATTTTACTTGTTTTGTAAAAGCAGAACAATATCTGAAAGTCTGGCTTAGGTTGGGTGCTCTAGAAAGTTAAATTGATTTACAGAAAGAAAAGTGAGAAGATAGGAGGCTTTACCAAATCTATAACATCTATCAAAACAGCATATTAAATGCTTTTAATCAGCGACTGAGTAGTAATAGTTATCAGTAGGTTGGGGCCCTGAGAACTGAGCTTTTCCACAACTTACTGGGAAATGCCTCTGCCAGAGCTAGCAGGCTGGGGAGACAGAAGGGGATTTGCCCCCTCACTGCAGCCCTCCCAGTCTGCACACGTGATCTGTGGTCGAGGTGGGTTGGTGACAAGCACAGTGCTGTGCACTATGGAGTCTGAGCCATCCCATGCTGCCATCCCATGCTGCAGTCCCAGCAACAGAGGGGCAGTCTCTGGAGGAGAGGAGCAGCTTGTTTGAGTGCCTGGGAATCAAGACTTCTTGGCTGCATTCCTCGGGAAAGATTGCAATGGGTATTCTTTTGTGTAGTCCTGAACTTTTCCACCTTATATTTATTACTTCTGTTCTAGTGCTTCCTTCAGACTCGCCTTACTAGACTTGCCTTACACATCACAAAAGCATTTAAAGTCTGGCTCCTCATCTGTGATCTGTCTGCAAAACAGAGATGATCTTGCCCATCACCTAATAAAGCCTTTAAGTCCAATGAAACTATAAGCTCCTCAGGACAAGGACATTTCCTAGTTATGCAAATTTTGATGTATGTAGTATGAGCCTTGAATTAGGTACCTGTATCTCACATAGAACAGTAAAATTATTAGAACACCTCTTTTTTTTTCTTTTAGATTGTAGAAGATATAGGGCAACAGTGACTTTCCTACATTCCTCTTTATCTTTTGGAAAAGCTTTCACCTTTGCCCTAACCTACCATATCTGTATAAGTGAGACTTGCACCTTTTTTATGTTGCCAAGCAGATGCAGCAGCCAATAAAAATCCATTTAGACTAAATAAATGTTGCAAATCCATTATGGTTCTCTTGTTGGCACCTGTAGACACAAAAAAATTATGTGTCCCTTACAGAGTCTGACTTATGGCAGGGCTTCCCAGTGCTTGGCAGGCGGGAGTGCTGCTGCACTCGCCTTCAAAATGGTGTAAAAAGGAGGAGTCTTGGCTGTGGAAAGCAGCTGTAAAGCCAGGAGGAATGGCTGTGTGTCTTGTGACCTTTGCTGATTGCGTGATTGCCTGACGTGGTATCATATGATAACTCTCAGAGACCATTAAGGATCAAGCAGGGCTTTCTCACCAGGATGAAAGGTTCCACAAAGCTGTCACAGCACGTGCAAGTACACAAGGTGGATGACTTTGGTCAAACTCTAGGGATTCAGAAAGTGTTCATTTGTTTGTTTTTCTTACACCCTGTCACTGCTTTCTGTTTACAGGCAAGCCTGTCCGCCTCTCTGTAAAATGGAAATAATTCTTTTCTCGTTTTTAATTGTGTGCATCTAAATCATCACTTTTCCACACCATTACTCATACCCCAGTGTCAGCCAGTATGGTATATACTCATGAGCTGTTAAGCTCAGCAGAGCCTTTCACCTCTCTAGGGCTGGTTCGTGTGGGTATTTACTGGCTGCAGTAACATGCCATTTTTCACCAGCTGGTTCTAATCTTATTGCAAGATCTTCTAGCTTCACTGCAAAGATTTTAACTGGACTTTGGAATCCTAAAGCAACAAAGATTAAGTAAGTGGTGAATATTTCTCACCATGACAGTATGTTTCAAGGTCATTCTTCCATTTCCTGACTCACAGACTCTAAAATTTATTTCTCTGGCCAGGAATTGTCAATCCTTACCAGCACTAAAGACTGGAACTGCTGATTTCTGTCCAATTCCCAGCAAAGAGGAAATTGTACTCCAGCATTCACTCTGAAAAGTGCTTGCAAGCACTGTTTCCCGGATCCTTGCCTGCTGTGCCACTCCAGTGGTTTGAGAGTGGAAGATGATCTGGGTGGTGCTTGGAAGCAGCACCAAGCAGGGAGAAGACAGTGTTGCTGTTGTCTGCACAGGCTGGAGCAGTGCTTGGCTGTGCAGGAGTCTGGAGGTCACAGCTGGCTTCACCAGCTCAGGCTCCTGTAGCCAGGACACAGACTGTCTGGAAGGGCAGCACGGGGGTCTTGCACCTTGCCCTCTCCAACTCGAACCTGGAAGCAGGGGCCATGTCTGCCTGTAAACTCTGGGGGTGCATTGTTTGCTTGAGGACTGGTTTGGGTTGTGATTTTTTTTTTTCCGTCAAGTTTTCCCCAGGAGAGGGAGCAGTCCACACAAATGATGTCAAAGGGAATGAATCTGCTTGTTCCAGCTCCAGCTTAACCGTGTTTGCTGTATTGCTGTCAATGCCTTCTTTCCTCATGCTCCTCACTATCAACTTTTTTTTGTTTCACCTTCTGACTCCTCTGGTAACCTTGCAACAGCTCCGGCAGTGCTTCAAGGAGCCTTGGAGGCTGCTATTCAGGGCAGGAATTGCACCTCTTTGCTCTGTAGCCCCCCTTCCCACCACGGTATGCCCCAGGCTGCTCCCAGTGCCTGGTCCCACAGCCCACATCTGCCTAACCGGGCCCTGAGTCAAAGTCACTTCATTCCCAGCACAGTGTCCCGCCTGCCTCCGTCCCAAGCCACAGGGCCAGTGGCTCGGCGGCAGCTCCTGTGGTCACTATGGTGACAGTGGTCAGGCAAAGGAGGACATTGGTTAATTCAGGAATTCAGGGCTGCTTTGCTGACAATCTCCTTTTTATTCTAGCAATAGTAACTCCCAGATGCTTGCTGCTGCTTAGGTATCCATTTGGAGGTTGACTGCTTCCCTAGCAGATGATTATATTTCCAGTAACATATGCATAGAAAAACAGAGGAAAGTTGGGGGTTGTGGAGTTCAAAACCACTGCTGCCAAAGTTCCTGTCTTCATGGTGTCTTTTGTTGTGTCAGGAAAAGTTCCAAAGCCCAGTAGCCTGGTTACCACTTAAGGAATGGATTGTGGTTTCTTGTTGACTTACTTCACTATTTATTCCTTCCTTTTCTTCTTTCTTTTCTAAATAACCAAGGTGGGGGATGTAACAGAGCTAACTTTGCGATACTCAAGCCTCTGCTGCATTGTATCCCAGTGCACCTGATATAAAACCACCTACTGATGCGTGCTGTGATTCTTAGCACTGCTGTAAGCTGAACCACTCTGGGAAAACTTCCAAGGAATAATGGGTGGAATTCTCAAGGACAAGATGAGGAGGACAGCACAAGGTATCTGTTCAACAGCATTCCTGGGAAACTAGTGTGCCATGGAGGCTGTCACAGCAGTGACTGGCATGAATAATAGTATTACTCTTGATTTTGGTGTGCCACTGGAAAGATTGAAGAGGTTTTGTGTATGGACAACCCTCAAATTAAGGGCAAAACTTGAGTAGGGGATTTTGCAGCAAAGATTTGAAGTTATAAAGCTGTTAGGGGAATAAACTGTTTTCACTGGATGAGATCTGCAGCTGCCTGCTTACAGATGGTCATCTCTGGTAAAGACATTCCCTGGGATAGATGCAGTCTTTTAAGAGCACATAGCTGCAACAATTGCATCTCTGCAGTGAGCTATCTGAATGTCTGATACAAAGACTACAGACACATGCTGTGATTTTTAATGCTACTGTCAGCTGAACCACTGGGAAATTTTCCAGGGAGCATCGGGCAGAGCTCTGAAGGACAGATTGAGGACAGCGCAAGGTATCGGTGCTAGCAGCACTCCTAGGAGACTGCTGTTCTAGAGCCATAGCCTGAAACGGGGTACACTTTTAAGAGTTTAGCCTCTTTTAAGTTGGCACAAGCAGCCATGCTGAAGCACCTGCAAAATGCTTGTGTTGTGAGCAGCTCCCCCTACTCCCATTTAACAGTATGTAGGCCATGCTTACGTGCCCTTTTCTGTACATGAGCACAGTGGGATTTGAGATGTGAAGCTGTGTGTGCCCTTTCTTTGGGTGGAGGGGTACATTATATCTGAGCAGTGCTGCAGTTCATGAGGCACTGGGTGGAGTATGACAGTTTGCTCTCTCTCTGTTGGTGAGTGTTATCTGAACCATCAGATCATGTAGTTCATGTTGATTTTGCAGCCTGGAGGGTGACACTACACAGCAGTCAGGGTAAACATTTCACACAGCAGCCAAAGTTCACTCTTGCAGGTCTGAGTTGTCATATCTGTTTCCAGGTTACATTGACAAAATGGAATAAAAAAGGAAGGAGGTAAGTGGAAGTGGGTAAGGCAGTTTAACTCATATCATTGATGTGTCCATTCAAAGGGCAACATCAGTCAGCTGAGCATGAGTAAATTCCCATTTATGAAAGCCTGACCTTAGACTCTGGACCTCCACAGCTGAAGAATCACTGTAGGGCCAATAGAAATATATTTTTATTGAAAAAACCATGACATGAACATCAATATAAATACCATCTCCACCTTATCCTTGTAATGTGCTCTGAGATAAAAGTATGTATTACTTCATTTTGCCATCTCAGCATAGACCTGTTGGCTGGTACCACCCAAGGGACAAGACTCTTAAAACGGTTTATAATCTCAGTCTTATAATCTTTTTGTTCAGAAGACATCCCAAGGCAAGGAATTCCTGCTTCCTGTTAAGGCTGGGTGTGCAGCAGATTTTGTCTGTTGATGTTGGTCAGTCTCTTTAGGCTTCATTTTAGCGTCTTTTTAGCACTTTGCTTCCATGCTTCATTACTACAATTGTGTGTCTGAAGTTTTAAAGTTATTTTCAGATATTCCTTCCACTTGCTGGCATTGCAGTGCCTGGATACGTCTGTATCTAAAAGCACAACAGTAATGCTTAAACCGTGACAGTCATGCATAGTGGATTTTCATTGTGTCCCTTTTTGCTTGAGTCTGGGCATTTATTTAAACATGGAGAAAAACTACCAAACAGGATAGGCTCTTGCAAGAAGCCAAGTTCAACTGAAGTTTTGGATGTGGCCTTAGATGAGTTCTGACAACTGCCGGGCTCTCTCACTTTTACTTGCATACAAATCTATGTAGGGAAGAAGTTCCTGTTTAAAGGGTACTGATTTTGTGAGTTTGTGTAGGAGTCTGGTTAAAGGGCAGATTCCCAAGTGCTATTAAGAAGAAGGAAGAAGGAAGAAAAGGACATTTGTTTAGATAGCTCTCCTCTACTGTCCATCGTCTCCACAGTGCTGCAGATGAAAGATGTTTTCAATTCTACTGTGGGATAGAGAAAGCAGCCCAAGTTCACAGAGCCCAAGGGTGGCATTTTTCAATAGTACCAGCTGCTTCATAAGCCAGTGGCTGATTCAACCCTGACCTCCATGGTAGTGGCACCAGGCCAACACTGTATGCTCCAGCAAATCATTCCCTCAGGCTCTGTAAACCCTGTGCTATTGTCCTGCTTCTGGGGCACTAAGAGGACACCCTCTGTCACTCATGCACTGAGTGCAAACTATGCAGCAAGGGTGGTGACAGTGCTTTAAGCTGCTGCACTCAGTGTGCAGGGATGGAGCTGAATCCCTAATTTTGGAATATCAATAGCCAGACCATTGCCAGTGAGTGAGCATCGCTCGTCTGCTTTGGCATTTGCAGAAGTGCACGTGCTACCCTACTTGCTGAACATGAGGCTGTGGAAAATAGAGGCCTCCTGAGCTGTGAATCAGAAATAGAGCAGCTGACACCATGGACTGCCCTTCTTCCCAGTTGGAAGTACTATTTGCTGCAGTTTAAACTGGCACAGCCTCACAGCACTTTCTACTCCGTCTCTCCTCTGCTCTTACAGTCAGCATGTACAAACCTTTTTGTTACAAACTGAGATGCTGTGTGAGAACACAATATCTTCACCCAGAGCAGAAAGGCAAAGTCTCGTTGCAAAGACTTCCACTTATGAGGGACAGCAGAAACATTGGTCCTGTAGCCAAGTTTGAAAGCTGCTGTTTCTCCTATTTCTACCAATGTCCCGCCTTTCAACTGCTCTGGAAAGGGATAAAGACTGTTTGAGTTAGCAAGAGACAACAGAGAAGGTGAGTGGCATTTGCGTGAAAGATGGTAACAGGAGAAAGGGGGAAAAGGTAGAAAGAATGGAACAAGCACCGAGGTAAGAGTGACCTTGGCAGGAGAGAATAACAGACAGTGATGGCCCAGGAGAAGGAAGGGCAACAGACAGTGGAAAGGGGAGACCTTGGAAAGATTAACGAGACTCAACTGTGCTGAGGCAGAAGGACCTTGCACTGAGATTTCCAGGCAACTGTGCAACCATTTTCTCATGCAGCAAAAGACATAAACAATCACGCCATGTGGTAGAAAGCAGAAATACAAGAGTAAGGGATTTTTCTGTTTCCTCTCCCAATCTGGTGAAAAATTTTGCCCTTTCTCCACAGTTGGGTTTTTTCTAGAAGCCATTTTCTCAGAAGACATGATCGATTTTGCAGTTCCCCAGAGTCTGGACTTTAACTATACATACAGTATAATGCCTAGGTTTGAAAAATGCCATGCACAAACAGAAATCTGAGATTTTATGACTGGTAGACTGATAATGATTTAAAAGAAATTCCTCTCTCTGTACAAGTTAAGACATGTCAAATTAATTCCTCCTCTAACATTTGTGGCACCTTCCATGCAAACTAGTCTGAGCAGGTAACATTTTTCATCTTCTTTGAAGCTCTAGTCAGTGGCAGACCCACTGAGAGACTGAGTGAAATTTGTCCTACCAACTCCACCACACACTTGGCAGGTTCAACAAAGCCTGTAGTGTGGATGTCAGTGCACTGTTGAGTTAATAAAACCTTGAAGCTGCCCTAATTTTGCTGATGTAACTCTCTCTTGGGTCCCAGAAGTGATATGCAAGAGCTCAGGTGGCTGTTTCTTACCTTTATCCCCAAGTTCATTCCAGTGTACATGGAGGACAGGCCCTACTTTCCCTTTAGCAATCTAGGCAGGGCCCCATTACTCAGCTTTGCTTCAGGGAAAAGTTGAGGATGGATTCTCTTGCCTACAGGAGTACAAAATGAGCAGAAAGCACCTGACTGGACACTGTCCATCCTGTTGCAGTTCAGAGCTTTTCTAGATGTGTCTTTGGCAGATGGATTTCTCCCTTTGCTCAGGATTTGTGTGTGACATTGGGTCCCAGAGGAGTAGCTGCAGCACAACAGTGGTGTTGTCTGTGCAGGGTATGCTCTGTACAGTCTGTCTCTGGGTACAGCATTTGGGAAACCTGGCCAAGGTAGCTTACCTGGCACGCTACAGTCCTGGATGTTCCAGCTGGGAGTGCCACCCACCTGTGAGCAGTGCTGGGGCTGCAGCTTCAGTACCCAGGCCTGCAGCTCTGTCTGTCTCTAACTGCCACACTGGGGGATCCCCAGCCCAATGGCTTTGGCAGAGCCCCTTTCCTCTGAGCCCCAGGCAGCAGCAGCTTGTGTCAGGAGCGCTTTCATGATACTCAAATGGAGGCATCCTATCCAACAAGCCTTTCCAAACGCCCTACATGCCTGGTAAGGATCGAGCTGCCCTCTGCTAGTGCTATAAGTCAACAGTGACAACAAATGGGTTGAACATTGGAGGAATCTCTCCTTTGAAAATCAAGATTATTGGATTTTAGTAGATTGCCAGCATAGAGAAAATTAGAGTTAAGTGAATTTATTTCTTCCTTCCTCTCACATTTATATGTTAAATTAATATTTTATATTCAGCAAGTCAATTAACTGTGCCTGCAACTGTGTATGAAACACCGAAATTTGCTTTAATTCTTCTTTCAGAAGACTCTGCACATCCTGCCTGTGTACAAGATATGTACCTGCAGCTTACTTAAGAGACCTTTATTTGTACAGGGGGACTAAAAGGTATTTTGGAATAGCTGGTTCAGTTGTCCCTGGTCGTGTGTTCCTAACTCAAATCTCATTAATGGGGCAGATGTTGGTATAGAACCTCAAGTGTTTGATTTGGTTGATGGCATCTTGTTTCAAGTAATACAAGTGAACCCAGAGACAAGAAAGGAGATGTTATTGACTGGTGTTTTTCCAGAGATTTGCACTGCTAAGCTGGCAACTAGCCCTGCTTTCATTTCCCCTCAAACTGACACCTCTACCCTTCCTGTCAATTTAAGTGCCAGCTACAGTGATTTACATTCTTCCCTTCTAGAAGTGAAGTTTCTTAACCAATTATAAATGAGCAAAATATGTTTCTTGACAGTCATTTTATCTGTCCAGAAATGATAATAATTAATCCAATGGACAGAGGTATTTCACAGTTAAATAGTTCAGGAAGTGTTTTTAGGATGTATTAAGGAGGGCTCCATACTGTATCTCCTTTCCTACCACAGCCCTAGACACTGGAGAGCAAGTCCTTGATATGCAGGGCTCATGATTAGCGTGGTAGGGACAAAGGTCTTTTACCAAGCACTGGTTTGCAGAGGTGGGAAGTTTTAAAGATATGGGAAATCAGAGAAGTGCTCAAGGTATTTCAGTGTTGGATAAGCAGGGGAAGATGGAGACAGCATAGGAAAGATTATTACAAAAGCAGAGATGGTCTTTAAAACTATGATAGCTTTTCTTGCCTGAAACAGGCAGATGAGCAACTTCTTTTTCTGGCTGTTGGAAGCTGTTGAATTGATGGGTTGCAAGCAATTTGGCCCCACAGCTATGGAGGGGATTATTCTCTAAAATGACCCAGCCTGCCTTCCAAGGTTGTATCCAGACCCACAGCAGGTTTAGAAAGACACTGGTATGTTGCTGATTTGTGGAATTTTTGTTTCCCATGGTGATTTTGCCTCACAAAAGGGAGCTGGGGTTAACACTGGAGCTGGAGAGAAAATTTTGATTTGTGTGGGGCTTGAAGGGGAGAAGAGGGAGCCCACTGTTACTGTCTCAGAGGGGCAGTGGGCTGGGGGACTACTTCCATGAGAAGTGCAGGCATTTCCTAGAGAAGGATCTCTGAAGTACCTGCTTTCTGAAACATTCCACAGGCCTCGGCAAGCGTGTCCTGCTCAGGGACAGACATACAACTCTCATTAGTAAATTTGCTGTGTGGAGCAGCACTGTAAGCTGTGAATTTGCAGCTGCAAGAGAAGATGGATGTGATTCTCGTGTGCTGCTGTTGTGAACAGACCTGCCAGGAGCAGGTAAAGGGCTTTCAGCGGGCTACCAACCACAGCATTTTCTCCAAAGATTCCCTGGGTGCTTTGTGCACAGACTGGAAACTGTACTTCTCTGCAGCCCCTACCCCTCCTGTAGCTGCTCTTTCATGTTGTGTTTGCATCTACTGTAAGGAGCAGAAACTCACACCACCTCAGTGTCAACAAGCTTGTAAATCATCTACTTAATAGTCACAGGTGAGATAACATATTAAATACTAAAGGCACTAAAAAATCTTTCCCACCTCACTCACCCTCCCCTCCAAGTACTGAATCTTGTCCAAAGCTGCACAAACAGGATTCTAAGATAAAGACCTTGGGTAAGAATTACTAAAACAAACAGAGCGTAGCATGGTTTGTTAAGGGACTGGCTTCTCAAGGCCAAAGGGTGGGCGCAGAAGAGCACATCACACACCTCACAGAGAGGAAAGCTAGGAACATTTTACAAGTATATCTTGGAACAAAGCCCTCCTCAGAAGTCTGTAATATTTTAAATAAGTTGATATAGCATGGGAGGAGAATCATGCAAGTACAATGCAAATTATATTGTCTGTGATTTCAGTAACTAACAGCACAAAAGCTTTCTAAGAAGTAGAGGGGTTCTATTCTGCTTAGCGTGATGCAGTGGAGTTATTCAGAGTTAATGCAGTTCTAGCAAGGAAACTACATGCTCCAAACTACATTTCTGTGTTTCCTTGAAGAATGCTTTGAAAGAATTTACCATGCAGCTGCCAACTACCTGATTCTGAACATAAATAAAAGAGCAGAAATTTCCCAGCTTACTTCTTCCCTGCCCTGCCATGTGCAGGAAACCTCTCCATAGCAGGACAGCTCCTGGGGGCATATTAGATCAGTCACCATACTGTGCCTGTCTATTGATGGCTGGCTCAGTGTCAGGGTTTCTTTCCTATTTTTGTTGTTGCACTGATGAAATCCACTGCTAGAGCATTATCTGCTATTGACAGGGGATACATTCTGATCTAAAGGCAAAAAACTTCATGTCTGTGATCCTGCTAGCCCGTGACCAGCACCTGGGGGACATATTTGAAGGTGGAATATGATGAACCACAGGACTACAGTTTTAAGCGAGTAACACCTCAAAACTTGTTCCTTTTGCAGGTTGACTTTTTTCTCCAGAAGAATATGTGGTCTATAGCTTTAGTCAGCACCTAGGGGTAATACCTATATCCCCTTGACTCAAGGCCTGTTTAACTTTCCTATGCTGCTGCAGAGCTATTGTTAGTTTGCAGATAAGGAAGTGTTATCATTTTAGCACAGTCTAAGAGAAAAGGATAGGAGGGAGCAATTAGATTCTCTCCTGTGTTACTCTCTATCTGGTGGCAGGATTGTCCTTCATACTGATCTCTCAAATGTGGTAATAATAACAGTAAAGTTTTACTTTTTCTGGTCATCAGCCAAAAGCAACAACTAGGCCAAACCAGAAAATACCATCCTTTCTGCCTTTGCAGCATGTGTGCTCAATCTCTGTGCTGATGCTGATACTTCTCTAGCTCTTTTCTGAAGAAACAAGGAGACACAGACACTTTCATCCCTCCCCAAACAACCTGGTCTACCTAATCCTGGCCATCATCTAAAAACAGGCCCTCTGCCCTCTTCCCAGCAGGCCAACACACATTCCCACCCTCCCAGTGCAAACCTGCAACAGCTCCATTCTGTCCTAGCTTGCTTCTGCCATTAAGACATAGTAGATTTTCAGAGCTAAGTGTTGCTGCCTCTAGCAGTTGCTACCTCTTCCTCATCTGTATGTGCATGACAGTCTCCTGTTGCTTCCAGGGGGCTGTATCACAAACAAATTGCCAAGTTTGGAATCAAGGAAAACAAATTATGTGTCTGACCCAAAAGCCCCTGTAAGGGCCAGAACTGGGAAAACACATGGACTGATCCTTGTGTGAGTACTTTGCATCTCTCTGGAGTGCAAATGCTCTTTACAAAACACAGACTGTCTCACCCAAGGTGTTGAGGAGTATACAGAATTGAGGTGGCTCTAATCTCATATATTTCTCCTTTAAAAGAAAGAAACCTTGCTGCAAAAGTTACAAACCAAAAGGAAGTCTGGCCCTCCTGCTGGAAAAAAAGAGCATTCTCCTGGCATGCTTAGCTTTCCCTTCATTTGTGTGAACAGTGAGAATATAATTAGGAGGGTAAATCCTGTTCAGAAAGAATTCAGAGTCACTTTCCATGGTGTACATCATCATTCTAGATATCTGCGAAATAGAGTTGTACACCAAGCTAGCCAGTCTGGGTTCTTTTAATAGCCAAAGGAAAGAAACTAGCAGTTGTTTGAAGAATTTTCAGGTTAAGTGAACCTTGCCCTTGGTGCTGTTGACTGCCCACAGGAGTTTGGGCTGAGCCAAGACAGGTGTCTGTGGTGAAATCCCACCCTTGGTGTAATAAAATCCCAGAAGAGATCCTAAGACCCAAGTCATTCTGCACTGTGAAAGGAAGATGTAGATCACAATAAAAGTCTAAATGAAAAACCTATTAAGAAAAAAAAATCCTTTTCAGGTTGTGACACTACCAACTTTACACAAAGATGGATGGTTTTTCAATAGGGAAAAATGGGTGTAACATGGATGAAGCCTGTAGGCTTCAGTGTGGGAGACTAAACATTGCAGGCAGCAAGTCATCCATTTCAGGGCCGGCTTGCTGGACTGTGTACCCTTACAAAACTGAAGCTCCCGTGAGGCTTGCCAGTAGGTGCAAATGACGGAAATTGAATTTTCTAGGAAGGCAGGTGATGACTGCAGAGCACTTCTATTTTTGTTTTTTGAGGTCACCCTATTTGTTTTGAAGTCATTCTAATCCAGGACAGGAAGGGACCAGGAGTTGTTTTTTTTGGCTACAAACTCAGTTTGAACTTTAACTGAGCAGTGTCTTACTGTGGCATGCAGCCATGCAGCCACGAGGAGCGATTTTGAAGGGCAGAAAGAGGCAGGATTGGCAGCATCCCTCAGGCTGCATTGACAGACTGGTCATGCACAAGTGCCAGAACGGCCTGACCCAACCTGGTGCCATAACTGCTGGACCTCTGCCTCTCACCTCCCTGGGATAACAAGACTGCTGGGGCTGTACCAGGGAACAGCAATGGCCAGGCAGGTAAGGGGACACTGGTGTCCTTCTAAAGACAAATATAGGATGTCCCAAGCCAAACAGGTTAATAACAGGGAAGAGGTGGCCTGGTTCTGCTGTTGTGTTGGCACACTATGTGGCTGTGGTTTTGTTGTCATGTTCTCAACAATGAACTTCCAGGAGGAGGGGAATTGTCCTCTTGTACAATTTTCTAGTCACAAGACAAGAAGATAGCTGCACAGTTCAAACATTCTGCATGGGGAGTATCTTACTGACATCCTGCACACCTGTCAGTGTGCTAAGCAACTTAAACATCCCTGAATCAAACCCTTCTTAGCAATAGCCTTGGCAGCCACAGCCTTGGCATGCACACGTGAAAGAAAGAAACCTCTTACAAAGGTTTAAATAGGCTTTTTCCTTATTCCACAAGGAAAAAAAATCTTATCCACTAGCTCTTCATTTAGCATAAATGCAGGTTTCAAAGAGCCATGCAAAACAATGTGTGGCAAAATCTATGTGTAGGAATAAGAAAACAAATTTAGGACTTATGTTTGGAAGAACTTATTCTTCTTTGAATGCTCTGTAGACAGTCTAAAACCTCTGAGTGACAGGAATCTTACAGATATTGTGCTTGGAGTCAAAATTAAGTAGGACTTTTTCCTGTTCTCGTGCAAACCAGGAATTACAAAAATTTTTGCTTTAAATGGTTGATGATCTAGAATTATTTCTCATAGCAGAGCCAATTGCTGAGATGTACAAAATTGTCCGCTTGAACCCAGCACTAGAGAAGGGGGGAGAGGAAATGACGCAACAATCAATCACACCTTGCTTACAATACTTTCTTCACTCTCATGTGGTGCTGAGAACTGCAAAGCAGCTCAGCAGATCTTTTGTTTTTCTCAGCAGAAAAGGTACACACGGGGTCCAGAGCAGCACTTCCTGAAGTTAGTTGCTAAATTAGTTGTTTCAGTGTTTGCCTAATGTAGCTGTGATTCTATTGGGTACCATGCAGCTTTGGTTCTCCAAGCTGCTGCTGAATCTGCTGCTGGCATTTCTACAAATGGTAGCACAAGCTTTCCCAGGCTGCTGGGGCACAGATCCCACAGTGATATGCGGAGGAACGAGTGCTGTGGCCACTCTCATCCTCCCGCCCAGATGCAGCAATGAATCACTCCATGCATTATCAGACGTCTGGCTGTAAGGTATGACATGTTTTGATGAACTGTATAGCTGAGATCCCCGATGTCCTACTGGAATTCACGACAGAGGGGTCCCATATGCTGCTGCTGGAGGTCCTTTGCTCCTCCAAGGTGGAGGATTTGCCAGGCCCATGCCAACATTTGAAGAGAAGCTCAGGCAGACGTCCACCTGGCCAAATCCTGTCCCAAAAAGGAAGCTCAATTTGAAGAGGACTGGCAAACTGAATTCCTGTGACTGATATAGGGGAAAAAATATGGCTACAACAAGATGGGAACCACCATGTTTGTTTCAGCTGCGGAGGCTGGATTGCAGTAGCAAAAATGACCCTTACCATCTCACTAGTTTGTCAACCAGTGGACAAAGGAACCAATTGTGCAATTCATGCACAGATATTGTACAGAGCAGTCTCCTAACTACATTTGTAAGGAAGGGGTTTAAAATTGCACAATGTGCTGATGAATGATACATGTAGGCATTTTGTCTTACAGCTATTGGCAATTAGAAGGAATGGAGGGATAACTGAATTTGCTTTGTTCTTCATTCCATGGAGTGTAGGGAGGCTCAACCACAGCAGATACTACAGGCTAAAAGTATTCAGTTCGGCATGCATGGGATGTGTCCATGGCAAGGAGAGTCTGCACAGAGTTCAAGGGACAATTTTCTGCTATGTGCTATGGCGTTGTGGAAAGCATATCACAGTAAAGATGCCACCTAGAGAATGTTTTCTTGGGCTAGTTAGATATTAGAAAAAAGTTCTTCACTGAAGGGGTGCTTAAGCACTGGAACAGGCTTCCCAGAGAAGTGGTCATGGCACCAAGTCTGTTGCTACTCAAGAAGCATTTGGGCAACACGCTTAGATTGTTCAGCCTTTTTTAAAGTTGCTCTGCATGCAGTCAGAAGTTGGATTTTATGATTCTCATGGGCCCTTCCAGCTCAGCATATTCTATTATTTTAATTAGCCTGAATTCAGTGACTAGTTAGGTATTATTTACTTCCAAATGTTATAATTTACATCGTGTCTTATGTGGTGCAATGCTCTAAGCATTGATTCCAACAGAGTTGTTAAAAATATTATTAAGAAAACAGTGTTAGTCTGAAAGCCAAGATAATGCATAGAATTATTTTCTGTGCCTTTAAATAATAGAAACAATGAGCTATTCTAAGAGATAGAAGTAGGCCAGGTTGAGCTGTTTTTATGTAAATGTACCTATCTTAAATTGCTCAGAAGAGGCTCTTCATTTTTGTGTTATAAACCTTTTTCTTAGCAACTTATTTAGTCAATACTGCAATTACAGAGCCACTCTTAAAAAGCATATCTACAACACATGAAGATTTAGAGCACTTGGTTTATGTTATTCATCGTCCACTGATTCAGACTGGTTTGAATGGAATATACATGCTTTTTTCTCTAACTGCTGCCTAAGGACTTGCCAAGACAGCAGTGCCCGAGAGACTGGGGAGACTGGGGAAACTCATTCTTGTTTAGATCTCTAACTGTGAAACGCATCCAGAAGGATCTGTGCTTGTCCTACTCAGAAGAACAGTTGGGATTCAAGGCTAAGCAAGGGAAACCACCGTATTGCAATGGAAGAGCAGATTGCCGTGTAATGTGGCTCTTGTTAGAGTACCTCTTGTTAGACCAAAAACCAGTTGGATGCTGCACTCCTTTTCCCTTCCAACTGCTTGGAGCTTGGAGCTTCCTCCAACTGATGAGAGACTCCTATTTTCCAAAGTGTTGAAGATAGTTTTTCATTTTGATGTTCAATGTTTCCTAAGCTTCACATTCCTTATTCTGCTTGTTCATTTGTTTTTGTGTAGCAAAATATATAAGCAGGAATTTATAAGCAGGAAAAGGTACCTGCAAGTCCCCCTCCTATCCTGCTCTTAGTGTCCCGTAAACAGTAACTTCTTGTGTCTCACTCTCCTCTTCCAGATGTCACATCTCTCTGGAGTGTAAATAACTGAATAACTTAGTACTTAAACATGATGCGATACCTTTGATTTTAGCACATCAAAACTAGGTTCTGATAGAGAGTGTCAGTATCAAAAGTGAAGGTAATTGCTCTGTTCTTGTGAATTCAAACTGAAGTGAGCACTTTGATGTTGATCTCAAATGAGCACGGAGGGAGCAGTCCCCTCTGAAGTGGTTCAGTCAGCACCTGTAACCTCTTCAACTGCAGCCCTATCTCTCATGGGAATCAATATTTGAACCAATATTGACTTAGGACTCAGGCATGATTTATATGGCAGTCTTGGTATTGCAACAACTGCTGTGTTACTCAATCAGATTCCCAGATGACTGGTTAATACATAACAAACCGGATTTGTAAATTCAGCCGGCACGTGTTATCATCAGAATGGAAAGGGGAAATTAATTCTGTCATGTTGCATTTAATTCATAAATCTGTTAAATACCTGTAACTGAGTACTACGTGATCTGCTTAAAGAGGCAATGGGTTTCATTCTGTTTTCAGAGAGTTTCTAATCTGGATTAATTTCTTGGTGACCAGTATTTTATAGTTATCATGAGTAATTGTTATAATGAGTGTTTCAAAATGGAAACAAATTAGGATTAAATTAGTTACTTCCAAAATTTCACAATAAAAAGCTCTGTAGTTTACAGCACTATTCGGGTAATAATTAACAGTCAGCTTAATTCTGGGGTCAAAAACCAGTCTACAGCTGTTACATTTAGGTAGTTTAGGCGTATCACAATATCACTCTGGCTGTCTATAAAGTTACCCTCACCTCCCAGGCATTATCAGTGGCTGCTTCTGAAGGGAAGCCATTCATCTGGATGATTTTGAATGTTTCACACAAAAATCCACTCCACTCATTCTATGCCAATATAGCAATTAAATATTATTGAAAGTCTAAAGACCTGTACAATAACAAGATATTGTTAGTCAAAGATACTAGGTCAGAGGACTGACTTTAAAAATGTTATTTGCTCTTTTAATTTAAAGAGAGGATTTAGATGTATATATATATATATATATAATATATATAATAATAAAATATAAAATAAATAATATATATAATAAATAAGCACAGAAAATTTAGAGTTATGTGTTTCCTCCTATAAATAGCAATATGACTTAAATCTCATCAGATAGGCTAAGAAATTGTCAGTGTCTATGTAAAACAGACAAGACCTGTAGTTTTCTAGATTTCAGGCTAGAGCGCTTGAAAATCACTGTGTGTGCATGTGTGTGAGGAAGAACACGGCCAGCCCCTGAAATGCTCAAACCTCTTTGTTTTGGTGACCCTCCTGTGTTTACCCTGTCTGCCCTCCACGTGTGTGCTCCAAGTCCAGTGACCTAGTCTTTGGCAGTCAGTTCACCATGAATAATCACACTGTGTCTATTTGGAATCATTTTCTAACTCAATGACCTTTCTTTAACCTCAGACTGCTAATTGTTATCACTGGCAAGGAACAAACGGGTCTGAGTGAGGTGAATAGGTGAAGCTTTTGCCTAGAACATGTGTCTTGCCCCAGGCAGAGTTCCACTGCTACCACTGCTGCAGGCTTGGCTCCCCAAAGATTCCAAAACTTCCCTCTGCCACCTCCTTATGCTGACTGTTAGAGGTTTAATGGCCCATGAGGAAATAACCAGCTAGAAACCATTCTTTGTCTTAAATGGGAAACTGCCAGGATGCCATAAAAGTGATGCTAATTGCTTAAGTATAATCAGCACCTGAGTCAAAACTATGGTGTCTGGAAACCATATCTGGAATCCACCTTTTTACATCCTAACATAGGGGGAAACTGCACCTTGCTTGAATAACCAGCAGTACTGGAGTTGCAAGTTCCATCACAAATCAGTTATTTCAGCTTGCTATTAGTCCATTGCTATGCATACTTAGCATAGTGAATTGTTGCATAACAAGCAAAAACAGAGTGGGAAAAAAGGTCTTTTAGAAGTCCAAATCATTCTAAGATTAGTCAGTGACCTACCTCATTATTTGGATCAATAATAAATTTTGAAATGTTTTAGAAATGTATGCACATTTCTATTTTACTACTGGCTGTTGTTCAAGCAACATATTGATGTGGGTGTGTTCTGGAATCTTTTTATTGTGTTGTACTTAAATATAGACCATTTACTATCATGGTAATGGCAGCTATATGAACATGAGAAGGAAGTCTTCTAGTTGGCCTGCTCCTGCCTAGTCTGTCCCAGTGTCCAGCCAATGCTTTTTGGGTCCTTCATAGCACACAGACTCTGAGCATTTAACACAAGGAGTGACAGTGCCTGGTGCTTTGTTATAGTGCACTACCTGCTCTGTCCTACATGATTCTCTGCAGCCTTTTATTAGTGGCCATAACTACATCTACAGTAGTTAATTCTGTGGCTTTTTTCTCCCTCCCTAGTCAACACATCATACCCTCCTGAGTCCGCTTGCTGTCCGGGGAACACGCCCCACCTTGTGCAGGCAATTTGTCCATGTTGCACAGGCAGAACTAGAGGTGGGTCTGGAATGTTATTCCTTGCAGCAGGTTTGTTTGGCTCCCAGCTATACACTTCCACAAGGGAATTCATAATGCAGAAAACTATTAGTCTAATGTCTGCCCACAGCAGACACATTGGAAAAGATACAATTTAGCATAGTTTAGAATTTTCTCAGTGTATTCCGGTAATTTTTAACCCTAGGAAGAGTTGCAAAAATATGCTATCAAAGAAAAGAGACTGTATTCAGTTTCTTTTTCCACTGAAATTTATCCCAGTGAGGCTACAAAGGATGTGCAAGGAAGGCTACAAATGGCAAGTGGCAGGTCTGTTCTTGGACAAGATAGCAGTAGGGCTCCACCACAAGCTGGGGTAGGAAGGGGAAGCAAAGCGCCTTTCCCTCTGCAGCTCCTGTGACTCTGTCACAAAAGGCCAGTGCTGGCAACCCTCACACAGGACATTCTTCAGCCGGCAAAGTTAGCAAGCAACAACCACCTGATGGGTGAGGACCCCCTGCCCCCACCAGTGCCTTCCACGCATTCCTCCAGCCTGCAGAACCAAGCACAGCCCTGACCTGACAAGCTGCTTCTCGCTCAGAACTAATAAAACCATAGAAGATTAAGAGGGTAGAGAGAGCCAATTCCGTGCAGGTAGAGAACTGGTTACTATAGCAACTCTTCTTCTTTGAGCATAGGCTGGGAGGGACTCCCTCGCAAGGGGATTTCTGTGCAGTCCCCAGGCTGGGGAGGGAGGCTGCTACAAGAATCCCGTTTGACAGAGGCTTCGTGGCTGCACTCTTGAACTCTGTTGGGATCATAGGGGGGCGAAGGGGGGGGCGGTGCTGGGATAGGGCCATAGAAGAGTTTGACTCCTGTCCAAAAGTAAAGCAGATGTTGGAGAGCCTGTATTTAAAAGTGATCCTCACGTCATGGTGTATTGTGTGTATTGTTCTGTGGGTTGCAGCTACATCTGAGGCTGGTGTTGTACCACAGTACATGTCACAACCAGGAGTTTCGAGGCTACAGTTGTTAAAAGACGTAAGAGAATATTTAGCTTATTACTACTGGATTTTTAAATCTGAGATCCTAAGAAAGTTTCCCAGATATATTTCTTCAATAAGCCCAAATTAGTGCAGAGTAAGAAATTAAGCATCTTGAAATATAATAAAGGCTTGGTCAATTTGACTCTGGGAAAAGTCATTCTCTGGGACTAGGGCCAGGTAATGTTATCTTAGTGTACTGCTTGGAGTACCTGGCACTGTACAAGCTCTAAGTCTCTGTGGTTACCTTAGACCAACATAGCAAATGAATGAGCATATTATCCTTTCCTAGGGCTGCTTTCTGGTGGAACACACCCCTTGCATTCACAGGAGAAACCAAGCTGTGCCTAGGGTAAATCCCTCCCCTTTACCCTCCTTAACCCTGCGTGCTCTGGCAGGTATACTTCAAGGGCCAAAGTTGCACCTCAATTTTTTGCTATTATTTTGTGCTGGAAACTAAAAAACACAGCAGGAAAATGAAACAACCTATGATTGTCTCAAATTTAGTCCTGAAGTTCTCTGTCTCACAGCGTCAAAGCACAGAAGATGCAAATTCTTTTGGGAAGGGACAAGCAAAGGGAGCTTTAGGTGAAATATTATGCTCCCCTATTCTCCCTAGACTGCTTATTTTCTACTTCTCCATGCACTATTTTTGCTGGAGACACAGATCTAGGAGAATGATGTCTGCCATGATCCCACCACCCTTCCTATCACTGAGGAAGAGGAAACGGGGACAGCTGTGTAGCCTCTGTCTTGCAGCTGCATCTTGCCTAGGTGTCTAACACAACTGCAAACCTTCTGAATTCCTATCTTTCAAAGCAGCATTTTTTTGGCCGTTGATACAGGGAATGAGAAACAGCAGCCCTCATTTTTGTTTAAAATTCAGCAAGTGTTTTACCAGATGTAGAACCAAGGAATTGAAAAACAAAAGTAGGCTCCCTGCTCCAAGTGCAACCTGAATGCAGGACTAGTCTGGGAGTACTTTGCTATGGCAAAATGCTCCCCTCTGAGTGCACTGAGGAGGTAAGCCAAGAGGCAGAGTGACTCAAGGAGAGCCCCAAACTCTCACCCAGACTGGAACAACTGCACAGTTGCCATGTCTAAGTCTTGGGCTCAGCCTAGCTTCAAAAACTCAGTATCAACCTGCTACTGGTCCATAAAGAATCAACAATTTATCAACTACTATTATGATGTCTGCAAGCTTTTCAGCTGAAAGAAGTATCTGCACTCTGTCATTCTCTTTATGCCATGTGGTAGATCTGGCCTTAGATGGCATTTGATCTTGCCAGTAAAATCTGCTGCTGCTTGGAATAAAAGAGAGAGACTTGTGAAAGAAAGTTGAGTGCTTTATGAGTCAGAATTGTAGACTTAGCTTTTTTGTGAGCAATAAGAAATATCTGCTGTAACAATGCAATTGATGTGAATAAAATCACATAAAATTGCATCAATCCAACAGCAGTTCCCTTTGCTGCAGGTATATAAGTTTTACAGAAAAATGGGGAAAATATCCCAATAAGCTTTACTGAATTACACAAATTAATAAATTAACAAAAGGCTCATATTATATTGTCATAGACAAGAGACATGATTGACTATTTCCTGATTGAATATGTGATTAAGGCCACACTCACAGGCAATGAAAAATCGAAATTTCCTTCAAGACTTGCAGAAGTGTCTCCATTACTTCATAGGACGTAGTGGATTCACTGACAATTATATTCTGTTCCGCCATTGAAGTAACAGATTACACGCTCACGGTATGGAATTGAAGGCAAAGTAAATTGCAGAGAAAGAAAATGTGTTTTACTGTCTGAGAGGAAGGAGATTTCTGTGATGAGCAGTTTTGTCTCCCTCCATGCTGACAGCAGAGGTCATACAAAGTCTCAAGGCTCTGCTCACACAAGAAGAGGGAGCTTAGTCCAGCTTGTGCCTTGCTTACAGAATTAGTCATTATGTGTTTGTCTGTAGCCTAACCTTCCTTATCTCAGTTACTTCCTTCACAGGCTTTAAAGGCAGGTTATCCAGGGGATACAGGCAGCTGAGGAATTATTCTCTTAATAGGTCTCATTTATTAGATGCTACATCAAATTAACCTATGAGATTGAGGTAGAAGTTGAACATAAATACAGAACACACATGTGCTATAAAAGTGTGCTAATGCAGCTTGGTTGCTATGGTGTAAAATGCAACATAAGGATCATGAAGACACATTTGCCTTTTCCCATTACTGAAGAAGATGGCTGGGTGATTGACTAATCCGTGGGACAGGATATTGCATTGGTCCTAACAACAATGTGCTTCTAAATGGAAACAGACATCAGTTGCTGCTGAGAATGTAGGTGATCAGGCTTCATAAACCCAAGTTCAGTACTTTAATTAGTTAGTCAGTCTTGGAGATTCTGAGCCACTAATTCAGTACTTAATTCTCTTCTTTCAGGTTTTTTTTTTCTGATGCCTTTTAGGTTTCAATACATTCTGAAGCTAGCAGAAGCCGTAGTTTTGTTAAATTTGATTACAAGTATTACCTATATGTAATTGATTCCTCCTCAGGAGCAGAAAAATATTGCACATACAAGTAGAAGAAATGGTTCTGTTTTCTTTTTTCCTGTTTTATTTGAATGTGGACTTAAAACTTATGACAAGTACATCTCAGTAGGTCTCTAAGGAGAGTACCTCACTCTGTTGATCTGTCTAATGCATACTGCATGAAGAAGAGCAATATAAATTTCTGATGCATTGCCCCTCCTGAATGCTTTGAGCCAAACTGGGGAAGTTCTGGGATAACAGCAGAAAATTTTCTTGGATAAGAGCAGATTTCTTTTCCTAACTTTCCACATACTCTGCTGAGTTTTGAATCATGATTTCAGACCATGGACTTCATATCTCTGGCACTGCTGCCTAGGATTTCAGTCAGAGCAAGCTTGTGCCACAGCTGCCACATTGCTTCCTGTCCACTCCAGCCAACCACACTTGAAATGTACAATGCAGGGTACCTGGCTAAAAGAACTCCTACCCACAATGTAAACATGAGCATAATCTTAAGCAATAACCAATATTTACTTTTAGACATAATGAAATAAAAATAATTTTGGCAAGTAACATATCTATTTGCTTTCATATCAACTAAACCAGCAGTCCCTTATGATTATTCACCATATGCATATCACAGGTTCTCATAGGAGTATTTTGTTCTTGCCTTTATTGTGCTGTCCACTCTTGTGGCTCCCAAGGAGAAGAGACCGTGTTTGTTGGAAAATACAGTCAACCGTTTTCAAGTGAGTTACACCCTTTTTGCAAAATCAACAATGAATGGTTGTGAGTTGCTCACTGCTAAGAAAGCATGAAATCAATAAAAGTTGATGCTCATGAGCAGAGCAAAAGTCTAAAGGGAACACGCATGTGGCCTTCACATGGATCCAGGGTCCTTATCAAAAGGGAAGTCAAACGACTGAAACCCGAGCTAAACTTACACTAAGAAAGGGTGTGTTGTAATAAAAAGGTTATAAAAAATAGTTCATAATTTTCCTATCTCCTTTTAAATTCTCTGATATATTGGAAGAGATTATTGGAGGTTTTGAAGCAAAGCTTTTGGATAACTGTCAGTGAAATGGCAGTACCAACAAGATGGAGTTTTCTTGTCTAATAAAAGTGGGTAGATTTCTCTATATCCAGGAAAAACACATGTTTCTTTTCTCTGATTTTACCGCCTTTTCTTTTTACTTCCTTTTCTGATAGCAATCTAGAAAAAAAAATCGGTCAACTCTAATTAGGAAAAAAACCCCAAGTCCTGTTATTCATGCTATCATGACAAACGAGTGCGAAGCTCGAGCACTTGGAAACAGAACGGCCTGTATGTAAGGCAAATTTTTTTGCTATTTTCACCACTTCTTCCCACGTGTTTTTTTCTGTTTAGCTATTCAACATCAGTAATGTTGACAGGTACTTGAACAGGGTCCTAAAAAAGAAAGGACTCCTGTGCAGTCCTGAGTTGCCATCTCCAGCAGTAACTGCATGTCTCCTCTCCAGCATCCTAATCTGTGCCTGAGTTAAAGGATTTTATTTCATAAATGAAGAGCTGAGGTATAAAGACAAAAGAAATCTCTGTCTCTTCTGTCCCACTTTGGCATCCCTAACTCATTCATCACTCTTCCTCTTAACTAGGGTCTGGTATGCCTCAGCCAAAACAGCTTTGGTTGTGCTGAAGCTGCTTTGCCAGCACAAAGCCTGTTCCAAAGCCAGTTCTGGAGGTTTCCCACCATTTCCTAGAAAATCCATAGGCTCCTTGGGGGTTTTCCAGCACTACAGTGCTGAAGTGAAGCATGCAACAAAATGAGAAAGTAGCCCGTTTGGTGAAATAGATTGGGGAAGGGTGAGGGAAGGAGCCTATCAGGAGCTCCCTCACAACCCAGCAATCCCCAGCTTTAACAATGATCACCACAATAACGGCAACTTCTATTACAAAAGGCCGCAAGTCTCTTGTATACAGAAAAAGACCATCAAGGGTGAACAGCCAAAGGAGGAAAAAAAAATCAGGGAAGTGCAGAGGTAGTTCAAGGCTTGAAGGGATTTATTGCTTTACTGCTAATTTATGACGAGGTGATATAAGATATTAGGCGACAATCCCAGCCGCTCCGGTGGAGGGGCGGGACAGCCGCGGTTCCTCCAGTGGGCTGTGACATCACCGCTCCCACACTCGGGTGCTGCGGGGGAAGGACCGTAAGGCAGGTGCTGGCGTTTCCCAAACAAGAAACCGTATTTCTAATGCCAAAACGGTAAGAAACTCAGCTCGAAAGCACTGCGTGTAGACATTATTCTTGCTCCCGTAGCTTTACTCTTCTGTTCAGGCGCGATCTTCTCCCGTGCCACGAGAGACTAGTTTACCATGAGGACATGAGCCGGCCCTCACACAGTAACTAAGTAACTCAGTAACTTTCAGTAAGGAGCGGACTTTAAATAAGCGTATAGTTGGTTGCCGCGACCCACTTCGCACCGTGCGGAGATTTCCCACATATTTTGGTGTCACGTCACGGAGCGAATAACACCGGCGCGTTAGGCAGCCCTAAGCAAGGCCGGCCCTGCCTGAGGGCGTGCCGGCTCCATCCAGCACCGCATCACCGCGGACCCAGTGGCGGCAGCTCCACGGCACAGAGCACCGTGAGGTGTCCCCTCTCTCCCTCCCTCCTTTTTTTCGTTCCTTCCCTCTCTCCCGCTCTCTCACCTTCCCTCAGCGCTCCCCTCAGGCTCAGCCCCCGCCCCGCGGGCGAGCGCCTC
>NW_005054312.1:8393028-8416083 GCF_000277835.1 Geospiza fortis
CCCCGCGCCGGGGGAGGGGCCCCGCGCCCGGCCGGGAGAGGGATGGAGCCGGCAGGGACCGCTGCACCCAACTCCCTGCCGGGGGAAAGGGCCAGATGCGCTGGCCCTGGCTGCTCCGCACTGAGAAGTCATCAGGTAAAACGCGGTGTGCCGGCAATGTGAGTCATCTTCTACAGCACACAGTAACGAGTGCTTGTGACTCAGCACGTTGGCAGCAGAAATATGTAAATTGGGGACGTTCTGGAAACCATATGATGTAATGTGTTGGAGATCTTTGCCTTCTTTGCAGAATTAAATAGCATCTTTATTTTGCTCTAACTAAACCGATGTTAGTTCAGAGTCTCCCCTTTACGCACTGCTTGTCTCAGATCTTCCAGACTGATCGTTCTACCTGATCCAACATAGAGTCGAGGACAGTTGCAAAGGATACTGTTATCAGTTTGCTTTCCCTGTATTTCTACTTTTGTCCTACATAAATCATGCACACATCTACCCTAGGTACCTAAGGGAGCATACACAGTTGACAAAGATCTGATGTGTAAAAGTGTGGTCAAAACACATCCTGCTCATTTCTAAATTTATTTTAAAAGCCTTATTGAAAAAGTTAGAGACTCACTGAGACCCAGTGCAGGCAGTATTTATTTTTCTAGATTGTTTCTCCTCACTTGATATGATCGTAAGGAGTTAATAAAGGGAGAGAACTTTTTACAAAACCAATACAAGTCCTAAACAATAGACTAGTCTGATATGTCTAGTTTGAGTTGCTTAGTTAAATATTCATCTGTATTAGTGTGTATTGCTGACTTTGGCTCTTACTTTCTAAAGCCTTACATTTTAGCACAGTTATCTTTGCCTTTCTTGGAAACCTCTCATGTGAGACAACACTTCAGAATGGCTTGGGGGTTTCCACATTTGGCAGAAGAGCAGATGAGCTGAAACTTAAGAACATATAAAGCCATGCTAATTGGTAGTTGGGATTTTTTTGGCCACTTTCATTTCTGGCAGATGCGTTGTATTGGTTTGCTGATTCTGGTTTCATTCAGTGTGCATTCTCCAATGTGTTCAGTAATATTGCAAAATCATGTTCTTGTACAGCTGTCAGTTAAGTAGCTGTATCTGTATGAGTGAGATGTGCCCTTTTGACCTTTAAACAAGCTGTTGAGTTGACTGACCTTCCAGAAGAACAGTGCCTTTTATTATGGATTTCCTTGATAACTTTTCTAGGTAACCTTTGAAGTCTTAAATGCTATGGTGAACTTAAACTACAGTGAAACTTCTGTTAAATGGAGTTCAGCATCACTAAGGCACTCCACTTTAGCTTGTCTGGTATAAAAAAAAGAAGAATTTCTGGGCTTTCACACACTGTGCAAGCTGAGCATTTGTTTAAGTCATGTAACTATACAGATTCTTGATCTTTAGTCCAGTATTTCTTGTATTTTTCAGTGTGCTTAGTTCTTCTATTTAATTATTGATATTTTCACCAAAGTTTTTGTCAGAGACTTAGAAAAGGCAGCAAATGTTTTGTTGGGTTTTTTTTCCCACAAAAAATCTGTCTAGCAGAGTTCAGATAAAGTCAGAAGTGTAGTTAGTATAACTAACCAATTTTTGGATTGTCTTTGAGTAGCTGACTCTGCTCTTCCTTTGATATCCTTTTCATCTGTCTCTTGGGTTTTTTTCCAACCTGTTCACCTTCATGGTTCAAAGTTACTTCATATCTTGTCACTAAACATGCCTTTTTGGGTGCCTGCCAAGCCACCTGGTTCTTTTCTGTCTCCTTTCTTAAGCATATTGTGCAGCTGCTGTTTTACCCTGTTTTCTTGAGATTTCTTTTTTTCTTCTCAGTTGTTGACTTTGGATATGTAGGCCAAGCCCTGTCTCCTTCTTGGAGCCTTTTTTCCCAGAAAGTTTTTTCTGCTTCCCCACTGTGTTGAAAGAGAGCCCAGAAGAATATTTGAAAAAGCATTGAAAGGAATGTCAGGTTAGGACGGAGAACTGCATTTTAGCCACTACATTATGGATCTGCTGTGGATTCTTGTAATCCAAGGTCACTACAAGGTATTTTATGTTATAGGCACAATCACTTGCAGAAGGAAAATTTGAACATTTCATTCATGAACATAATGATAATGAAAAGATTGCAGAATGGCAAAGCAGTAAAAAAAAATGTGGGTTGAGTGGATGGGTGTTTTTAAAAGCCACAGGAACCTCAAGAAACTTAGCATCTCATCAAGATAGACACAAATTAGGGAAATCTGTGCTTCAGTCATTCAGATGATACACAGACATGCTGGGTTTTTTACATAATTCCTGTTTAACAACAGTATTTTTACAGGATGAAGTCACAGCATTTATTTTGTTTTCCACAGCTTTATCGATCTAGATAGATACTAGATCAGAGAAACTGAGTGTGATTTTAGATTTGACAAATACATAAGCTACTTATTTCAAATAAAGAACTGCTTTAACTGTAAGGATCCAAAATTGAAAATGGGTCCCTAAGAAAGACAGCAGAAGTGAGGCTTCCATCAGCAATGCTGTAGCACAGGTATTCAGGTTAAACCTTTATAGCTGAATTTTGTAGCTGCCAATCCCAGTGATAGCAGCTCTTAATTCAAATTTGGAGTTTTATAGTCACTGCATGGTTTTAAACTTTTTCTGCCATTGCTTTGCTTGTGCAGGCAAGTCTATCTGACAAGACTCCAGCCAGCATCACTGAAAATAATTTACTTAGCTCTACATAGTTGTTTGTTGCATTTTACATCCATTTGAGCTGCAATTTGGATCAATAGCTCTGGGTGGTGAACTGTACACCAAAAAGCACAAAGCTGCCATTTCTTTATTGAAGCCTCATATGAGTTATTGGTACTGTTGGAAAACTTTCTTGTTAGAGTAGACCAATTAATCACACCAAAAGGATGTTTACTGTACCTATAATCTGTTGAAAACAAAAGGAGCGCTTTTCCAAGTTAGCTAATCACTGTATTTCTGTCTCCAGAGGTGGCCTCAGCAACATGCTGTTTCAGTGCTCGCTGCCTGACACCATTGAGACAGTTGCAGATGAGCCCCGGACAGTTCTCCTGCGTTTGTACGGTGCAATCCTGCAGATGGTGAGTACATACAGGGCTTTGGGAGTGGGAGGGTTTCTGTAGCTTCACTCTAATGTTTGGAGGTCTTCATTTGTGACACTGCACAGCTTTCTCCTTTAGGGAGTGTTTCTGTGGTGGGGGCTAGATTGCAAGCTGAAAGCAGTTTTCTTTATGGTTTGTTATTGTCTTGAACTTACACTCCTTTCTACACAGATCCCGACTGGCACGAATTAGCTGAAGGCTCATTTGCTGTTTGTTTGGGCACTAATGTTTTGTTTATGGTCTTAAGTTTGGACTGTGGTGTTTCAGAAAAATTTGCTTCTGTACAGAATGTAGGACTTTGACATGACTAGCTAGATTGCAAGAGACTAAACTGCTTAATTTTAATCTTGATAGCACTTACAGATCTTGGAGATTAGTTGAAGGTTTTGTCAAGCTTATACACTGCTCAAGCATTTTATTAGATTTTATGGGTACTTGTGCTGCTAGAAAATTTGATCTGTATTTTTAGACTAAGAATGGAGCGTGAACATCAGTACTGTACAGTCATCTCATTCCAAAACATGCTTTCCTGAATGTGTGAAATGCCTTATAGCTGGCACAGAAACTTAACCAGATGTTTTGTTGCACTCTCTTAATGTTACTTTTATTTGGTTAGTAAAATGTAAATAATATTGAAATTTGTCACACCTTAAGTGAAGTGCTTGGCAAATCTGTTTCAAATAGTAACATTTAAAAGCAAGACTGTTTTGTAGTCTTCTAAAGGTCTCTTCTAAAGCTGACAGACTGTTACTCTAGCACTGTGCAGCAGATCTTCTCATATCCATCTCTGCTACGTACTTGATTATATTGTAAATAAGCGATCATAACACAAGTGTTTAACCTTATGAAAAATTGCAGCTTCATAACATTACATCTGTAAGTTGGCATTTGTTTCTGTTTGACTTAGAGGGTCTGGTTTTATTATCCATTAATTTTATATTTTCCAGTACTCAGTCACTTGCTTTGAACAACTGATCAAATATCTGCAGAAGATTTTCTGTTCCTGAGATTTCAGCCCATTCTTCCTGCTTCTGCTGTCTTGACCAAACTTACTATTAAAAGTCTCATTAGATACTGTTGCTTCACTGACTTTGAAGTGCTCCTTTATTATATTATGTGAGTTGTTAACTTTCCCGTGGTAACAAACTTTACCAGAAATATGTAAGATATCCCAGTGGTTTGGAATAGCATGAATTGCTTGGCTACAGCATTGTATGTGTGTTGGGAAAGTTGAACAAGAAAAGTGTGTAGAAGTTCAGTAATTTAAGCTTAAGTAGTTTTTAGTTTCACTCTCACTAAAAGCAGAGTGAAAAAAGGGGGGTGTGAAAATTTGTTTTCAAAATGACTCCTAGGATTGATGCTCAGTTGGAGTTATTTTTAAGAATTATTACTGGTTTCGATGTAATGCTGAGTTAATATGTAGAAAGCTTGAGTAGGAACATGGGCTGTAAAACTATTGTAGTGGTAGAGCGTCTGTTTCCCAAGAGCTGTAAAGAAATATGGCCTTTCCCTTATTTTTCAAAGGAAAAATAAAATGGACTCTAGAATTTGGCTGCCCTCTTCTTCCCTCAGGGTATTTTTTAACTTGCCTCTTCTCTGCCCCTATCCACTGAAGAAATCAAAATAAATTTTTGGGCTCTAAAATCAGAACTAATTTGGTTTGAAAATTGAAAGTATGTTCATAACTTTCTAATCTTTCTGCTCTTGGTGTTGAAGGATCTTTTGAGATGTCTAACTTCCTTTATTTCCATAGTGGCAGTGAAATGACTGCTCTTGTTGGTGCAGTTCACTAATGGTTAAGTAAGCAGAGAAAGTCCCAAGGTAAAACTTTGATTGCATTGAGGTTCACAATTTTTGTCAACAAACATTTGTCTCTTCCAGCCCCTATACCTTAAATGCAAGTTAAAATATAAGCAAACTGTTTTATTGGGTATTTTGAAAACCTCACATAGGATTTCTGAGTGGCATAAGCAGAATGTTATGACAAGCCTGTTAAGTGGGAGTAACTTGACATTTTTAGTAAAGTTGATTAAGTTAAAAACCCTGTAGGAATTAAGGAACACTGCTTAAGTTGAGGTTTGAGACTTTATGCTAAAATCACAACTTAATTCTCAATGATTTTGTTGTAACTGCCACTGGGTATTAGTAGTTACCACTTGTTTGTTTGAGCCTTTGTAGCATGTTTTAACTCTTGTCCATTTTACCTTCTGTTGAAATTGGAGCACAAACCAGTGATATCAGTTCTTTATCCCTTTACTGTATATACTGTGTATCTATAGCAACCTGCACTAAATTATTGGATGTACAGGAGACAAGTTTAAGTTAAAATTTTGAATACAAGTGAAAAATGGATCTCTCATTACTAACTTAAGAAGGAATGATACTGGCATCATAATTCTTTGAGCCACCTTTCAAAGGAACCTTTTTTGCAGTTTGAAAATAGCTCCAGTTTGCTTATTATGACTCTTGGAAGACACAAATGTCAGTACATGAAACTCATCCAATATAAACCATGCCAGCTGGCTAAAGCTGCCACACAGGGAAGGCTTTGTGCCTTCCTCTGTCATAGCTGATATGTTTAAGCCAATTTTTTGTGTGCATGACTGTTTTGGGGGGAGCTGGGTGGAGATGAACTGTGCTGGCTCGGCCATTATTATGAATGGTCACACTGGCATGGATGTTTATAAATCAAGGACTTCTCTTTAGTATATCCTTGAGCAGAACTTTTTTTAAGACAAGTTTTGTACTTGTGACAGGTTAAAGTACTAACCACATTAAAACTCCAATGTTTGAGGCACAATGCAGATATGTCCTACACTGAAAAAAGGGAAATGTCTTACTCTGCTTCACTTACTCTTGCTCCAGCTTAGTTGCTAAATTTAAAGGGGAGCATTGAAAGTAAAACTTGTGGCAAAATATCTTTAACTGTTGGTTGTATTAGTGTAAACAACTGAAACTAAAGGTTATCCAACAATATGCCATTTAATGTCCAGATTTTAAAATTGGATTTCATATTCGTATCACTATAGTGTTTCTACTTAAATTCAAAATAGCATCTTGAGAATGCTAATAGGATTTCAACATAAGATGGCATTAACACAAAATAAGCTCAAATCAAGGTGAAATTTAAGTTCACCTATCAAAAGGTAACTTGGATTGATTCCCATTCTTTTATACGTGTTAAAAGAACCTTGAACTCTGACTCACTGGGACTCTTTTACCTTTATAACAGCCAAAAACAAAATCTTGTATACAAATGAGGAAAAACAAACCAGGATACCTAATGTTCCTTTCTGGTCTCTCAATTTCTATGTGAGCAGATGCAAAATGATTATAAATGGTTGCCACAGTTCTGTGGTAAATCTTTTTCCATACCTGCCTTGCTGCCTTTTATTTTGTCTAACTAAATAAAATGCAGACTGCTGTGTAACTGTAATGATCAACGTCTTCTGTGGTTGTTGGTGTCCATGTCTGTTTGTAGCATGGAGTAACTACAAATCCCTGGCACTGGCAGACGGCTTGAAAGAAACCAAGCACCTCTTACGGGGATGTATTTGTGTTGGGTGGCATTAAGGGTGTTCTGGGGTAATGTACCACTTTAGTTGTATATGCATGTGTTCTCTGCTGCAGGCTTGCCCATGCGATCGTGCCTAGAGCACTCTGGTTTCCAGGTGACAGACACGATTCACGGTATAGTATGAGATCTCTGAAGTGGAGCGTTCTCTACAGCTTTCATTTTCTTTAGTACTGGATTTCATTGTTTAAAAGTAAGCCTTAAGTAGCACCAGCTACTGTCTGTGCATCTGAATGTTTACAGCAATAACAATATCAAAAAACTGTCCCTTCCTTTTCTCTGCTCCCTCATAACAGAATGGTAACTTGAAATGTAGAGGATTGGAATTGTGGCTTTTGTAGAGCTTGAATTGGGAATTCTTCACATGCTAGATTTTTAGGACTTCAGCTAATTAGTATTGGTTCCTTCAGGTCTGACAGGGATTAAGTGATCAATAGCAGATCCTTAGAAGCAGAAATGGTTATTGCTAAATATAAAGCTGGTTTTGTTCCATATACTGAAGTTCAAATTGACATCTCCTGACATCTTCTAGAAAAGTTTCCCCTGCTCAGGTCACTTCTAACCTCTGAGGCAATTCATTGTGATGTTGTGATTTAAGGTTTGAATTCCTAGGGATTTATCTCATTCAAAGTATTGCAGTATTTTGAATTATTGAAAACCAAAGCTGAGTAAGCTCAGGAAAATTGAGTTATATTTTATTTAAATTTGTGAACAGATCTCAAAGTTGTGTATGAAAAAAAAGATAAAAGTTCCTTCTCTGTACAGAATTCTCTGGTCAAGCATAATTAGGTTTTTTTGGTAAGAGACTTCATCTTTCAGTGACAGAAGAAATTGGGGCATTAGGAAGAAAATGTTGAACTCAGTTTTCTGTATCAAATTGCCAGATGGATAAACACTGTCTGGTCATCTGAGCAAAGATCAATGTGTACTGTTTCCCATTCAATTTACATGATTACAAATTAGACTCTAAACTTCTATTGAATATAGTTGTCCTCCTTTACTAAAACTGTAGTGAACTTTCTCAGGGCTTTGAGAATGTCTTCCCACAATAAAAAAAGCTCTGAACAAATATTTGAAGAAATCTTGAAGCAGTAGAAGACATGTCCTTTTCTAGTTAGTTTCCATGTAGAGAGAGCAATTAAGAAGCTCTAGGAGTTACCCAGCGATTCTCTTTTTGAATTAAAATCACCTCATTTTTGTTGATGTAAATAGCTCCCAGAATTGGACATTAGTTGGAGTGGGCTATTAAGAGTTATGGAAAAAGTGAAATTGATTGATTTCACCAAGAACAAGTGAGCTAAATAGGTTGATCAAATTATGAGATGCCTTATTTTGAACCACTGTTCTCAGAGGTGAGTGTGGAATCAAGAAATAATCAAGTTCTACTACTTTAATCTGTTAAACTCTTAAACTTCTGGTACATAATATTGCATCCTGCAAACTTTGTTCTCCTTGCCCATGTATAGTGAAGAATTTCCTAATCCTATGCTGAGTACATGGCCGCTTGTGAAGTCTGATCCTCTCCAAGCTCCCATTCATATTTGCAAGTTATTTACATATTTGTATTCATTTTCTTCTGGAAACTAATGCTTCATGCTGAGGGAACAGAAAAGAGGGAAGAGATGTTGCAGAAGTCTCCTCTTGTGATGACTGCAGTAAAGCCCTAACTGTCCCTTTCTAATGGCAGAATGCCAGATGCCATTAGGCTGTCTCCAACACCGATTTGAGGTGGACTTTTGGAACTGGCTAGCTCTTTATACAGTATGATCTCTGGAAAGCAGACGCCAGTTCAGGTTTTAGGGAAAAGTCTAACGTGCTTACCTTCTGATTGAGCTGAACCATTCTGAGAGCACCATTTATCAGGAAAGACTCCTGAATGGTGAGTAACTTTCTGACTGTTCAAGAAAAATCTGAGTGGTATTGATGTAGACCATGCTTGTTCAGAGAAGCCCTTCATAAATGATTTTAATGCTATTGAGTAGTTACACATTTAGCTGTAGTGAAAATGTTTGGACTTCATTAATTTCCTTGAAAGCAATACAAAGTAATATTAGTTTCCATATTGTCTTGTTTTAAACGTGCATAGTAGTGTTATGGGAAGTACTTGCTGAAAGACCATGGATTGTTGTTAACTATCCTTCTTCTATAGCTTCTGAAATACTGTAACTGCAGAGCTTGTTGTATTGTACTTAAGGCAGCTGGTGTTGCTTAACTGTATTCCATTAAGTTCATATTTCCACCCTTGTTTTGGACATGTTAGAGCTTTGGAACAGGAAGGTGTGCACATGGTTCTGTGAATGCAATGTTTGTGTTAGAAGGTAGAGATGCAGGCTGCCTTTATGGGCCTCTAAAGCTAGTCTGGTTTAAACAGTCAATGGTGGAATTGCAACATAAATAGCAGCCACAAACTGTCACTAATTCTAAGCAGATATTTGCTTTCTCTTCTCCTTACCTTCAAGCCCTTTAAAGGACAAGGTTTTTAATACATCTTGTATTTTTAAATGTGCAGCTCTATTAAAAGCATGTGCCATTGAGGGTTCAGTTGTTGAGGGTATGGTTTAATATTCTGAAACCGCTTTATAATGACTCTTAACAACCCTAGTACAATACATTATGCATGGAACTTGTTAAAGTTTTGCTACTATACTGGGGTTCCTACTGAGACACCTTTAGCTTACATGGGCAATTCATTCCAAGAACAATCTTGGATTTGCACAGCCAGTGGTACACTGGACATACAGCCAAGACAGCACGCTTTAAATAAGAAAATTCTAGCCACAAGACATTTGGAAAATAAGGTAATAAGCAAAAAAAAGTGCTTTGCAACCTTCAGAACATGACTCTTCCAAGAGTCCTTGTAAGGCTTTTATGTAATCTCTGTAATGCATCTCAAGTGCTTTGGCTGGAAGAATCTCATCCCAGATATCATGCAGAGGGACTTAATTTTCTCTTCATTAAAAACATTCCTCTGAGCTTATGGTGCACTGAAATCTTGTTTTGAAAGACTGGGAAACAATAAAAATAAGTGAAAATCAGGTATTTACATGAGTGGCTTGGTCTCAGTGGCACATCCTTTTGAAAGATTTTGGAATTGTTGAAAGTGTGGTGGTCAGAGGTCAGATGGATACTAGTGCTGTAGCTGTCACAGGTCTGAGACAGTGCTGAGACTTTTAGTTAACTGTAGCTGGTACTTCTACTCCCTTTGTTCTGGTGGCTGCAGGTTAATAACTTGAAATTTCATCTTCTCATTGTGTTTGCTTTTTCTCATTCATAGAGGTCCTGTAATAAGGGGGAGTCTGTACAGTCTCAGAAGGAAAATGACTTGCAAGTGAGTAAATAAATTTGCTTATTTCACAGAATTTTGTAGATTATAGGGAAATGTGGTGATCCTGCTTGTTTTAAACCAGTAGTTACTCCACCTGGACTGTTTCTAGAAAACGTAAAAAGTAATGAAGAAAAGAAATTTATTTGCTCACAGAAGCAACATTGTGTCTGGACAGAGTTTGGAAAGATTCAAGCATTCCACATGATGAAGCATCCCCCAATTCTAGCCTAAACCTAAATGGTTTCTTATCATTTTGAATATTGGTATCAGTACTGCTATTTCTAGTATTAGACTCTTCTGAAGTAGATGAACATCAGTTCTCTGCTTTACCTAATCCCTAGTTTTTTAATACATTGATGAACTCATCTGAGGAAAGTACATGGAGCTGGAGAGACTTGCTCTTGGACATGAAGTGTTCATGATTAGCACTGTGCTTGGATCATCTTCTCTGCAAACTTTCAAGTTCTCGCATTTGGAATAATTTCTTCTCCTGCAGCATAATGTTTAGCTGAGTGTATCTTTTCCTAAAGTCATCTGAACAGGATTTGGTGATTTAGATTTCCACCCTGGCAGTATTTTTTCAGAAAGGGATAACATTGCAGCATGCTAGCCAGACGCCTTGGTTGTTATGTACTGTTTTCAGCTCATGATGATTTTGGCAGTGACTAGGGAAAAGTACATTTTACTCAATTTATAAGTGCTGCTTTTCTCCACTTGTATTTTTGCCTTCTGGGAATGCCATCTGAAACGTTTTCAAGCATTTGTTTGGTTTGGTGTTTTTTTCCCTAGTGAGTTGAAACTGGTTTTAAATTTTTTGTTGTTGAATGACTGCTTTTGAAGTTTTGCTGAACTTTGTTTGCCTTACTGGAACAGCTTCAGTCAGCTGAACCAAGATTGAACTGAAAAATGTACTGGTTTGATACCTCAGTTTTTTTCAAAGATGAAAAATGGAGATGGCTTGATTTCTCCTCTACCACAATCATGTAGAAAAATAGTTAAAGTTCTAAAAAAACCCCAAAAGTCCAAACAAGCCCCACCCTGGTGACAGAAGCTCATAGAAGTTTTGCAGTACAGGAAACAAGGTTTTGAACTTCAGAATTTCATTTATGGTATTTGTTGCTTGAAAATACTGATTCTCTGCTGATAGGTTTTCTGCCATTAATCTCATCGTGCTGAAATGTCACTGTTGAATCAATGTTCTCAAGAATTACTGTCAGGATGGATTTGTTAATTTTCATGTGTCTAGGTTATGGGAGGAGATGATATTCTTTAGAGACAATAAAATTCTCTGGGTTCACTAACAAAGTCATTGTAGCTTCTGAGCTGCCTGGTGTGTGACAGTTGTGTCTAGACATTGGATAGTCTTCTGCCAGCTCATAAGGCCTTTTAACAGGAATTTATTTGTTTTACTTTGGTTTTCCTATAGTTTGCCATAATTTTCCTTAGAATATGACTACTTTATGTATTTTACATTGAAACTTTTTGATAAGGTAGAAAAAAAGCAGAAGCTTCAGTTCCAACTGAAGCGTATAAAGGCTCCCTGTATGGGAGTTGCATCCTGGGAAAGTCTTGTAAAAAATGTCTATAATTGCTAGGTTAGAAATAAAACATTGATCTCTTAAGTACTCATTTAAAAACATGAGTGGTCCAATCATCTCTAGAAATCTAAACACAAGTGCTTATGGATGAATCTCTAAAACTGGTCAAAATTGAGAGCTTTAGATCTTAAAGTGTTGTCTTGGCAGCATAAGTATATTGCAAGGTGTTTGAAAGCATTGAGGTACATAATGTCCTTGGCTACAATGCTTGATCCTTTGAAGTCATCAGGTGAACATTAATCTGAAGAGTCAGATACCTAGATTTGTTCAGTGTCCATATGAAGTATGCTATAGAATTTCTTTCAGGTCCTGTAGTAGTTTATTGCCACACCTACCCTGTGTTTGACAGTAGTGTATGGAGTGGAGACTTGGTAAAAGGTCTCTTGGGTTTTATGAAGGAGAAGCCTTTGTGCCTGAGATTACGTGGATGGTATTGTTCCAAAACTCTTATTTGACTTGTGTTCAAATAACCATTTGGTTTCAGTAGAGGAAAGTTCTTCTAGTGCTTGTCGCTTCTGATGCATGAAGAGATGTCTTGAAGAATAACAGGGGCTTTTTGTACTTTCTGTTATCCAAGAATAGTGAGTTGCTTTTCAGTAAGATATGGAAATAAGGAACTGATACCTTAATGGGAACAGACTTAAAAACTCCAGGTGTTGTACCAGGCACAGTCAAAGTCAGTGTTGGTTAATAATAGAGTGGACATTCAGTAGCTTGTAACTAATTTCATTCTTGGTGCTTGGCATTAGATTTCAGAACTGAATGGAAAGAGTTCAGACCTGTGATGGTGAGGGCATGTGAAAAGATTAAAAACATATTTTTTGTGTGTTAGTGGATAAAGCATTTGGTGCTTTGAGGAACTGGGATGAAAAACTGGTGGAGAACATAGATGCAATACATTCATATGCAAATTGTCCTAAAGCCTCAGTGCTGTAGAACACAGTTACATGAGTCTCTACTACACTTCAATATGAAACACTAGAATTTATTGAAGATCTCAGAATAATGTGTGGGACAATAATAAAAATAATTTATCAGTGGTGCTGCCTGGAGTGTACTCAAGAGTGGAACTTTATATACTGTCTGATGCTGTGTTGGCTGCAATAATGCAAAAGGATCTGTGGTCAGAAATACCTGAGAGGTTTCTTAATGTTGTGCTCTTCATACTTACACTTTTAAGTGTTATAGGTCTGACTTTGAGATGAGCTGCTCAAAGGTAGGCAGATGCTTGGCAGATCTTTAGGATTTGAGTAGAGCTGGATTCTGGTGAACATAATTCCTAGAAGTAGATATTTATAATGTGACTTCTGTGCTTACTTACAGATAATCTTACCCATCCAGAAAGCTACACTTCAGAGATTTTTAACTGTGTTTTTGAGACTAAATATTTCATATTTCTATTAACTTTTAAATTCATATTAAAAAGTTGTCTGTTTGTTGTTATGAACCAAGCCTATTGATGTATGAAAACCTTAGAGAAAAGTTACTGAAACTTGAAGTATGCTTGGTGGTAGAAAGGGAAGAACATTTATTCACACACACACAAATATTCCTTAGCAGGAGCTTAAATTATTTCCTCACTTCAAAAAAAAAAAACCCAAACAACTTAGGATTTCCTTCCATTAAGCACATTCTAAGTCATTCTTCTAAATGAAAAGTGTTGTTCAGTTCATTCACTTGTACAGCTAAAATGTTCTTTTGAGAGGCAGCGTTCTGAAGGGTACTAAAATAGTTGATATAGGATAATATTTGTAGTTCCTGTGGTGTGTTTTAGTGGGATGAGCTCCTCCAGGAAATGAATTTGCAGAGTTCTCACAGGGTTCGAGAGGAGAGGGTGTTTTGGTTTTTGCAGTTTTCCTTTGACTTGGCCCACCAAAATTAAGTATTCCCTGGCTTTAAACTTGAAGGCAAAATACTTGTATTGCTCCCATGCTGACTAGAAGTTATTAGTCAAGAAACTTTGACTAGTAAAATGTCAAGTCTTTTCAAAGCTAGCCCTAAAAATTCTCACTTGGTAACTAACAGTTTAGCTGTTGCACACACCCACATTAATTGCTGTGCCAGCACCAACTAATGCTTTGATTTCTTTGGTAGGGAGCAGAGGCCATGGTTCTGGAAAGTGTTATGTTTGCCATTCTTGCAGAGAGAGCGCTTGGCCCAAAGCTCTATGGAATCTTCCCACAAGGGCGACTGGAGGAATTCATTCCCGTAAGTCCTGCTCACAATTAGTTAGTGGGCTGCTGGAAGCTGTTGTAATTGATCATGACGAGAAGGTCTCTGGACTGCCCAGAAAAGCAGGGATGTGGGAATGGAATAATTGGCTGCCTGTAGTAATTGCTGTCTGTAATTTGATACAGTTAGAGTGGGTGTTGGAGAGCCCCATTGTAGCTCTTGCCAGGGGGAGATATCTAAAAACTCTTCAATTCTACCAGAGGCGAATAAATGAAGATAAAAAACCCATTAGATACCAAACATAGCATGGGGAAGCTGTGGAGTAACACTTCCCTTTAACAGCAATGAGAGCAGACGCTTTTGATGTTCTTAAATATTTATACTTGATCTGCTTTGAAGATATTCTTAGTGTGAGATGTGATACTCCCCAGGTCTTGAATCTAGAAGTGAATTGATTAAGCTGTTAGTAGGGCTGGCTAACAACTTTGCAAAGGCAGCAACTTTGTAAGTTCATCTGTGAGCAAGAAAGAGTATTGCTTGAGTACTACACTAGTATTTCACAGTAAACTGCATGGAACCTAATGCTAGTGCTTATAACTAATCACAGTTCTGTTACTCATCAATTAACTGTATTGTAAGACTACTATATTTTATTACAGAGCAGGAAACTGAGCACTGAAGAACTAAGCTTACCTGACATATCTGCTGAAATAGCTGAGAAGATGGCCAGATTTCATGGCATGAAAATGCCATTTAATAAGGAACCTAAGTGGCTTTTTGGAACAATGGAAAAGTAAGTTATGCAATACTTTATGGGGGAAAAAAGGTGACCCGTTGTAATTTTGATAAGCAGATCATTCTTCCTGAATGCCTGAGAACACAAGCTTTCACTGTACCCAGAAACTATCACATGAAGGACTTCAGTTACCTTGAAGAACAGCAGTTTTCTTCAGTAACTCTTTCAAACTTCCTTGATTTTAGTTTAAATGGTGTCATAGTATGGGAAGAATAATATACTCGTTGTTACAAATCCTTTATTATTAATAGCGTCTTTTCTTACCAGGTATCTAAATCAAGTGCTGAGAATTAAATTCACCAGAGAATCCCAAACCAGAAAACTGAACAAACTTCTCGGTTACAATCTCCCCCAGGAAATGCAAAATCTAAGGTAGGCTTATTTTGTTTATTACTATCTTCTTCTAATCTCCACAGTTTCTGGATGGATTTTTGTATACTTGTTCAGACATGTTATACAGTATAACACTTCATATTCATCTTACTTTGCAAGCTGGGGATTCTTTTTGGTTCTGTGACCAACCTGAGTCTCATACAAATACAAAACTCTATGATGAAACTGCTGATCTGACTTACTGATCATGAGGTCAGACTTTATTGTGCTGATGTTTTGTTCCTAATTAAGAAAATAGGCTGTTTCTAGGAGGGAATAGTGTTTCAAATTCTTACAACAAAATTACCTGGAAGTGGAACTGGACTTAGTGATTTGTTACTTAAAAGATGCTGTTGCTTTTTTCTAGAGCTATGCTTGAAGCTACTTCTTCACCAGTTGTATTTTGCCACAATGATTGTCAAGAGGGTAAGCTGCTAATATTTCAATATTGCTCAGTGATGTACTGTTGAGCCTTTTCTGGTGACTTGTTTGCTTCTGAGAGGTAGCCACATTGTGGAGGTACTGCCCTGACTGGTGTGCTACAGTACCAAAGCCAAGTATGGGCTTCTGTGGCCCTTCAGGCTTTTTCAGAGAACTCTGCTGTCATGACTGGGTTAAGCCAAGAATGTACTCATGCTCTGGTAGTACAGGTCAGTTGATGATGGGAGCCTTATGTGTTTTCTGTTTAGATCATACCTTGGTTTGCTGCAATATACATGATCAGAGTAGGGTATACTGGAGTCATTCTAAAAGAAAGATGCCTAAGAAGTACACTGAGTGGTGAAAATGGAGAGTAGGGCAGTTTGACATGGCACTTTTTAATTTGTCCTGTTAAGCAACATTAGGAAAACCTTATCCACCTTTTTTTAGTGTTGTCTGGGAGTCATGGAAGGAATAACAATTTTCCTGAAAAAGATGAGGAGGAAGCAAGGCTGAAGGTGTGTTGGGTATGCTGTGTCACCTGAACAGTGGGTAAGCTGGGCTGGAAGGATGCTGTAGTGGGACTGTGTGCAGGGCTGTTTTGTTGTCACTGGTCCCAGCTTTGTCAGCTGTGACTGAGGAACTGCCCTGCAGGGTGGACACAAGGATAGGCAGCACAAGGGGAAAAGGCCACTAACCTGAGATGTCAGTAATGGTGGAGTTGGAGGTCTCCTTGCTGATGTGGCAAGGTGCACTACTGCAGAGTCAGAGCATAATAGGGCTGAGGCAAGCTGGGGAGCCTAAAGCTCCAAGGGGTTTGGGGGATGTGTGTGAAATACTGTGCTGCTTTTTCTGTTGGTGCAAGAGTGTGGCATGGATGACAGATGTACCTGCAGAGTCACACTGCAGAACTTGACATTGCTCTACATTTATTTACTAACTGCTACTTGACAGGCAGACTTGATGTCTTTTAGATGAATTATAGTGACTGTGTGACTTGAAAGACACATAAGCAATTGCCTAAGCTTTCTGTATAGGTACTGGTTGTGCCACATATTAGAACAGTGGAGTGATCAGACTGACTTTCAGGCTGCTGAAAAGCAATTTCTGTCCCAAGTGTTGTATGATCAGTGATAGTGCTATGCTGATATGAGAGATTCTGAAATTTATAGATCTCAAGCTGTTCAAAGAAACAATGCAGGAAGGACTGCTAGGGCTGACAGCACCACCTGAGCCAGCTGCAAGCTAAACTGAGGAAAGAGGATCCTTGGGAGAACAAATCTGCCTCTCCCTGTACAGAAAAAACTTTGTTGCTTTCAGCTTTACAAGGTAAAGCTATATATCTCAACTTCCAGAGAGCTGGTGAACAGCCAGTGCAACTTGGCTTTAACTAAACCCAGCTGGCAACTCAGCCCCACAGAGGCTGAGATAAAGGCAGTTAATTAGGGAAAGCAAAAGCTGCTCACACAAGCAAAGTAAACAAAGAAATTAATTCACTGCTACCCACAGGCAGGCAGGTGTTCAGCCATCCCCAGGAGAGCAGGGCCCCATCACACACACCAGTGACTTGGGAAGACAAACATCACTCCAAACATCCCCTCTTCCTCCTTCTTCCCACTCTATATAGTGAGCATATAGTATTGAATATTCCTTTGGTCAGCTGTTCAGCTGTATCTCCTCACAGCTCTGCCTGTACCCTGGTCCCTTTTTAGGCTGGGCTGTGAAGCAGAAAAGACCTTGACTCTACAGATCTCTGCAATAACAAAAACATCCCTGTGTTGTCAACACCACAAATCCAAACACAGCCCTGTGCCAGCTACTGTGAAGAAAGCGAACTACTCCTGCCAAAACCAGCACACCGATAACTTTTCAGTGCAGATATAAGGGATAACTAGGATTAGCTGAACAATGTTCCTTGAGATACACAGTATTGCTTTTTTCCTGCATTATTAAATATGCAGTATTATCTTAATTTTCAGGTAATATCTTACTTCTGGAAGGCAGAGAGAGTTCAGAAAACCAAAAGCTGATGCTCATTGACTTTGAATACAGCAGCTATAATTACCGGTAAACACTTTCTTTTCTCTTCAGCATGGGAGTGTGTTCCTTTCTGCATGCTGCAGGGAGGCCAAGTGCTGCATTACTGATTGGTTGTCTATTTTAGTGATTTGTGTCCTGCTTTGATAGTGGCGGTTAGCAAATACAACTAATCAAAATAGTTCTGATGCTGTTGAGTTTAGGCACACAGCAGAGGCAAAGTTGTTGTGGCTTCTTGATTGTTCAGATTAGAGGGTTTGTTATGCGCAAATGGCTTCTTGCTTGCATGTCAAAATTTCTTTCTAGTGGGAAGCTGAGGAAAAGGGTAGATTTTGTGTGCATATGTATGTAGGGCAGCTTTGCTTTTGTGTTTTTTCTTTCTGTCCTTTCTAATGGCTTTTGCATCTATGCAGGTGAGAATACAAGTTTTTCACTACATGGTTATGCAACTTGCTTGTTTTTCTTCCCTCAACCATCTAGTTACGTGTTTTTAAGGATGATCTAAGTGTATATAGTCACTGGAATTAAACACCACCATAGCTGGAACATAATAAAACAGTGAATTCCAATAATGTAAAAGTGAAATATGTTGAAAACTGTATATGATCTCTTTGCCCACAAGAATGCTGATGTTAGAGATGTCTGAATTCACACTGAGATGTACTACATACTCAAGTATTTTTACTGTATCCATTGGTATAAAGTTTGGTAGCAAAGTCTAATATTTTCATGTGGCTAATAGCTTTCATTTTCAACTGCCCCTCTTTACTGTTTTATAATAACTTGCAAAAAGTTGTTTGCTTGTTATCAGTTCTCTACCTCCAGAAAAAACTGCAGTAAATTCTGAGTAGAATTGCTTTTAAACTTGATTTGGGGTTTGCTTAAAAAAAACCCAGATTGCTAGTTTGCAAATATTGAGGTACTTTGTCTTTATTTCTATTTCAGAGGATTTGACATTGGAAATCACTTCTGTGAATGGATGTATGATTATTCATATGAGAAGTACCCATTCTTCAAAGCCAGCTTTCTTAAATATCCTTCGAAGAAACAGCAGGTAGACACAAGTCATAGTTAAATGCCAGTGTCCAGTCTTCGTATCTTAACTCTTTTTCAGTTCCCTTTTGTACTTACTGTGTCCCAAGATATTTCCTCCATGACTTCAAATGTAATACTTTATCTAATCCTGACTAGCTTTGCTTTAGAAATCATAGTAACTTAATAGCTATTCAGGATAGAATATTTACTATGTGCAGTGTACCCATCTACCACAAAAAGTCCAGTAGTTGTAGACTTCAACTATGAAATTAGTTGGCAGTAGCAATATGCTGCCTGTCCTAATACTATAACTTTTCTTAAACCAGACTTTCAAGCAATTGTTAGGAGCACCATTAATCTTAAAGCTAACTCCAACACTGTTGATGGTTGGAAAAAACCAAATGCCAATTTATTAGAAGGTCTGCCTAGGCCAGAAAGAAACAAGTATATCTTGAGATGAAAAGTTGTAACTCAGTTGTTTACTTGCCTTCCAGCTTCATTTCCTCTCCAGTTACCTGTCTGCATTCCATGATGGCTTTGAAAATCTGAGCGATGAAGAGAAGTCTGAACTAGAAGAAGTAGTGTTGGTAGAAGTTAACAGGTAACTTGCCTTGCACAGCTTATCTTCAGACTTCCACTGTGGTACCTATACTTGTACATACCTCACTGGTGAGGAACTTGAGCCAAGAGAGATTGAAAGCTGTTTATATGTGCTAAAGAATGATCTGTCCACTGTAACATTAGATATGTGATATACACTAATAGTGAAGTAAACAGAACACTGCTCAATGGGGCATTATTTTTGTAGTATCATAGTTGAAGAAAAGGTGTGGACATCCCCAAATTAGGGAATAGTGTTGTTAGAGGACATGGAAATAAGGTGTTGTGACTTAGCTAGTATTTATTTCAATAACATAGCCTTGTAATTTCAGGTTTGCCCTTGCATCACATTTCTTCTGGGGTCTGTGGTCTATTATACAAGCAAAGATCTCATCCATTGAGTTTGGATACCTGGTAAGTTTTATAATTGTAGTTTTACACTACTGAAAACAAATAATCTAAATAACCTGCGGTACATTATTGAAAATGCAATGGAATAGCCTCTCACAGCAACTAGTACCTTCTAAGGGGTGTACGCCTTTAAAAATCCATTTGTTACTAGTTTGTGCTCTTTCCTTAAGAATGTACACAACATCTAAGATCATAAAAACTTCAGAAATTGTTCCCATGGTTATATAGGAAATGTATAGCCTTGTGTCTGGCTACATAGCAGCATTATTTTACAATAAGACATCCCAGGCAAGAGAGGCCAACATGCAGTGAGAATTTCAAACTAAGTGCAAACTCAAAGTGCACATGTTGTCCCATGGTGATGTTCAGTGTGCAGCAATATCTGTGCCAGGTAGCAGCTTGTACTTGAGAAACTGATCAGTCCAGCTTTTGGTCTGTGCTCAGTGTACTGCAAAGTGACAGGACTGGCAGGTACATGGAATATCTAACTGGAAGTGTTGCAGGAGCCAGCCTTTTCAGTGAAGTCCTGGCCTTTTTAGTACCTGTTTTTTTGTGACATTTTGGCAGCAGCTAATTGTGTTAGAGTTGAAACAAAACTGGAGGAAATTTTAAGAAGCCAGAACACCTCTGGAGAGATGATCCTTCTGAATAGAGCTAATTAGTGCATTGAGATGATGGATTAGGAAAGTAATGCAGTTAATACCTCATTGTTTCCCCATCCCAAAAAAGAAAACAGCTGTTTACTGTATTGAATACTGAATGTCCCTTATTTCTCCAGGAATATGCGTTATCCAGATTTGATGCCTACTTTGATCAGAAGAGGAAGCTGAAGGTGTGAATGTGGGAGGAGTGGCCTGTTGATTACCATATGAAGAGGGCAGCTGAACAGAACTTTCACTGTGCTTAGGCTACTGTATCTCTAATGAAGGTGTCACTGAATTCCAGTTCCTGGGAATGCAGGTGTACAGTACTGAGGACTATAAAAATTACTTGTTTACAGTTCCGTAAATAGTTGGAAAGAGACTGGGAGGCAAAAGTAAAATACAACCATGCAATATCTTTAAATCTTTTCAATCTAGGAGCTATTTTGTATTATGGGAGAAGCTTAAAATTAGGTGTCAATACCACATGCATCGGAGCAAACTTGCTGTGGGTACATTTTTGGGGGATGTTGGCATTCTGGTTTGTGTTGTAAGCAGAACAGCTGTAAAAGCTGACTTGTTGTAGACACTGCCTCTTAAGGAAAAGGAAAAGCGAAGGAGACAACTGCTAAACTGTGAAGTAGGCTTAAGAACTTACTGTGAGTTTAGGTTCACCATGCCCCAAGAACACTATCTTCAAAGCTGCTGATACCTTACACCACTTTAACCAGAAGCAACTAAACACATTGAAGCAGTGTGCTTTAAAGTGTGAGTGACACACATATGAATGTTTCTCTTAGGCTGGTGTGCCTGGGAAGTGAAGTATGAATGAGCTTTGAACTGGACATTCTGAAGGAGTTTGTTTTGAACTATTTGTTCCATGTCATTCAAAAACATGCCTGGTTCTCTTAAAATGCTGTGTCCTGCACAGGGGGTTCTGTGGGCTGGCAGCACTGGGAAGAGTGCCTTGAATTGCTCTAGCAGCTCCCCAGATAACTGGATTGGCATTGACAGTACTGGTAATTGAGGCCCATCTCTCTTCTCGTGTTGCCACAGTATATGGCTGTGTAATAAATAGAGCCAAAGACTGTGGAGAGCACTTCAGGAAATTGCTGTTCTGCCCATCCAGTTCTTTTGTGGCTTGAGAGGTGCTTTTCTTGCACCTTCAATTCTCATCATGTTCCAGGAATCCAGTAAAGTGGAGCATCTTGTGGGGAACAATAACATGTATATTGAAACTTGAGTATAATCTGTGTACATGCCATCTAAAGCCTTCTTTTGATTTTTGGGAGCTTGTTTATTTTGAATGTTATTTGTTTGTGCTTTCTAACACACTGTATTATAAACAAACTTCTAAGTTTACCCTTTTTGACTTGTATAGCAAATACTGTTTGAAGCGGCTGAAAAAATGTGCAGCATTTCATGTACTGTATAGCAGAACTTGTAAAAGCTGTCATGTTACTCTCTTGTACAGAGAATCATTTTCCATACATTCAGTTATTAATACTTTATAATAAATATAAAGCACTTAAAAACACTGTTGATATTCTTGAGTCTCTGTTACAGCTGCAGGATAAAGTAGGTGCCATTTCTGGCCTTAATCTCTGTTGAGTCCTTGCAAAGGCAGACAGAGATACAGGCTTAGTGCTCTGGGATATATCTTCTACTTTAATGTGTCTTCAGCATTTATTGTATAATTGAATTCTAACAGAAAGAAAGGTATTTAAAGCAAGCAGTGAAGGGCAGACTGGACATCAGTTTCTAAGTCTATAGCTTTAGAGGTGGGAAGAGTTTTGGTTTAAGCACTTCACTCTATCTGCCCTATTGACTACCCTCAAAGTAAAGTTAAAAGGTACCAGCATACATGGAATTTTACTACAAACACTTCATGTGGTGTGCCAGTGTGAACAGTCAGGTCTTTTCTCTAGGCTGTTGAAGGCTTCATTTAGAGTATTGCTGCACACAGCAAACCCAGTGAAAATGGCAGTACAGGGAAAGGGGTGGGAGCAAACAGTTCAGAATGAGGCTTTGCAGATAGTTAAAAATATTGATATGTAATAGGTGTCTGGAATCTTGGAAAAGTAGTCCAAGAGTAAATTCAAGTTCTTGAGAGACCACCCATGGATACTGACTCATCATTTCACATTTCTCAGAACCAAATAGGGAAGGGGACTCAGTCACAGTAGTGCTAACTGTAATAAAAGATGTAATTGGAGGTCATCCCGCTTTTTCATCCTTGCCTATTGATGGCAAGTTCCTTCTGTTGTCTACTCCAAGTTCTCCAAGAAAAAGGAACTGGACTAAAACCTTCTCTTACTCATAGTCACTGAATGTTGAAGGTGATTTATAGGCTGATAAAGCAGCTATTTAAATGTGCTGGCACTTCATAAGACTTAGTATAAAGGTAGTTAAGTATTTCTTAGTTTTTCTGATTTGCTTTTCAGAAAGGCAGTGTAAAAACTACTGATTGAGCCTCCTTTCAGTTGATTTGTAAAAACAATTTGTGCTTGAGCTCTTCTTGCCTGAAACTGCTGGGTTTTATCTCCACTTTGTGAATTCTTGTCTCTGGACCTGCTATTAACTGGTGAAAATGTCACTTAGTATAAGAGTTAAAAGAAGAACATTTGTTACTTTTAAAGGAAGCTATTGCTTGTCTAGCCAGACAGCTGATCTCAGCCACCACTTGGAGGTAATTCAGTGGGTAACTGGCCTAGTTTAGTCTGTACCCCCATCACTTGTACAACTACTTATATGCTCAAAGCACTTCACTACATCTCTTTAAGGATTTTCTCTGCACCATCCTAGGGCCTTCTCTTAACTGGAAAAGTAGGTATTTCTGGGCTGAATTGCACACAATCAATTAGTAAATTAAACATCTTTGATAGTGGTGATGCTACTAAATAGAATGACAGTATTTTTGGAGTTGCTGTTCTCCACAGAAATGAT
>NW_005054312.1:8416100-8419609 GCF_000277835.1 Geospiza fortis
ACACTAAGCAAGAAGAAACTGGCAAAAAGCAACAGCAGCTTTTGCTCTCTGTGACTCTGGGTCTTTCCACCAAATGCAAAGGTACATGGCATAGTGGGAGGAAGCTGAGATTTACCAGTATTTTGATCTCTTGCTGCTTGAGAACTGCTAGGCTTTGTCACTTAAGGGTTAGAGGTTACTTTGGAAAACCCCTGTTCCCCAGCACTGAACACACCTCTGGGAAAATTTCACTGGGGTTGTTTGGGGTTTTTCTTCACAGTAGTTTGGAGGAGTGACAAGTATTCTGGAAAACATGGAAATGTGCAAATCAACTCTCTTTCACTGAAAATTTGCTACTATCAATAAGAATTTCTACTTTTTCCTGCACATTGACTTGGCTGATGTTGCACTGCAGCTTAAATGGAATCAGCTGGGTTTCACTCCTCCAGGTGGATGTAATTATTTCTCCTCAGTGATTAAGGCTGTGGAAGCCCCCCAAAGGCACTGGGACTTGCAGCCATGTTGTTCAGAAACCTAGTATGTCCTGCAATTTTATTAGACATTTTGATGGGAAGGCAGGAACCTGGCTTAATTCTGCAAGAGTCTCTAGGACTTGGAACTGAAGAATGAATCCTCTGATTTGCAATAGAAAATGAGAAAGCAAATTCATTCCCAGAATAAAGAAAGATGACTGCCCTTGGCCCAAGTGCCAGCACCTCAGCTTTGTATATTCTGCTTTCTAGCTGCAGTGCTGTGAGTTCCTGAGGTTCAGCTGAACCTGATGAGTGAGGCTGTGTTAAGTCACACTGAATCTGCTGGTGTCTCAAGACACCAGCCTTGTCTTGTCTGCAGACTACATCAGCCAGTCATCACAGCTTTTCCAGGCTGCTAAAATCCCAAGTCCAGCAGTCTCTGCTGCTGTTTCCCCACCCCAGTTCAGCTACCCCACTTGATACAGCCAGCAGCTGCTGGGCAGCACAGCCTTGCATTCTTTCAGTGGCCGACAGAAAAGCAGGTAGGTGAAGGATCACTGTTTTCTGGGCCTTACCAAGACAATAAGGCTTTTGAGAGTTCAAATCCTCCCCTGAAAGATCCTTGAGGCACTCTTGGGTGAGTTCCCTCATCAGGCAGGGAGGGTTGTCCCTGATGCCAGCCTGGGTCTATGTGAAGCAGCAAATGGAGCACTTCTGTGGAGATGGATAAATGGCCATAATGGCTCTGGACTGAAATAAAATACAGCATACTCTTACAGGCTTCTGGCAAGAAGCAAAAAGGAGCTTCTGTACTTGGTACCCAGGCAACAAAGCTGATCACTAAAAAACAGGCTACTTGTTTTTTCCTAATGCAAGATTCACTTCCTATGGCCTTAATTTTCAAAGTGTGCAGAGCTCCTATTACCTCAGCATTAAGCGCTATTGTATTATAATGCACAAACAAGGCTATGTGTGTGTGTGTGTGTGTGTATGTACATGACTTCCTACCAGTCTCATTAAATAGGGATTAGCTAATAAAGTCTGAATGCAGTCCAGTCTGCCTTGCATGAATACACTGAGTCCTGCCTTTGGAGAAAACATCCTGAGCAGAAGCTGTTTGAGCTATGGTACAGGCACTGGAGTGCTTGTCTGAGGAATGGTGCTAGAAAAGGCAGGAGAGCAAGCAGAGGTGAGGGGGTTTGTTACAGGTCACAGGCATGCTCTGGCAGAGCCAGGGACAGCACACAGCACTTGAATTCCAGCCCAGCATGCTGGACTAAATATCTTCGCAGAAAGCCTTACAGATGCTGCCTCTGCTGCCAGTCCTAGGGGATGTTACTTTTATTTATTGTTTCCTTCTTATGAAAATAAAATATGCCTTGGGAATCAGCCATCCTTCCTGATTTTCAAAGCTGAAACAATTCTGAAGGTCCTTTAAAGCCCAGGCTGGCAACTGCTGTCTAAAGAGCTCTGACATTCTGTGAGAAGCTCCATAAGAAGCTCCCAGCTCCCACCAAGAGAGAGATAAAGCAGAGCCAAAAGGCACAGCCTTGAAGAGAGTTGAAGCATTACCAGCTGCCTGTGACCTGCCTCAAGATAGAGATCTCCTCCCCAGCAGGACCCTCAGCCTTTGGTTGGGCAGAGGAAAAGCACTGCCCACAATCATCTCAAACATTTGCTGACCTCTGCTCTGGTGTTCACCATCTGGAAACTCTCAGAGCTTCCTCTCTGCTTGTGCTTTTTTCTCCCTGCTGCTGCACTTCCTCCTACAGCCTGTGTTTGTCTAGATATGTGTATTGAAGGCAAAGGGTATTGCAGTTTCTGTGCTAAAAACCCAAATCTTCCATGCTGAATAATCCCTCCAAGCCTGTGTCCCTTGCTTCTTGCTGCATCTTACTGAAGAATAATACACGGGAAAGCAGCAGAGACTTTGGCCCTAGGAACCCATTGCAAATGTACATAAAGAGAACAAGGAATGGAAAGGAGGAAAGAAGCCTGCTGTAATTACCCAACACAAAGAACACTAAATAATACAATCATTTCCTCAGGAAGAGATTATAGAGGATTTTGTGTAATGTCTCAGGTCTGAAGGGTTTAAAAATTCACCTCAGAATGAAAGTCTAATTAGGAGACTACAGCTGCAAAGGCAAATGGTTATTTCACAAATCCCTCATTAGAGTTGTTTGGAAAAATACTAGTTTGTCTTTAGAAATAAGATGAATCATTTTCTCATTTTTTAATCATAATTCATTTACACTGAATTATGTTTTGGATGAAGGCTCAAGACAAACTTCAGATTTTTAAATTCTCTGAGGTCTTTTCACTTCAGTCTGAAAGCATGAGCAACCTAAAGTAAAATGGAAGTTTATCCTAATGTCTTCATTTATTTTCCTTTCTGACCTCTGGCAACTAGTTTTGATTTTTTCTATATTTTTGCTCAGTTTAATTAGAAATCTGCAGGCTTTTGTAAAATATTTATATTAAAAGTATTTGTACACCTACAAAAGTATTGAGCAACTGACAGGTAGTGATGCTTTCTGAGGAGCAAGTGGATCTCATGGTTATGATCCCTTCTACTGTTCAATTTAATCAAAAGAAGACAAAATAAGAACTAGTAAGTCATACTTAAGCAGAAGTTTCCAAGGTTGAATGCTGTGTTATATCTGAAACCACACCTCGTGTCACAATTTCTGTTCTCACTTTCCAAGAAAGGAAAGACAAAAAAAAAAAAAAAGAGGAAGGGATGGAAAAGAAAGAAAAAACTGGAGAGGTTGTAAATAGCAGTTTTAAAACGCTCTTGTTGCACAAGTCCCTGGTTTTCACTGGGCATCCTCAGGGCCTTGCTCTGCCAAGGCCCCTGCAGGGCACTGTGAGTTGGTGCTCTGCACCAGAGCAAGGTGGTAATAGAGAAGCATGGATCTTTCAGGGAAGGGGCTTCCCAATCCAGCTCAGGCTGCTTCTGCTTTTGCCTGGCTGCCTCACGGCTCACAGCCTCCCATGCTGTGACCTGGGCACTGTGCCAGGAGCTGCCAACAGAAGAGAGTGGCTTTAAAAGAA
>NW_005054312.1:8419632-8434028 GCF_000277835.1 Geospiza fortis
CTGAGGAAGGGGATGCCAGCACCCTCACTGTCTTCAGACACCCAAACCAGGCCTCTTGCTTTCACTTGCTGCTCAATGTAAGAATGCAGCACCCAGAGCACTAACAAAACTGCAGTCTCCCACTAAAATATTTATGTATTGCAAAGAGTTCCTATCTCAGATGTCAGACCTCCTGGTAATGTTTCACTTTTATCTTCACCTGTGGGAGAGACCCAGGCTTTCAGAATTCAGCTGTAAATTAAGTCTCTGGATACAGCTTTTTCACTTGGACTCTTCCAGTATGGGTTTGCATCGGACACTCCTGCCTTTGTCATAACAAGCAAGTTCACACTACCTTGAGAACCTTATGTTCTTCTGTCAAGTATTAGACTCCTCATGTCAAGTCTAAGTCATCACTGAACAGTGCAGTGGACTAGAAATCTTGGCATGGATCTGACCAAATCTGTAAGTTAACTACTTTCTGTTCTCACAGAGTATTCTGCTCCAGGACTAACCTTACCTCCAGTACTTGTGTGTCATGGGTTGCTTCAGTGGCAGTGCAAGGCTGGCATTGTGCATCTACTGAACAAGTTTTGTTTTGCAAATCTGCTGGTATTGCATCACTGCATGGGCTCTGGAAAAACCAGATGCTCCGTGAGTACAAGCTTGACCTCTGAAAAATGTAATGGGATTATGTGTTTGGCTCAAGAAACATGTGTAAAATTGCAAAGGCACTGGGCAGGAGATGCAGGAAATGGGGCTTTAAAAGCTCATCTCCACTGGGTCAAACCAGAGATGATCCTGTGGATCTTGGTATGCTGCCAGCTGAAGCAGCAGTAGGTGACAATTCCTAAAGAAGCTACTTTAAAAGCCCCGAGTGGTGTTCACCAGAACCTGACCTGAGGGAGCAGGACTCGGGGTCTAGTGGAGCTCACTACTTGGTTTATCCTCTTCTTGTAGAGGAGTTCAGTGGGTGAACAGCTTATGTACACTTTTTTGACTTTTTTGCAGAAATTGCAACATAACTTTGCTTATCCTGACTCTGACCCTTCCCCAGGGGGAAGCTTTAGTCATAAGCTTCTCTTACAGTTCCCAGAGGCTTTCAGGTCACCAGGAATGAACTCATCGGTCTTCCCTGCATCCTCCCTGAAGAATGAGGGGTTCCCTGAAAAAGCAGGACCAGGCAGTTGATGTAAAGGCCAACTGCCTTTTGTGTAGGATTTCTAATCCTACAGAAAGATAATGCAGAAGATGGGATGTCACTCAGAAAGGGAAAGGTTATTTTAATAGTGCTTTGTCCTTGAGCCCTAGCTAAATTACATATTTCTTGGCTTAACTGTTACCTGCCACCAATACAGAGCAGAAGACTGGTTACTGCCCTTGTCACCAATGGATCCATATTTTTATTACATCAAGACTTCTGTGAACAGTGCAAGTACTGATGAGTTACTGAAAGGCTGTTCAGCCCGGTCTCCTCTTTCGAGGACGAAGTTGTTTGGATGCTGCATTAAGGGATAGGGAAAGGACTGCACAAGCTCTGTAAGCGTATGATAAAATAGAACATTTCTGGCCCAATAACCTGAATCTGTTCTTCTTTCAGCTCTTGTGTGCCTGACGATGGCTGTAGACTTTGCTTTTTCTTTTTCCATGCCAATTTCCCCCTCCTGTTGCCGGAAACCCTGGGAACCTTCAGTTGATGGCACCAGTTTGTTTACAAAGCATGCCCTGTGTACACACATACATAAAAGAAACCAACCCTCTCTTTCCAGGCCATTCAGTACCTGGATGTCCTTTTCAGCAACTGATTTTGGCTTCAGTATTTGTAAGCAAATACTCTGTGCAGCGAGCCCGACCGACTGGACTCAGAGCGTTTGTGGAGCAGCTGATAAAGACGCTGGGCTGACAAAGGGAGCCGATCAGCCCCTGGGGCAGCTGCCTTGCAAAGAAAACCACCAGCATGACTTCTGTGCCTCCAGCTCTCAACGGCTCCCCTGTCCTCAGCCTTAAGAAAATCAAAGCAAACTCTGCCTTCCAAGGTCACACCCTGGGTTTCACACAGTGCAGCTTCCCTGCACTAGCACAAGGCTATTGGGATATCTGACTACATAACAGAAACAAACACCAAAACAAAACCCCCTCCACCAACAAATCAGCTTGGGGATGCCTTGATTAAAAACTTGAGGTTTTGTCAGCCTAGTTGCTCCTTTTGGGGTTGACCTGAACTCTCCCTCCTGCATGCTAGAGGGCAGATCTGAAAACCACTGAACTTGAGAACAGTTCAGCAATGCCTGGATGCTTTTGATTAAAATGAGATGATAGGAGGAATCCAGGGGAAAGAACTCTTTTTAAGCTGTAAAGAGGCCAAACTAAAGGCCTCCTGGGATGTATATTGGGGTTCAGTCCGGTGCTTGCTGCAGATCAGTGACTGGGGGGGACACCTTCAGTCGATGTAAGCAATAATATAGCATGGGCTGTGAGTGGTCCTTGCTCAGTGCCCTCCCAGGCACTGGAGCTGAGATGTTTCCTGATGGCCCTTAACGAGATCTCCATCTAAATCCCTGCTCTCTAAGCGGCAGTGAAATTGTGCAGTTTATGGTTAATGATTAAGGTGCTCTTCTGGGAGCCGTGACTCTGCTTGGAGGCATTGGTTTGTTCATTAACACACGTTTAAAAACAGATGTCAAGGACATTCCCCAGAAGGCACATGTTTAGTGTGGTTTTGACCCAAAGACACAAGTCTCTATTTCTCTTAGGGAAGGAATAGTTTCACTTCCAGTGAGTGAGAGCAGCAAGTTTTCAGACTGCATGCTGAGGGTATTTTCTCAAATTCCCAAAATGCATCACTTAGGAAAATGGCTCAGTACCACACAGAGCTATGAAAGAGATGAGAATGATGAGAGGGACATCTCCAAAATGTCACCCCTGAACACTTCTGAGTCCCCATGCAGAAAGCCTTTAAAAAAAGGCACAAAGGTACCATTTCCCTATTAAACAACCTGGAGACTGGGATGATGGGGCCTAATCTTGAGTAAACAAAGAGAAACCATTGCACAAATTGGGCAACAAACAATCTGGGGCACCAGCACTGTAGTTATTTCTAAAAAATTCTATTTCTAAACCCTGTGTGCACACAGGGCATGCTGCAGTCTGTACATCTGAATTCATTTCAGGACTCCTCTTATTTATAGTTTTCAGTGCTCATTGAAATGTGAGCATTTCTAACTGCCAGTCCTGCTTTACTAAAATTAAAAAAAACTGTTCAACTGCTGCACTTGAAAATAAGGGTGCAAGAAACATTTGCAGGCTTCTTTTGAGTTAGAGTAGGGAAAATTCAACATACAGTCTGATGCGCAAACACGCCACTCTGGTGAGGCTTGAGTTTTCCAGGACGTACTCAAATTTCATAAGAAATTAGGTGCCCTTATGATGGGATCTTTAACTGCTGGGGCAGTTAAAGACTCAACAGATTTAATTTTTTCTCTCACCCTTGCCCAGCTGTCTTTGGATGGCAAACCTTCCCTGTGGGAGCAGAGCTGGCTCCAGGAGAGGGCAACAAAAGGGTTTGTTGCCAAAGTTCTTTGGGCCATGGTCTGAGTGAACCGGTGTTTTTACCTCTCTTCAAAGAAAAACAATGAAGTCAGTGCTTGGCTGGATCCCTGGCACATGAAGAAGACCTCTCCCTGCAGGCTCATTTGGCTCACCATAGCATTTCCTCCTTTTGCTTACATTGCTTCTTCCTCTCCCCATCTCAGCCCCCACACGTGTCTTTTTCCTAGTGTAGTTTTTCCTGCCACATTGTTATCCCCATCGGGACCACAGCAAGATATTGCTTGAGCCAGAAGCTGAATGGTGCATGCATCCCATTAAAAAAATCCCTTCCCTTTGGCCAGAGGAGATGTTGCCCTTGCTGTCCGAGCTCCACCGTGCTGACTGCAGCCAGGTAGTGCCAGCAGGGCTGTCTGGAGGGTGGGTGCTGGGCTTCCCCTGCCTCGGCAGGAAGAGCAAGCTGTGGGAGCGAGTGTAAGATCTTCTCATCGGCGGGGGCAGAAAGCCAGGCTCAGCTCACTGGGGATGCTCACAGTGGGGCACTGGTGGCTCCTCAGAAAAGAAAAGCTGAGCCTCGGCTCTCCTCAGCTTGACACAGGCAGGTGTGCAGGGAGACAAGGCCACAGACTGAGCAATGTGGGCCAAGCATACTGCCCTTGATCCCTGTGCCAAATCCTAGAGGTAAAAGGAACTCAGACTTCTCTTTCTCCAACCTGTTATACCCCCTGCCACTTACCCAACCTCCTGTTTTTTTTAGAAACCCCTCATTTTAACCCAGGATTGGAAATGTTATGCTACTACCAGGTAGCACCTTTCATCTTCTCATTTCTGCCTCAGCCACAGGGTGGTTGGATAAAATGGTTTCCTAGCAGGGTCTTTAGTGAGAAATGGTTTGTAGGGAGATCAGCTGCACTCCCACATGGAGTAAAGCTTCTGCCTGCAGCTAATGAGCGATACCAGAGCTCCACAGGTTTAAATTCTCTTCCTTCTTTATAACAAGCTTTCTAGGTGAGTTCAATCAATATGCCCTTATCTCTAGCACGAAATAATACTCACCTCCCAGCTAGTTTGTTGTAAAAGGTAAATCAGTCATGAAGCCTCTTAGCTCCAGTGATGAGAGCCTTGGAAAAGGAGATAAGTGCAGCGTGGGGAAGCAGATGCTTATCTAGAGCCAAGCAGACCTTGGAGGCTGCTGGGTCAGGCTGCTGCTGTGTTCTCCAGGGGAACCGACTGCTCCTCCTTTCAAAGGTTGTTGTCTTGGTGATGCTGCCGTAGGCCCTGCAAGAGCTGACACAGTGACACAAACATGACACCTGGTCCCCTGCCAAATCCCTGCAGTTTGTTTTTTTAAACACATATTTGCATTTTGTTTCTGTGGGGTAAATATAGGGCAAAGGAGGCACTAATTCTGACTGCTGGTTGTCTGTACAACTCCCTGCTTTGCTTGCCTGGGTGGGGCCCTGGGCTGCCACCAGCTGATGAGACTGGGTGAGGACCATATGGCAGTGGTGTGACATCACACAAGGAAGCAGACACAGAGATGTCCCAAGCACACACTACTTCTGTACTTCTGCAAGACAGAAAGAATCTTAAACACACAGAGAAGCTCCCAGAGGGATCATATCCCCATGCAGAGTGTGTGAGTGGTGTATGTGGGGACACAGCTGCATGGGGGCAGGCACAGCTTGGGGTGCTTCCTGACTCCCTGTATTTGACCTCTCACTGCTTGCGATGCTTTACTCTTGTCTGGGACTCCAGTTTGAGTGGGAGATGTTGCCCAGGATCGGGCCTGTCACAGACATATTTTCTGAAAAATCCTTTCTTTACAATTTTTTCTCCTGAGAAGCCGAGAGGCCTCAGAAAGAAAATGTAAACAATTATTATCTGCTACTGTGGAATGAAACAGTTGGATCAGTGATTGGTCCCATGTAGTTGTTTCTAATTAATGGCCAATCACAGTCAGCTGGCTCAGACTCTCTGTCCGAGACACAAGCCTTTGTTATCATTCCTTTCCTATTCTTAGCTAGCCTTCTGATGAAATCTTTTCTTTTATTGTTTTAGTATAGTTTTAGTATAATATATATAATAAAATAATAAATCAAGCCTTCTGAAACATGGAGACAACATTCTCGTCTCTTCCCTCATCCTAAGACCCCTGTGAACACCACCACACAGGCCCTGTGTGTCAAAGGCGAAGTTTGGCATTTCTGGAGAATAGGGTGCTGTATTCATAGGAAATACCTCTGAAGGAATATTGGTGCAGCTGAGAACGGTTGTCAGGGACAGCAGCTTCTGTCCAAGGTCACCAGAAACACTCCTGATGAGGGATTGTTCTTATCAGCACTGCTTTGCTAGGTCAGATTAGAAACAATCCCATGCTCGTTATTTCCAAAGAAGATGCATTGCTGGTTTTCCCAGCAGCAGCCACTAGCACACAAGGATGGTGGGGAAGGCTGGGGACAAGCAAGTGGGCTGTTCCACCTCACCAGCAAACACCACTGTACCATCACTGTCATGATGCTCATCCAGGAGGGTTAGAACCATCCTGGACTTGATTTTTCAAGTCAACAGCAAGGAAGAAACAGCATCCAGATCTGGTTTGGTCCTCAGCAGGTTTCACCAGCTCCTGAAGATGCCCACCTGTGCCGGGGAGTGTTGCTGAGGGTGCACAGGCAGGCAAGTGGGGCAAGTCTCAGCACTTCTGACTCCTTCCCATGACAGCCCATCACAAACTGGCACTTTGAAAGATCCCCACTCCCCACTCCAGCAGCTGCCACTATCCCCAAGGATAGCTGCACAGGCCAGGAGGAGGAGACCCCAGCAGGGGACAGGGCAGGGAGCTGCCAGCCTGGCTGCTGCAGGCAGGGGAGAGAGGACTCACATTTGGCAGAGATTTTGGGTGGCTTTTGTTTACCCAAAGGGCCCATGTGGGGCATGAGAAGCACAGTCAGGAATGACTTCAGGGTCATGGTGGGAGGGCTGCCAAAGGCCCAGTGGTATGGAGAGCATGGGAATGGTGGGGGAGATGCCTGGGCTCGATGCACGCCTCATGATCTGGGTGGCTGCCTTTTGTGTCCTCCTTTCAGCTGAGGAGACATGTCTGGAGAGCAGGACTTGCACTGCACAATGACTGGGCTGGCAGGGATGGGAGAGCCAGGGCTCCACTCCCTCCCTTGCCATGGAAAGCAGGTGCTTAGAGAGGAGGGAGGGAAGGGTGGATATGGGAGGTCTGCCAGGCACCAAAGCAGCTGGGAGATCCTGGGGAGGAGACATGTGGCACGTGTGGGCAGATTAACAAGTTGAGCCGATCAAAGGCTGCTCAATCCTGCATCCATGTGCCTGGGCTTGCTGCCAGCACCTCTGAAATTATTTTTCCTGGCCAGCATCTGAATGAAGGTGCCATTCAATGCGGCAAATCCATAATAATTTTGTTTCTACCATCCAAGCCTTGTCTGAAGACTCTCCTGGCTGGGACCAAGTCTTGGATGCCAGAGCTCTCAAAGTGTTCAGTGACACCTCCGGCTACCTTCAGAGCTCCCTGCATGGCAGCATCGCACAGGACACTGTGGCTTAGGGGACTTGTAACTAAATGCTGAATTGATTTGACCCCAAAATTTGTCTCAAGAGATGAATCTCAGATTTGCCATAGTCTGAGGAGATCTAACATGAGTGTAGAACAAAAGGAATTCTAAGAACTTTGGTGGTTGGGTGTGCTTGAACTGGACCTGTTGCTTCAAGTCCACTTACATGGTGTTTTGCCAGGGCTACATAAATATTAAATAAAGAAGGTCCCTTCAGGCTTGTTTTTAACAGAAAAGCAAAGTGTGTGACACTTCTGTCCCTCAGGCAACTACAGGAACTCAAGGTGAGAAATGCCCCTCCTTCAGTCTCTCCCTCCCAGCTATTTGTAGGGAAGAGCTTGTCTTCATTGCAATGCATGAAGTCTGTGGAGAAAACCCCTGGTGATGCTGGGGGCTTCTGCTGGCTCCAGGCTGAACTTGCACTGGGCCCTTGGAGCTGGATCCTGGCTCCAAAAAAGCAGCTGTGCATTGAGCTCATGCTAATCTCCTGGTACCTGCATGAGAGCCCAGCACTACAAAGCCAAGCTTGGAGAAGGAACCACAAACCCCGGAAAACACACGGAATAATCCCAGGTGATTAAGGCCTCTTGCTCCTTTCCCCAGACCAAAGGGAAAAGCCTTCACATCTCCATTCTGTGCTCCTTTCAAACAGCTCCCACCCCCTGTGTGTTTCCTGGGACTCTCCAGTGCATCACCAAAACATTTTTTGCTACTTCAGTAGGGCATTCTGCTTTACAATCCCAAGAACATCATTGCCTGTAGTTACCACAGGCAGGCAGGAGAATCTGTGTAAGGACTTGAGCCTGCAGCTCACTGTCAGAGCTATCCCAGGCACCCCCAAACCAGTCGGACACAGCCAGGACAGGCAATTGTACAGGAATGAGCCTCCAATTCATGTTAATAGCTCCAAACCTAAAATTGCCCAAGTCTAATTATGGAAGCTTTGAGACTTTGAGGAGTAAAATTATCGTAATAGTTTAACTGTGTAAACACACTGAGTCATTATATTGAGGGTGGAATAACCAGTCTCCTGAGAGTTTTCACCTGTGAGCCAGAAGCTGGCTTCTTCTCCACACCTTTGCCTTGAGATAGGGAAATCTACATCAGGAAGAAAGGAAAGTTATGGCTCTGTGGTAGTACTTTGCTCCAGTGATATTCTCCTGGTAGATTTTACAGAGCAATTTGCCCAACTCTCTGTACTTCAATCCGAATTTAAATATTTTTTATTACATAATCATATATATTTATATAGAAATACCAGGTATTTAATTATAAGCCTCTTTTTTCTTTCTCAACCCACCATCCCCTGGCTGCATCTGGAATCATACCTGTTGTCCATTCATGCTCATGTGAAGGCAGCACAGCACCAGACCTGGTGAGTAAATTTCAAGTGAAATCTAATATACTGTGTTTGGGAGAGAAAAACCGTCCACTATAGAACACCTGAGCAAGTGCTTGTCTTGGGGTGATGAATGATGATGATCTATATTCCATGACCGGCCGCTTTGTGCCCCAAAGTGGCTCTCGTACCTTTAAGGTGTGCGGCCGGGGGAGGGGATAGCCTTGAGCTCTTTGGTGGCTTTTTCTAATCCTCACTCCCCAAAACCACGGTGCGGTGCAATCTGCTTTTGCTTGCCTAGCTTGGTTTTGTTAGCTCAGGCAAGAAGCTTTTCCCTTCCCTGGCCCTGGAGAAGCAGCAATTCTTCAGCTGTCTGAGGTGAACTGGCAGCCCGTCAGTCCGAGACCAGAGCCACGGCACTGTGGCACAGGGGCCGCTCCGCTCCGGCCCCGCATCTCGGGAAGCCGAGCCGGGGAGAGAAAGGAAACCAGAGGCGCCAGCTCAGCTGCTTCCTCCGCCCTGGAGAGGAGGTCGACGCCAGAGAGTTACCAGGTTTTCATCTGTTGCCCGCACTGCTGCGTGAAGCTCCTGTTTGTGTGGGGATTTTTCCCTGAGGGAGACGCCGGCGCCATCTTGTACCGCGGGTCATCATGAGCAGGTGTTTTCCCTCGCAATTAGGGGTTTCGTTCGGTGTGTGGGCGGGGGATGTATATAGTTATATATAGTTTATATAGATATAAACTATATATAGATATATATAGTTTAATATCTAACATTTCTTTACTTTCTTTTTTCCCTTGCCTTTTGGGCATTCTGATTGTTAATAAACTGTTGGGTTGGTTTTTTTCCCCCCACGTTCAGCCATCAATACTCATTTCCTGTTGGTGGAAAGGGATTCTTGGAACCTTTTAGAGAGACGACTCATTCCAGAATGTCTTCTCCTACACTTGTCTCTGAACTCAGACAGTGGTACATCCTCAGAGAGGCCAGAGAAAGCCTCTGCCCCAGAGCAGCAGTCAGGGTGATGGGCATCAAAGAGTGCTGCTGCTGCGTGTGGACAGCTGTGGAGATTGGAGCTTAGGAGGGCTGAAATGGTCATGGGTGAAAGGAGGAAGACCCCAAAGACAACCAAATTACATTTGGCCTCTGCAGGAAGGGGTGGACAGAGGATGACAAAAAGAGTTCTTACTTTCTGTTTTCTCCTTGCAGCACTAAAATCCTGTTTACCTGGAGAGCTTCCACCACCCAGGAGCCAACCTCCTGCAAGCAGCCCTGAGCTGTCACCCACTGCCATGGCCCTGCCTGGCCTTTGCACCTTGGAGAGCTGGACACTGGAGACACCTCAGCTCAACTCCAGAGAGCGGGACACTGGCCTCTGGGGACACCCCTTCCCAGGTGACACACCCCCTTCCAGCCTGCAGTGCATCACAGCCTTGCTCCTCAGGGCTTCCTTCTTCCTGCCTGCACCGGACCCGGGAGCCAGGCCTGTGCTGCCACCCAAAGACATTCTGTAGGGCAAGCAAACACAAGAGGAGCTCTGCAAAGATGGGGATGGCTGCAGGGTCACCCATTTCAACTCAGCACCTCCCCTTCCCTCCCCTTTTCCACTGGCCTCCTTTCACTTGCTTTCCACGCCGACGTAAGCCTTTATGACTTTACTCTGTTATTTTTATGATGCTCTATGCAAAACCCATCCACGCATTTAACAGATTTCTCAAAACCCATGCATACATTTAACAGATTTCTTGGAAGGTGAACTCTTATATGTCTTGCAACTAGGGCATAGTGGCAGAATTTTTAAGCAGTGCCACTAAGAAAAAATGGAAAACAAAGGAAGACTGGTGTTCCAGCCCACTCCTCTGTAGGCGAGTCAGAGGATGGTTCTTTTATGAGGGAATCTGCTACTTTGAAAGCCTGGGAAATCAGTCACAAGACAGGCTGGGAATATATGAAATGATAAATGGGTCTCTCTTATCACATCATGACAGTGAAACACCTGAAAGGAAATTTTAAGCTGTGAAAGTCTATTTTTCTTAATTTATTTTCCCCTATGACATGAAATGAGGATGCCCCAGAAGTTCCCGAGGGCAAAGATACATCAAGATTCAGAGAAAGACTAAATAGATACGGACGGCAAGAATATCAGGATTCATTAGAATTAATGTCAGTAAAAATGTCATCAGGTATATTAAACTTCCTGCTTCAGGGTGCAGAAAACATTTGAGCCATTAGATCCAGCTGGAGTGGAGAGAAGAAGGGTGGGGAGGCAGATCCAGCTGCAGCCCTCCCTGAGGATCTGTGCCAGGTTCCTGCAGCAGGAGGATGATGTGACATAGGCACATGCCTGGTGTGTCTCACACTGGTGTTTGTTCCCTTGGACATGGAGACAGGGCAGGGCCCCACAGCCACCTTGGTGCTGCCAGGTTCTTGCCCTGCCAGTGCAGGGTGCTCGATGCTGGGAGCAGCTTCCTTCCCTGGCGAAATTGCTTCTGCACAGAGGTGAGATGAGATATGGCCCTTGTGTCTGCAGCACAGGAGAGGTGCCCATGCTCAGTTTGGGGATGGCTGCAATGCCATGGAAAGCCTCTGTCTGGTACCTCAGAGTAGAGAGGTGGAGGATACATTCCCATTACCAACCTGTTCTGTGCAAGCACAGTAGGGCTCACTCCAAGACAGTTTCACTTCAATATCTCCAAAGTCTCTGTTTTCACTCTTACTGTAACAAATTTGGAAGTCCTAATAAGCCGTCTGGCAGGCTACTAGGAAAAAAAATGGTGATGGCTTTCTGAGCTGCTGGAGAGGATCTCAATACAAATTCAAGCTCCCAGCTACATTTCTTTTTGAGATTAGACAAATCAATCAATCTTATAGTGTCTTTTTGTCTTCTTATTGTGCATCCATATGGTACACAGCTGAACTCATTCAAGGGATGCTACCTGCCTTTAGGGCCTGTGTTCATGTGTTTCTGTCACAGTCATGGGCTTTTGGGGAAGTCAGGATTGGGCTCTTAGGCTAGCAAAGGGGCTGGTGTCAAGAAGGGAAATTCAGGTGCTTTCTTTCAGTGGTATCACCCTAAAAACCTTTTCTGCTGTGGTTCCACCCAGCTAATGACCTAGTGCTCTTGAACTCATGTGGCATTAAGTCACTCTGTTCCCTTTCTCAGACTGCCTTGAACAGGCTGTGTGGAGGCCGTGACCCCTCTGACCTTGCTGAGTCCTGCCCTTCCTCCGTGCAAGGTTTGCCAGGGCTGTGTGGTGCAAGGTTTGCTAGGGCTGTGTGGAAGGCTGGGAATGCTGGAATCGCCTTGCACAAGGGCATGAACTCTGCCAGCTGCCCACACTTGCTCCATGGTGGCTTGGGGCTGTCTCTGCACGTGCTCATACAGGGCTTCAGCCCTCAGTCACCTCTTTGTGTCCCCCCTCCACAGCTGTTTCTCTGGCATGCAGCCATTGCCCACATCCAGTCCAAGCTCCCTGGGTTTCTGCTTGCTACCCCAGGAAAACTTAGGGGCCAAATCAAAGGGGCTTTGAGATAATGTGCAACTGAACACTTATCAGGAACATGATATCTTGTAGCAGCAAGTGAGAACTGCCACTCAGGTTCAGAGCCTCAAGCCATTTAGTCCAGCAGTGCTTTTAGGAGCAGCAATTGCTCCAAAATTGCTAGCAGTCGCTGGCTGCTCCTGCAAGGAGCAAACATGCCTAAGACCAGAAAAGGATTATGTTGCCCCAGGAAAGCCATCAATCCTTGGCTGGTTACACCCCTAGCTAGCACCTGGAGAACTGTGAGCTTGCACCAGCTCTGTAGTGCCACCTTGTCTTCATCCTGCTGGTGGTGAAACTCCAGATTTCTGGGTGAGCCCTTCCCTCTACCTCCAGCTGTGCTCCTGGGCACCATGGCATAATGTGGAAAGGGGTTCAAAGTACAAATCCTTCAGTTTCATGCGCTTTCTTACTGCCAGCCCACAGTGTCTGCAGCTCGTGTGCAGGGAATAGTTGGTTAAAAAATGAAATACAGATTTTGGGGAGATCAGTTCCGCCCCACTACATAGGTAATGCACAGCCCAAAAATAAAATGCCCAATAAATTGGTACAGCACCCCTTTGAAAGCTAAAACTTTTTGGGGGTTCTGGGCTATCTGATTGGTTCTGAGTCTTCTGATGGCAATTTTGGGGTCTTATTCATGTTGCAAAGGGCCAGCCTCTCATCTGGCTGCACCAGCAGGCCTGGTGACTGCCTCACTCTGTTCCTCAGAGGGGTAAGAGAAGGAGTTGTCTCCAGAAGCCACTACACATTTCTCTGGGCAAGGCACCCTTCTTTATGCCTACTGAGCTCACACCCTGTCTCACTTCCCACTTCAGAGTGTTTTTCTCTATCTTGGCATCCTGCAGGGAGCAGAATGATCCCAAAGACTGGTCTGCTGCATTTCATCACCACCCATTTTTGCTGTCCTGGACCACACACTGGAGTTTGGGGACGTGGATGAGACCTGCCTCAGCAGCTGGATCCAGATGGGAAGGCAGGCAGGAATGAAGGTAGGAAGGGAGGCAGGAAAGGTGGGCTGGTTCTGGTAGTAGGGCAGAAGTCCTGAATTCATGCTGCTGAGGTTCTTGGTCCTGTTGAAGAAGGAGATGGAGCAAGAGCATGGCTTGTTCAGCTCAGTTTGTAACAACTCCACCTAAGGAAAATGAAGACAAGAGGAAATGAGAGGTATGGATCTTTTATACTCTGGTTGCATTGAACTTCTCTCCTGTTCCTACAGTGATAGTAAGAAAATAAGGTTTGTTTGGATCTGGTGCCTTTGCAGTAGAGCCGGGGGCCCATGAGGGGTTGTGTGGTACAGCCAGAACTCCTGGCATAACATGAGCATCTAGTCCTGGTTCAGGCAGTGGGAAGGAAGAGCTGGAAAGAGCATGGCCTTGCTCAGGAGCTGCGTGTTAGTTCAGGCTGGACAGTGAATACAATGCACAGCCCAGCCTGTGCTGCAAGAGGGAGAATAAGCATCGGCTACTTCCCTCACCCCTGGCCATGCAGGACAGGCTCTTTCAGATTTTAATCCCCTTCTTGCTGTGCTTTTCTTTCTGCCCCTGTCTCTTAATCAGAGAGGAGCAGCTGCAACCTTCTAATAGCCTCTAATAGTTTGTCTTAGCAGCTGTCAGTGGTATTTTGGTGCTGCCTCCTCTCTCCTGTTGCTGAGGTGGCTATTTCCCCACTGAAGAGCTGCCTGCCTAGGCTTTCTCCTCCCCAATGAGCCATGACCAGCTGCAGGAAGGTCACTGGGGACTTGAGGAATTAATTTTACTGGAAACCACATCCAGTAACCAAGACAGTCTGGAGTGGGAGAAGAAACTAGATCCGTTTGGTCATAGGGGAAGAAAAAGTGTGGGAAAGGTTTGCAATTGCTTTTTTTCAGTGAAAACTTAAGAGATGGGTAAAGGAGAAGGAAGTAAATTAAAACTATTGATCAGGTGAGAGGAGGGATTTTGCAACAGTTTCCCCAGGAAACTTGTCTGCCAGTGTTTTCACTTCTCAGTCTTGTACTTCAGAAGCTCTGGAGCTCCCCTTAATGCACAAGGAAACAAACCAAGGTCCCTGTCCCACACTGTGATACCTCTCCACCATGTTTTGCTTGCATCCCAAAGAGCTCATCTCCTCACTTCCCTGTTGTGTGTCTCTCTGACTGGTCTAGTCCTGGCCCCGGTGCACACATGGGAAGACCTTTTGCTGGAATGAAAAACCAAGATTTTCTGGTACTTGGATATAAATGGAAGTGCAATACTGCATGTAAAATATCTTGTGTTGTGTTTTGCTCCATTCTGTTCTAGGTAATTCTATTTTGCTTTGCATCTCTAGTATTTTTGGGCTCTGTTGTACATGTGGTGCACACCTGGGAAGACCTTTTGCTGGAGTGAAAGGGAAATATTTTCTATTACTATGATATAAATGGAATGT
>NW_005054312.1:8434074-8444084 GCF_000277835.1 Geospiza fortis
ATGTTCTGTAGAAAATATATTGTCTTGGGTTCCTCTCTCTTTTGAGAATAAATTCCAAAAAAGGCCTGCCACTTGGCTGTGTGCCAAATAAGATGGGAACTATTGGGTTGTGATAAGGTGGTTTAGTAAAGCAAAAAAAGGGAAACAAAAGTTTTCTTGTATATAAGCAAAGGGAAGCATTAATCTCTAATTCCCATCAGAGGATGTTCTGGAAGGCAAACACTGTAGAGTAACAAATGCCCCCTATTCCTTCTCCCTCCCTTAGCTTTTATATCTGAGCTGATGTCATATAGGTATGGAGTATCCCTTTGGTTGCTTTGGGTCAGCTGGCCTGGATGTGTTCTCTCCCAGGACCTTGCCCACTCCCGGGCCCTTCATGGGGGAGAAGGAATGCCACAGGGACAGCACTGCTCAGCAGTAGCCAAAATGCAAGTTTTGTTAACTCCCAGTTCCCATAGCCTCTTTAATTCTCTGATTACTCCTATGGTGGTGCTTCTCGGGCACAAGTCATCTTCTCAGGCACTGTTCCAAAATCTCTGCCTTCTGGCCAGCTCATAATCTCTTCTAGGATTCCTGGGAAATAGGGTTTTCCCATTCGGGCTCCTTGTGTAATCAATGCTACCCACTTACTCCATCTAGCGCTGGTTATGTGATGTGTTGAGGGGATGTTTCCTTGGAACATCCAGTGTAGGACAGGCAATTGTGGCGCCAAAAGGAGATGCTTCTGTCCCAGCAACTCCTGAGGTGGCTTGAACTCCCTCATAGGCTGCTAATTTCTCTTTTTTGGTGGGAGTATAGTGGGCTTCTGGTCCTCAATAACTCCAGCTCCAAAACTGTAACAGTTGATCTTGGGTTTCTCCTGAGGTCCTTTGCCAGAGGCCCCAGGTAAGCCCCTGCTCCCTGGCTGCAGTGTCGGGTGTATTTTGCACATTTCCATCTCTGGCAGACACTCTCGTTCCAAACAAACTTGTTAACTCTCTGTCATTCACCAGAGAGAAATCATTCAGCCAGGTCAGAACAGGGCAAACATGGGGAAGGAACAAGGTGGAGAGGCTGCTGCTTCATTAACTCCAGCATAACTCTGGAGGACTGGAGTTTTGGGTGCCTGCTTGGAAAATCCAGCTATCGGAGTCACAATGAGAGCTGCTCCATACCTGCTGCCTTGCAGGTCCTGGGAGAGGCCCAGCAAGCACCAGGCAGGACATGAAGGAAAAGGCTGAGCTCTTGAGGGGCTTGCAGGAGAGTAATTCCAACCCCTTGCTGGACTTGGTGACACCAATCCATGCTGACTTGTGAAGTCCTTCCAGCGCTGCAAGCCCTTCATGGGCACAGCAAAAATGAATAGTCCAAGAGTATGTGCTTTACACCTGCTTTTGCCTTGCAGTTGTTTTAAATCTGCTTTCTCTATCCAAAGCAGTAGGGTTTTGGTTTTTTTTTTGACAAACATATTCTGTAGCAGCTTGATGCCAGCAGTGAATACTCTTTAATCTTTGCACATACACTTCTGGAGCTGGATCCATAGTCTCAGAAGCACTAAAGCCATCCCATACCCTTTCAGTTCTGCCAGGCCTAAAATCCAGGAACCTAGAAAGGCTTGAAACACTTAGCAGCAACGAGCCATCTGAATAGCAGGAGTGGTTCTCTCTTTCAGAAGATGATGCTAAATTACATGAAGATTACAGGGCCAAGAACTCTGGAGGGAGGTGAGGAAGGATGGAGAGCACTATCCTCCAGTGCTTTCCTTCCTCCCTCATCTGGTTTTCGCTCCTTATCCCACCTGGGCTTTGATGAACTTCCCTGAGAAGTCTTGGATCGGTCCCATTTTCTCTCTCCAGCCTTGGAAGCTTGCTTGCTTTCTCTCAAGTGATCCGAACCCAGCCAGATTTCCTCCCCAGAGCATTCATTAGGTGACTCTAACCTATGTCGGTGGAATTACAGCTATCTTTGATCCTGCTGTAGTTAGGAGGCAGGGCTGCATGCCGTGTAGTGTGTCTAATTTAGATTTGCTTTGCATCCTGTGGCACTGAGCAGGGAATGGATCCCCTGGGAGCCTGATGAAAGCAACAAGTCCCCACTGGAGTCAGGGATGAACAAAAGAGTTTTCTTTTCCCTCTTTGTGGGAAGTGCCATGGAGCAAACTCTTTGGTGCTTTGTATTCTGATTATCTCTGAGTGCAGCCTCATGCCTTGGTTTGCAGTTGTGGCACGTGAGAGATGAGCTGACACCTCTAAGCTGACTAGGAGGAGCTGGTTCAGTTGAGCTGCACCAAGAAGTGATGGAGGCAGGCAGCACTTCCCAGACGATCCCAATATGGCCTGCAGAGCACTTCTGTACCCAGGAGCAAAGAGGTGCTTTAATCATCTGCCAAGCATAACTGGGGTCTGAATGAAGTGTTTGTGTGACGTGTAGGCAAGGCAGGAGCAACACAGAGGGGATGTAAAGAAATTGGGGTGGGCAGTGCTAGGTCTGCGCGCTGTCCCCGTGGCACCGGGCTGTTCCTGGCATGTGATGATCACCAGTGAAGTACGAAACAGAGCAGCAGAGGAGGATTTGCCTGAGCTGCATGTAGGGTGCCTGTGCAAGTGACAGCTGTGCTGGTGCTTTATTTCCCTCTGCGGATATTATGGGCTACTGTGCACCAGCCTGAGGGCAGCACAGCCTGGCTTAGGACTTTTCCTGAGTGTTTGCTCTGGAACATCTTCAAGGGCTTGAGGAGGTGCCAACAATTCACCTCTCTCACTGCATACCTGCCTCTAATTGCAAACCAGATAGGCTCTGACACGATATTGGCCAATTAAAGTTTCCATCTCCCCCAGCCACATGGTCCTGCATCCCACATGCCACCAATTTGCCCTCTAGCTTGGAAAGGCTTGTCATCTGTGCAGTCATCTGACCCAACACAGTTTCTTCCTCTGGCTGGGGGCTGCATTTCCTCTCATAGTGGATGCAGCTGGCTTTAGCTGAGAGAGGCAAGACTAACCTCACATATTCATCAACCTGCCAGTTTGCAAGTCCTTGCCAAGCTGGGAGTGCACTGGACTGGCTGGTGTTTATGGCGTGAGTGCCAGAGGAGTGGGCATCACTCAGTCAGGAGGGGGCTGTGATGCTGTGCCCCAAGAGGAGAAATGTCCATGGTTCATTTGCAGCTGTGAGGAGGGGAATTGGTAAAGTAGATCCAAATTCTTCTCATCTTATGGGGAGAGGGATTTTCCTGCCTAGTGATTTGTTTGGGGTGTTTTCCCCATGTTTTTTCCCCTTTAGTAAAAGATGAAATAGAGGTGTAGTGGAGGAAGTGGTGACTGATGAAATCAGCACACAGAAAGGAGAAAATATATTGTAAATGATAGCTGAAAGTCACAATGATCTGTGCAAAAGAGGAATTCAGGCAACAAGTAAGTCCCTTTTAGATTATTGTAGTAGAGGTTTGGTAGTGACTCAGATGTAAGCACTGTTTTCAAAGCAGGGAGCTGTGTGTGGTTAGCTCTTCAAAGACAGTGGGCTTGAAATCCCCTTTCAGACTCAAGTGGAGCTCTATAATTGCTGGTAGCATCACTGGTATTTGAAGCTGGTACTGGGGTCTTGTTGTGCTGGAACTCCTTTCCAAAAAGCCCAGGTACCAAGAGAACAGGAGGGATATCAGAGCAGCCATGACTTGATATTCCAAAGGAAGTAGGAGGTTTGGTTGGGGTATAAACTGTGAGGACAGTAATATTTGTTTAACTGCTTCTGACAATGTTAACTGGAATGCTGTGATCTCCCAGCTCAAGATCATATGTTGTGATGAATAAAAAATTACATTTATTGTAGAATCTGAAACTATTAGCAAAAACTTGAAATTTTACTATACCCTAAACCACTGTTGCTGTTACTGAAGTTCAAAATACAAACCTGTTTTCTCTGAATTGAAGACCTCTGGGACATATCTTTTAAAGTTCTAATATTTGCTTAAAGTGAAAGTCATACTTGTATTTCTTAATCTTCTATTTTGGCTGCATAATTTTGTCCTAAATCTTCACTATATGAGGTGAAACTCAGCCCTTACTGGTAGAAAGTCAGTACTTGCAAACCACTGAATCGGGGGGTCCAAGCATTTGCCCTGAGAACCAGTATGTGACTGCAATGTCCCAGGAACTGCTGAGTTCTCCAGCTGTGATCTTGGTATGAGTAAGGCTTTGCCTGCCAGCCTACTACCTACTCCACATGAAAGGTTTGTGACTCAGTTCCTGACTACTTTAGTTTAAAATGTTGACTACCCACACATCTAAACTGCAGAAGCAAATTCCTGTATCTTTCAGCTCTCCCAAGTTCACAGTTGTGACAAGGTTTGTCAGCGAAGTGAGCTGGACCAACAAATAGATGAACAAAAACAAATGAGTTTTTAGGAATAGTAGTCCTTGCTTGAGTCTTGTTCATGAGCACAAGTGTCTCTTGCTAAGCTGGCTTGCTCCTGGATCCTGGGATTTCTACCTGCATTTTAGAGCCAAGCACAGGACCTGATGTTGTCTTAAAGAACAGCAGGGGTTCTGAGTGCAGATTTATCCCCATCCTGGGGGAACTGTAGAGCTCTACCAGGCTGGCCTGGCCTGAGATGCCCTGAGCTCATAAGGAAGCAAAATATGGCTCTTGTGGTTTTCCTTGCTGTGGCTGGCAGCTGGAGAAACTGCCATTTGTGCATTGTGGCATTTGCTGCAGAGACTTTTCCAAGTTCTGTCTGCATTCTTGGAGGAAATGCAAAGCCACTCTGGGATCAAAGGCAGGTGTGGACTTCACCCCTGGTGGGAGCAGGCTGTGCCAGGCTGAACGCCCTCAGTGCAGCCATGGTGGCGGCAGACCCTGCCCAATGCTCTGCTGAGGGGGAGGAACAGGAGGCATTTCCAGGCATTGCAGCTGCAGTGCAAGAGCAGAGTGCCCCCCCTTGGGTAGCCAGGATAGGGACAATCCACTTCTGTTTGCTGTGTCTTTTTAGAGGGCTGGTTTTACACCCTCCCAGTTGCCTGATTTTTTTGGCTCTCCCTACACATCTCTTTACCCTCTGGTCTGTCTCTCCCCCAGCATGAAATTAATTTGGGCATCTGTGCATGCCAGATCCAGGAGAGACCATGAACTGAAAAGCCTGTTTATGAGCCCCTTAGAATGGGTAAGTTTTTATTCATGGAGAAGACTAAAGCCAAAAGGAGTGGGTTTTTAGCATTTTGGGCAGCTATGAGAGACATGCCTTGAGGAAAAAACCAAATCCTATCCTTCACACCTGCCTGAAGACACAAATAAACTATTTCTCATGCACCATTTTAGGTTTGTGAAGGCTACTGTAGAAACCACCTAGGTCAAATCTTCTAGGACAAAGAAAAGCCAGCTGTGGCCTCTACAGGATGAATGTGAGCAGCAAAAAGCAAAGCCTAGAGAACACCTTTACCTTAGGTGCCACACAGAATTTTCCAGTGAAGGAAACACCAAGTGACCAGGAAGACACATTGGGGAATGGGATTTTTTGGCATTCATCCTGCAAGGCCAGCCAAGGACAATGCCAGGCTTGCCTTGTATATTTTTAAATCCATATTCATTCTTTTGTGGTTTAGATGTGCAGCAGTTGCATTTTCTGTTGGAACAAGGGTTTGTTACAACTCTGGGCATGAAACCCCAGTGTCCCCTGAAAACTGAAATGTCTTCTAGGCTTGTTCTTTACCTAAAGCCTTGACTACGATCTTCTCCTGGCATGTTTCAGCTAGGGACTTACCAAAAACAAACAAGTAAACCAAGGTGTTGGTAGTGTTGCAGTTCACAAATAACTACATTGGTCTTAAAGGAGAAATATACAGATATATTTATTTTTATAAGTAGAAAAATTAAGTATAAAGTTCCTGTAGAACTACTCTTTGCCAGATCAAACATATCAATCATTTAATCATTTCCCATACTAGCAGAAATGCACACAGCATCTTTTGTTTGTAGGAAAATCACTTTTCAAAGGACATGAATTTTGACATTGCACAGCTGAACAGCTGCTCATTTCTTTTTTTTCTAGTGCCTTGGCCACCACTGCTTTTCCAAGAACCCTTTTAGGGAAAAGACAGGGGAGAGCTCAATTTTAGATTAAAAACATTTAGGTTTTTTTGAAAGCCTTCCCCAGAGACCTATCAAAAGCACCACCCAGTAACAATACAGTGGGTAGTTCTCTTGCCTTGGCAAGGAGCTCTCTTTAAAGCCCAACTAATTCGTTAGAAGGGATTATAGGATTAAAGAGCTCCTAAGGGCTAGAGACCCACTTCTACAAGACAGTAATTGTTTATTTCAAGGATAGTGATGCTGCAGCTTTCAGGAGTCTCAGAGTTAGTACATCCAGAGACACAGAGAAGGCCGATCAGCTCCCCAGACACCCACTCAGGGAATCCACAAATGGTTTTGGTACAAGAAAATTCCCTATTAAGTTAATTAGTTTTACGTATGAAAAGTTCAGATGAAGAAGAGGACATTGCTTTGACGTTGTTCTGCAGGCAGTCACCACTCATGAAATGATCTTCACTTCAGGCTTGGACTCTTCCAAGGCTCTCAGTTCATCATCCACTTCAGAACTCCACAAAATGTCATACAAACTACACCAAAACAGAAAGGCAAGTGAGATTTAGTGAGCATCCTCCTGTTAAGGGAAGAGTCAGATGCACAACTGGCCAGTATAGGAAGGTCATATGCCAGGAAGGGCCCCATCTAGCTTTAAGAGCAGCCAGAAATTGGCTTTACAGCCCAGGACACCCTTAGTCCCTGACCAGCAGCAGCCTCCCACCCCTGCCAGGGCTACCGCCATCGCTCACATTAACTGCTGGACGTTGCAGCTGGGCTTCTTCAAGGCTTCACAGATCTTCCTGATGCCTTCGTCTTCCAGAGGGTTGTAGCTCAGGTCCAGCTCAGTGAGGCACTGCTTGGTGGCCATGACGGTGGCGAGGGTGGCACAGCAGCCTGCTGTCAGGTCACAGTTCCCCAACCTGCAGGGAGAGGAGGGAGAGGTCAGCACAATGAACCCTGGCTCCAGGAAACCCTGCCCACACCTGGGCAGCAGGTGTGGACATCCCCAGCATGGACCAGAAATTCTGGCAAAGATGGCATCTCCAAGACTTCAGCAGGGGCTGGCCTGTGGTCTTGCCACAGAGACAGATGCCCTCATGGTGACTGCTGAACACCTCAAAGGCCTCCCTAAAGCATAACAGCGTGTGGCTATGGACACAGGAGGAACCCATCGAAGTTATTCCCAAATTCACCATCATGCATCATCTTCTCTTATCACTATACTTGAGACTTGCACCTCTCTGAAGAGAGCAACTGAGGCCTCTCAGTTGATGACCAAGTAGCTTTAAGTGGTCAAAAGACACTTTCTGGGACAGACTTGCAAGTCTTACTGATGTCTCCCATGACCCGTCTGCTTCACTCACTCACTGTGAATTCAGGCATCAGAGCACAGCTCCAGCTTCTGTCCAACAGCATGGAGAGAACAAGCACAGAGCCCAGAGCTGGGCCCAGCTAGGAAGGGAACAGGCTCACGGGGAAGGCAAATCCCACCCCAGGGCTGGAGGTGATGCTCCAGCTGGCTGCCTGCTCCTTCTAGTGAGGCTAGACCAGCACTTGTGCTGGCACCCCTAAGGACCATGGAAGTAGAAGACAAAGGGTGAATTCAGACAGCAAGAGAGAAGACAACTTCTGAGAGTGCACCTTACCAGAGGGACTGGATGTTGCAGCTGGGGTGCATCAGCCCTTCACACAGGAGCTCCACACCTGCATCTCCCAGCTTGTTCTCACCTATGTGCAGTACTTTCAGGTGCTTGTTGGTGCTGAGAGCAGAGCTGACAGCCTTGCAGCAAGCAGTGGTGAGCCCACACTCCCTAACCCTGCAAGGCAAAAGCGAGATGAGATCTAGGTGGGTCACCTAGAGACTATCAGGCACCGTTCACTTCTTCACATTTATTTAACAGGAGTCCAGACAGTGGGAACAGAGGCACCAGGGCTTTCCTGCAATCACTGTACTCCTCTCAATGCCTATCTGCTCAGTCCTTTCTAGGCAGCACCTCTCCCACTCTTTGTGTGGGATGTCTGTCTTGGAGCGTGCACCTAGGAAAGGCACCTGCCCAAGAAGCACAGGACCAAGGAAGGAAGAAGTGTGCTGCTCTAACAGTCACTGCTGGCTCCACTGTGCACTCCTGAGGCACCCCACTGACTTCCAGGCCACCAGGGCAAGAACCCAGCTGGGGGCAGGAGCTGAATCTGCAATGCAGGAAAATTCAAGTTCTAAGTGAAAGAACAAATTTCTTCTCCTAGACCATCCCAGCCTAAAAGGTAAGACAGTTAACAGGACAGGATGATGAGAAATGTTTAATGTCACTAGAGCTTTCTTTTGTCTCATTAGTGAGAGAGTTTAGCTCCAGTGGAGAGAGAGCCTGAGATATCTGATTACAGCATTCATTTTGCTATTCCATCAGGCCTTTCAGACTTCAAAAGTCTCTTAACTGTCATTTGTTGCATGATAAAACAATTAATTAGAAGTTCTGCAAGTGATGCTTGGTCTCCTTTCGGTTTTAACAGGATAACTGTGATGGGGCACATCTTCAAAGTGTCTATGAGTTTAGAAATACAAATCCTTTTAAAGTCTTTAAGTCTAGAAAAGCCCTTTTTAACTCTATAAATCCTTTCAGTAACAACCAGCAGGAGTTGCTTATGGAACCATCACAACTGAGGATCTATCTGGGTGGGCATTACTTCACCTTACATCTTTCTTCAGTGAGGCCTCCAAAGAAGGCAGTAGATATGTGAAACTTGACAGCAGCTCACCATAGCTCCTGAAGTTTAGATTTGGGATCCTTGAGTGCCTGACAGAGCATTTCCATCCCTGAGTCTCTCAGGTTATTGTCTATCAGACTGATCTCTGTGAGGGTCTCCTTTGTACTGATGAGTCTGGAGAGATCTTTACAGCTAGCACTTGTGAGATCACAATCCCATAACCTGCAGGGAAGAACAAAATGTTATTTTCTCCCAAGAATGACTTAGATTAGAAAACAGAGTCCTGTTTTAGTATTCTGAATTTCTGGTTACGTTGTCTCATTTTCTTGTATCCTTTCATACATCATACCACACAGCTTCCTCCTTTCCTTACTTTCCACTTGCTGCACCAAAAGCTCTGCTTGTAACACACAAAAAAAGAAACAGAAATATGCAATTCTAGTAGACAGCTGACTCAACTGGAAGCCAAGACAATGCCATCATAAACTTCTATTTGCCCTCTCACCAGAATTTGATCCAAGCAATTTCAGTGTGGTCCTACTTGTTCATGGTGTTCTCCACCCAGTTTTTGGGAATTAACTGATTTGCAGCTGAGACACTTTTTTGACCATAATGGGTAAATGAGAAATTTCCACTTTGGAGCAAACCAGCAGCACAACCTAAACAGCTCAGAAGCTGCAGAAGGAATATAAGAAACCTCTGCCCACCCTTACCACAGCTTCTGGATTTTGCAGCTAGGATGCATCAGTCCCTGGCACAGCAGAGCCAGACCGGAGTCCCCGATCTTGTTGTCCCCCACAGAAAGATCCATCAGAGATGACTTGTTCCTGAGAACAGCACTAATTTCCATACAGCTGTCGCTGGTTATGCCACAGTTCTCCAGGCTGCAGGAAAAAGCACAGTTGGAGTTGCTGCTCCAGACCCACCCATGTTAGATACACCCCAATACCCCAGTTCAGACTGGGAAGGGTCTATGGGCTGGTTCCTTGCTGCAAACCAGTGCAACTCAGCCAGGCACTGCTACATCCTCCAAGGTTCAGAGAAGATACAGATGTCCAAGATGGGACTCAGGGTGAGGCTCTGCTCTCTGCTCTTGCATTTCATGAGGCTGCAGGGCACTTTGACCCAGCCATTCATATGCATTAATGCAAGGATCATTCTTGCCAAACTTCCCTTTTTATCAGTTATCCTTTTTAAGAGGAACTTTTGGCAGCATCACACAGTGAGTCCCTGCTGAGCCAACCCCTGCT
>NW_005054312.1:8444279-8448188 GCF_000277835.1 Geospiza fortis
TGCTGAACCTCAGAGGCAAGATAAAATGAATTGTGCTTTTCCCAGAAAGTTCTTCACAGGCTTTACCATAGAAATGAGGCCAAACCCAGCACCTTTGTTTTGTAGCAAAAAAGGGCTCTGAATAAGTATACTCAACAGGCTGGTAATTCCAGTTTAAGAACTAGAGCTACTGAGGGTGATTGTTCCTCTGCTCTGAGACACAGGTGAGCAGGCTCCCTTAGTAAGTGGTGGTTTAACCTGGAGTGCCAAAAACCCCAAAACTGAAAGACCCAGACGTTTGTGTGCAGTTTCCAGTTACATAAATCTGAGCCAGCCAAAAATCTGGCCGAGATTTCAAACATTCCTGACAACAATTTTTCCTGTCTATGGATGGTGTGACTAGCAGCAGCACTAGTTGCCATTAGAGATGACCAGCTCTTCCTTACTGTAGTAGCTCCAGGTTGCAGCTTGCCTCCACCAGGCCCCGGCACAGCTGTTTCACAGCTGTATCTCCCAGCGTGTTGTTGCTCAGGCTGAGCTCCTTCAGGGTGGCCTTGCTTTGCAGAGCAGCATTGAGAGCTTCCACAATATCAGCTGTGAGTTCACAGTACTCCAGCCTGCAAGAAGAAAAGAAGTCCAGGAAAAAAGACAACCCTCCTTACACATCCTGCTACCAACAAGAATCAGCTGAGCCTGGTGTGTGTTAGCCAGGGCAGAAAACATGCCAGTGTGAGTTGAGATCAGGCAATGCATTAACCAGACATAACTGTAAGCTTTTAACAGCATCTCTCTGCTCATTTCAGGAAGCATTAATTCTTAAACTAGATCCCAGAGGACCCTAGCAAGACCAATTTTTACACTAGGCCTCCCATTAAACCAGTGTACAGGCAGCTTGGAACACAGGGCTGAGTTCTGCACTGCAACACCATCAAGAGCCTCAACTCTGGGCCTGCCCAGGGGAAGCTGGGGGCTGCAAATACACCCAGGTCCTGCTCAGTCATGAAACAAGGACCAAGGGCAGCAGAATCTGATGTTTCCTGGGCCTCTGAGAGGTCTTGCATTTACAGCCACCACTGCCAGAAGGGCTAAACAAAGCCTATGGGAACACCTGACTTCCAAACCCACAAGATCCACCTGCATGAATAAATAAGACAATTTCAAGTAAAACAAGAACAAATTCACACCTGGCACCAAAACTCCTGCTTGTGTCAAGGGAAAAGCAAGCATGGCCTGTGTGATGACTGAAAAAGCCAGTGACTACTTACTGCAGCTTCTGCAGCTTACAGCTGGGGTTCATCATCCCTTGGCACAGCACCTTCACTCCAGCAGTTCCCAGCCTGTTATCCCCTACATGCAGCTCTGTCAGGGATGGCTGGGCACTGAGGACAGAGCGCAGGGTCTCACAGCTGGCACTTGTCAGGTTGCAGTTTTGCAGCCTGCAGGACAGAGACAACAGGGGAGAGGGAAATGCACTCCTAGAATTACAGAGGTTCTTCTCAGAGAGCTTTATTTGCTGAGGTTGGAGCTCAGAAAGGACACCACACCTCTCATGGTGTGGAAGTGGTTTGTCCAGTTTGGTACCATTATTCTACAGCTGTGCCATAATAATTTATCAACTACACCTGTGCCACAAACAACAGCTCGCATGCTTACTTCAGTGTAATCACTCATCCAGCATCTCCAGCAGAATAAGGACTCACCCTCTAGGTAGCCCCACAACCGGTTTCTAGAAGTGGTTTAAATATCAGGAGGCTGACCCCAGAGATAAAGATGCAAAGGCATCTTATGATTTCTTGCCCCCTCCAGAAATGTGATCCAGAGTCAGTAGAAGTTAAAATCTCATCCAACCATGGATATAATTTAGTTTAATGGTATAGTACAAGAAGGATCTATGAAGTTGATCCTTCAGCACTCAGGCTTGGAGAAGTAGCATAGGAACTGTGCTAGTATTGCTGTGGGGTGTTTATAGAATTATTAGATAAGACTTTAGAGCAATAGAGAGGTGTTATGCAGGGAGGTTTGACTTGGGTTTGCTTGCTCTTTTATTTCCTCTTATTTATTCTTCTTTATATTCCTCTTCCTTTCATTTCCTTTTTTTTTGTTTTCACTTTTATTTAAGGCACCTTATCACAACCCCAAAAATGGACAATGTTTTTCCACAGAACTGAAAAACCCAGACTGCTGCTTGAGCATGTGGGGAAATCTGAAGCCTAGGGCAAACTCTCTGAAAATTTACTTAAGTCTTCCAGTACAGAGTACCACAGTTACTTCTTGAAGGTCCATTAGAGAGCTGCAGTTTCATCAGCTTCACAGTCAACTTTCTTTCTATTTGCCTGATTCCTCATTGCAGGCGGCACAGGGACTTCAATATCTGAACCAAAAGTCATATTATTTTTACAAGGTAGTGTTCTGAGGATCCCAGATTCCTCTCAGGAGTTGGAGGACTCCTGCACCCTGCAGAAGATGCTGAACAGAGAAGGCAGAAGCCCTCTTTGAGGGCTTCTGAGGGGCAGAGGCAGCAACCACTGGCTTTGACTAAAGCTCCTGCACCAGGGATGCTGAGGGAAGCTCACTAATGCTACAATGTGGTGGAGTGCCTCCATAAAATGTCTCCCAGAGCCAGGGAACTCTCCAGTTTGCTGCATTCTGAGGATCACTGAACGATGACAGATCCTGGGCTGGCACGCCCACTCCCCAAGGCTCGACCTCAAAGGCATCTGATCTGAGTCCTTCACTGAATTTAAGGAGAATTTTCCACAGGTGAGCACTTTATACATACTCCTTTAGGTTTGTGTGCTTGTGAGTGGGAATATACTGTAGCAAATGAACTGTGACTGTTATTGTCCTAGATTATTAAGTACTTTAGATATGTAAGTTAGGCCTGTGAGTTACTGTTGCATTATAGTAAATTCTATAGGAACCTTTGTTAAATTGTTTAACCCAAGCTATTAATGAAGTGCTGTTAAGTTTAAGTGCTGTTAAAACTTTTAGGCCTAAAGTATTGGTCCAGTCCAGAACTCAGTTTAGCAAGGATTCTGAACCTTGAAATTCAAAAAGACTGTCTTCTTTATTCACCCTTTCCTGTCCTCACCCTTCCCCCTTCTCCCAGCCTCCATGTAGATAATTCTTCAATTGACATTGGTTATTGACTTTAGATTTTTGTTTGCTTTTTCTCTACGTGCTTTAACCATCTAGTACGTAGTAGAGTGAACCTTGTCAACAAATTGTTGTGCTTTCACTTTTATATTAAACCTGCCTTTGCCAGTGATTCTTTAAAAGACCTCAAAACACTCATTTGTGACAGCATGATAGAGCAAGACAATCAATGGAGCTTTACCATAACTTCTGTAGGCTACAGCTTGGGGTCAGCAACCCTTTACACAGGTATTCAACACCTTCATCTCCCAGCTCATTGTTGTTCAGCTTCAGCTCTGTGAGGGATGGATTTGTATTGATGATGGAAGAGAGATCCTCGCAGTTACTGCTGGAGAGATTGCAATCATCCAACCTGAAAGACAAGGACAGAAGGAGCACTTTAATCCTCAGAGTTGCTCTGCTCTCCCAGGCTGGAGCACTGCTCATGAAAGCAGTGGGCAAAGTTCCTGTGGTTCCTGGGATGCCTCCATAAGTATGTGCAGGACCTGCTGGGTGTTGCATGGCCCAGACCAAGGTGTGTTCTGGGCTGCACCACAGGATGGGCTGGAGGGCAGCTTCCCAAGCCTTGCTCCTGCTCTGTGCTGCACAGAAGAGGGCACAAATCATCCCCTTACAGCTGGAGGAAGTGCCTCCACTAAAACAGTGACAGTGACAAACCACCTGCCAGCTTACAGTGTCAGACTGGTTCTGCACTGAGAACTGCAGCCAGCCCAGACACCCATCAGCAGGTTGGTGTCTTGCAGGTGAGTCATGCTGGTTTGCACCATCTCCCTC
>NW_005054312.1:8448221-8450575 GCF_000277835.1 Geospiza fortis
CAGCAGCTTCCTCCACGGGATACCAGCATTCTTCTAGGTATTACTGAATGGATGAGGATGAATTTAATTGAAATGAGAACCAAGCAAAGGATCAGGAGCACAGGACAGCCAGGGAGGTATAGAGGGAGGCAGAAAAGACACAGAGCAAAAAGAAGGTGTCATTAAGAACAGTACAGGCCCAGGCACAGCCACAGCCAGGAGTGCCAAAAGTTGCCTGGTCATTTCTCCTTAGACAACAGTATGAAAACTGAGGCTCTATGAGGGTTCTCCTTCCCTCCCCCTGCAAGAAGACATGGCTTCCAATGGGATCATGTTCAACACTGATGAAACAAGCCCTGCAGCAGTCAGCCTTATCCATTGCCTCTGGAGCAGCCCAGCAGCCCTGCCTCATGCCACTGCCTTCTGCCACCCAAGGCAGGCCTTGGGAAGTCACGGCCAGGCCCATGAAGCTTTGCCTGCAAAAGGCTCCTTTGCAAAACAAAAGGAAGTTGCCCTCACCAGGTCAAATGCCCTCCGAGGTACTGCTGGCATGAAGTGGCTCATCCTCTCCAGCCCCAGCAGGATGATGCCATCCCTTGAAGTGTAAGTTCCCAAACAGCAGAGGGGAAAGATCGCAGTAGCAACTCTTCTGGGCCCTGTCCTACACCTTACACCCCAGGAGATGGTTCTCTCCCATTGTTTGCTCAACAAACAAGGCTGGCACTTCTGATGGTCAAGTGAAGAACTAAAAGCTGATGGCATGTGGCTTGTACTTGACTACTGAAGCCAAAATCACTTGACAGCATCAAGCCTGCAACCCAAAGAGTGTGCAACCCAATAAGCACAGAGTGATGTCTTCCCCCTCTTGAGAGACAAAGGCAGAATAACCAAAATGGTGGTCAAATATTTAAATCACATTACCTAGCTGAGCCCTATGGCACAGCAAAAAACAGGGCAACATTACTTCATACCAAAAGATATTTATCTGTAGTTTAAAAAGCTTTGCAAGAGGATGAGGATTTACCCACCCTTTAAATTAACTTTCTGGATAAAAATAGGTAGACTCATTCCTGTTGCTGTGCAGTTTCTAAGTCCCAGGTCAAACAGTTCTGAAGATGAAAAACACAGGAAAGAAATGCAACAGTTCTTACTCAAAAGAGAGAATATGCAACTAGTTACTTACCTGATGGTTTTGCAGGATTTCATTGTGGTCAGAAGTTCAGCCCATCTAGATGGGCTCATCTCTTCACACTGGATGTCAAGCTCCATTTTGACAGTTGAGATAACACCTGAAAATTAAAACAAAATAAAACCACCTTTTTTTTTAAATTGACTGAGAAGCAATGATGTTCTTCAATCCCCCCAGCTCTCAGCCATGAGTCATACTGTGCAAAGGGGACAGATTATAATTTTCCAAAACCTGCAAACACCAGTACAAGGTCAGGAGAGTTGGAATGGTTTTGTCTGGGACTTGGGAAGCCTTCCTCTGAGAGGAAAAAAGAACAGGAACCCTGAAGAGATACGGCAAAAGCCTGTTATCTGGAAGCTGCTTGTGTGAGAATAAGACATTCCCCTTCCCCCTCCAAGGGAGCTTAATAAGCAGAAGGAGATTTATAGAGGCACTGGTGCTCCTCACTACTGCACTGCTGAGCCACACAGACACCAGCGGGGCATACCTGACCCGTTGTGGACCCTCAAGCTGTACTTAAAATTGGGGTATTTTTGAGAGAATTTGGGTGAATGAGGACGATGAGCATGAGAACTGCCTGGGCTCAAATTAAAAATCCTGCTGGGCATGTGTCTGTATGTGAGAAGTGGAACTTGCATGGATGGGAGAAGTGTTCCTCCACAATTCCATATCCAAGGTTTGAAAGATCACTCTGGTCGGGCAAATGCAAGTACAGAGAAGCTGGTAAGCAGATCTTTTTTTTTCTTTGGTCTGCAGTCAAACTGCATTTCTGAAGTGATGTAAACACAGCGTTGTGCAGAACAGCTCCAGATAAACGTGCACAATGACATGCCAAGGCCAGTAGCTGAGCCCTAGGTTTAGTCTACAAGGGATGGGGTTAAAAGCAGCGCTGCAGTAGGTGACAAAATGCAGCCTTGGACTCCTGGTTTGCCCAACATGACTCAGACTACGGAGCATGAAAAAGAAATAATCCCTGAGCTATCCCATCGGAATGTGAGCAGTAGGCAGCTACCATCTTCCCTCCTTGCAGTGCCCTCCTGCCGCCGTAACATCGCGGGGATCCCAAAGCGGCTTTTCCCGGCGGCCAGCCCGGTGCCAGCGCTGCCGTCAGGTCGCGCCCACAACAAACGCGGCACCCACGTGGGGCGGGGCGGCGCTCGGCAGCCGCGGGCCGGACGGGGCACCG
>NW_005054312.1:8450949-8458889 GCF_000277835.1 Geospiza fortis
CGCGCGCGCCCGCCGGCTCCGGCCCGGCTCCGCCTCGTATCGCGGCGGGGAGGAGCAGGATCTGTCCCTCCTCCCCTTTTTCCCTTTCTTCCCCCTTTTCCTCTTTCTCTGCCTTTTTTTTTCCTCTTTTCCTTCCATTTTCCCCCTCTCCCTTTTTTCCTGCCCTCTCTGACACTTAATGCCCTTTCCCCTCTCTTTTCCATTTGTCTTTCCCTTTCTTAATTTTTCCTGACTTCTCCCTGCTTCCTGCCCCCCTCTTCTTTCCCCCTTTCCCCTTCTTTCTTTCCCCCTCTACTCTCCTTTATCTGTTTCCTTCATATCTCCTTCCTTCCTTTTTCCTCGATTCTTTTTTTTCCCTTTTTACTTTCTATTTTCCTCTCATATGCTCCTTCCTTCCTTCCTTCCTTCCTTCCTTCCTTCCTTCCTTCCTTCCTTCCTTCCTTCCTTCCTTCCTTCCTTCCTTCCTTCCTTCCTTCCTTCCTTCCTTCCTTCCTTCCTTCCTTCCTTCCTTCCTTCCTTCCTTCCTTCCTTCCTTCCTTCCTTCCGCCACTTCCTTCCGCCACTTCCTTCCGCCACTTCCTTCCGCCACTTCCTTCCGCCACTTCCTTCCGCCACTTCCTTCCGCCACTTCCTTCCGCCACTTCCTTCCTTCCGCCACTTCCTTCCGCCACTTCCCCTTCCTTCCTTCCTTCCTTCCTTCCTTCCTTCCTTCCTTCCTTCCTTCCCCATTCTCTCTTTTGTTCCTTTTTCTGCCCTCTTTTTTTCTGCTATCTCTCCTCTTACTCTGAATTTCCTCTTTTTCATCTCACCAACTTTTCTAAATTTTGTTCTCTTTTCCTCCCTTTCCTTTTACTCCTATCTCCTGTTGCCCTTTTTTTTCCATCTACCCTGATCTCCCTGATGCTCTTCCCCCTGAGCTGGAACATTGGGATACACAGGAAACAAGCCAGGAGAAGGAGAAATCCCTATAATGAGGGGATGCATAAAGGCTGGGAGTATGAAACATAAAATGAGGTAGTGTACCAACCAGCTGGCAGGGCAGCCTCTGCTGTGTGCCAGGACCTGGAGCAAGATGGGAATGCAGGCAGGTCACCCAGGGCAGGGGCACTGGGGCAAGGTCTCTGCTAGGGGAGATAGGACTTCCCCAGGGAGCTCAGAACTAGGAATTGTGTGAACTGGAAACAACAAAAATATCCTCAGTGGTCTCCGTGACTTCCAGTTTACAGACAGCTGTGCATGGGGGCCAGCTTGGAGAGCCTGGGAAGTGCCTGCTCCCTATCCCTGTCACCAGTCCTATCCAGGACGCGTTCCCTCATTAGTGCAACACGCCGGGCAGAGAGCTGCACGTCGCTGGCACAAAGGCCTCTCTCTCTGAGCTCTTTGGAACGAAGCTGTGACAGCAGTGGAGGATGGGCGCCTCGGGCTTGTGCTGTGCCAGGCCTGCTGCCCTCCCGGGCTCTCTCCGTGTCACTGCCCGCAGCCGACCCCAGTGACCAGCGGCTGTCCCGCACACCCGCCCCGAGGCAGGGCGAGGGTGGCAGCGCTTGGTCAGGGCTGGAAGGCATTCGTCATCCCTTGGCTCGCTTCCTCCTCCGCCTGCCGGCTACTCCCTGTCTCCCTCCCTATTGTTTCCCGGTAGTTTTAGCCCCGGTAAAACCTCATTCAGATTTTCACAAGACGGAACAAAGAAAGGTTTTGAAGTGCCGAGAGGCACTAGGCAACAGCCCGATTTGCCTTCCTCCCTCCACTCCCAAAATCTCGGCATCTCCCCCAGTTTTTCCTTCCTACCAGCACCCTCTTCCCATAACCCTGGCTCACACAACAGTTCAAGTAAGCCCAACCAGCTGTTCCCTACAAAGCAGGGCTTTAAAATGGTTCCGTGCTCCTCCCCGGAAAGCAGGAGGGAAAGTTTCGGGAGTTTCAGAGCTGCTTTTGCCGCTGGTACGTACCTTGCTGTTGTCGGTTCTGTGCGGGAGCGAGGGGGGCCGAGCTGGCGCCTTCCTGCTGCCGTTACCACGCAACCTCTGCTGTCGTACACACGGTGCCTGCTAGAGGGAGGGAAACAGTTTTGGGCTCTGACGGCTTTTTTCCTCCCGTGGCAGCTCTTCAGGGCCTTGCAGAGCAGCACTGTGCACACAATTGTGTCTGACCTGTGATGAAGCAAACGTTGCAAAAAGCTCCTGATGGTGACAGAGGCAGCTTTTACTTCTCACACCGGATCATGTGGCCACTTGCCATGGTTTAGCCCAGAGCAAGGGAGTAGTTGCCACTGAAGGATCCATCGGAAAATGAGGCCACTGCAGTGTTGAAGTGTGGGTAGAGATGATGGAGTTTGCATAGTCTCTCCATTCTCCAGGCAAGCCTGTCCTGCCAGGCCTAGGAGTGATGCTGAGCACATTAGTGCCTACCTGTCACATTACCTGGGGGTTCTGCATCCCTCTTCCCAGCAGGGGCTAGGATGCAGGCAGCTCCCTGCTTCTGCACAAGCTGAATGCTCACAGTGCCTGGAAGGGTCCCTTGAGCACAGCCCTGTTGTGTCTGCCTAAAACTGCCCCTCAGCAGCAAGCATGGACCTCACTCCTATACCTCCTTCTCCTAAATTCCCACTGGCTCTTCTCCTCAAGGAAAACCCTGCCATCACTCAAGCTGCATTGCACAATAACTGTGGGTTGAAGTAACCTTCCTTCTTCCCCCGTTCTCAATGGTGTGATGATGAATTAATGTTTCAATAGCCAGCAAATGATCCAGTAGCAGGACAGATTTGTCTTTCCCTCCTGTGGCTGCAGATGCTGACAGAGATGATGGTAGAATGATAACCTGGGAAACAGAGCCTTTGTTGAATCACAGGAGAAACATTAGAGGCTCTCCCTCCAGCTGCTTTTATTACCCTTCTCCTGGAGGAGATGGGAACCAATCACCAGGAGAGCCCGATGAGATAAAACCCACCTTTCTCAGTGCCCAGAAGAAAGTTGAAAGCCAGAGAATTCATCTCTTCCCTACTTCCTCTCAGGGGAATCCACACAAAGAATTTGCTAGAACAGTCCTTGTGCTTCTGGGTCTGACCTGAAACCTGCTGAAGCACAGGCAAGAGCTTGGGGATGCCCTGAGCTCCCAGCTTTGGTGCTTGTTAGGATGCTCCCTGGCAGGCAAATGAAGGGGATGCTGAGGCTGGTGAAGGATGTCTCTGCCATTTTTGCTTGGCATGATGCTTTCAGGAAGACCACCAGTGTTAGGAAGAAAGTTTATGCTGACAGGAGATCCCCTGGTCAACCAGGCAATTTAAAGTCGGTGTTTGTCATTCAGCCCAACAGCAAAGGTGTCATTGCCTATCCAACCACTGCTGGCATCTCTCTGCTCTTGGTTCCCGCTTCGCTGCACTTATCAGGAGTCTCTAAAGGACAAAGTCTAGTGTTTGTTAGAGGTTTCAGAGAGGCGGGCCTTCCGTAGACCTCCTGCCCTGGGCAAAGCACCCAATACACTCTGGTCTGTGTTGGTGAAATATTAGATTTATAGGCCAAATAGCCATGCCAAAAGGTTATGTACTTCTGTCTCCCATGTCAACCCTTTGGCTGCCCTCACTGCAGGGACAACAAAAGGCATCTCTGGAAAAATCTATTGCCCTTTCCCCAGCAAGCAGGACAGGCCATCCTGCTCATTGAGATACACACAGATCCAGAGGAAATGATACAAAATGGGGCTGAGAAAGCCAACAGCAAACACCAGTGAGAAATACCTTGTATGTCTTGCCGCAGAAACAGTGGAAGACTCCTGGCATGGAAGGCATGCCCATTTGATTATTTGTACAGACTGAGGCTGATTCCTTAAAGATGCCTCCAGGAGTGTGGCAGTGCCATCTGCCCTGTGTTCCCCTCTTTATCACAATTTCCCATTATCCTTTCTGAGTTCATTCAAATTTATCTCCTCTTGTTTTAGATCCTCTCCCTCTTTTGGTCTTTGTAGCAGGGAGGGAGAGCCCAGTGATGCCCATCTTGCCCCTGCTGCCTTTGGGCACAGCTGGCATGAAAGCATGAAGTGCAGGTCTTCTGTCCTGGGATCTGAGGAAGTTGAGATGTGTCTCTGCATTTAAGATTATTTCATTTTAAAACTAAATTTATGCACATAACCCTAGAGTAAACTTAGAAAAGAATACTTAAATTAAGACCATTAGTGTAAACTGAAAACTCTGCCTCTTCCCCTTCTAGCAGTTTCCTGTTCCATCTTCTCTGCTCTTATGATGCCTATGTGCATATACTTAATGGTAATTAAAGACAATAAACTTCTAAAAGTAGTGACAGATCTTTTTCTAACTTGACTATGTGATCCCTACCAGAAAATTCATTCCATAAATTCAGCTGTGGAGATCAAAACAGCAAGTTGTAAGCATGTGCCGAGCTCCATTTGTTGCAGTGAGTGATTTGTTTATATCCTACTTGATCCTTTGCTGGAAGCCATTTGTTCCTTGAGCTTGTGTGTGCAAACTTGAAGTAAGGCTTTGTAGGGTGAGGAAATGCAAAACTTGGGTCATTCCTGAAGAGTCAGTGGGCTGATTAAGCACTGGGGAGCAAAGTAGCTGTGGAGCTAGAATGCAGAACCTGACACTGGCTTAACTGATGCCTCAGAAGCTAAAAAAAAAAAAAAGAAAAAGAAAAAAAAAGAGGTCAATAAACAGGTGTTGGTAGCAAGCTGTTAGTGAGGTGGCTGAGCAAGGTTTGGGTTTTTCAGCACATACAGGCAATAGCTCACCCTGACTTGCATGCGTGCACACACACATATGGATGTTCCATACTGTGGCAGCTCATTATAGATTCCCACAAGAAAACCATTAGGGAGGAAATTCTTGCTGTTGTGATGTGGTCGCCTTGTTCTTGTAAAAGAAAAGCTGTTGTTTCCATTTTGCACTGGTTTTGGTTTTTGGGGAGTGGAGAGCATTATAATGAAATAATGCTGTGAGTGTTTGTGTAATATTTTATCCCTGTGAATACAGCCTTTCACAGTGAGTCCAGCGAAAATGGAGCCCCAAAAAATGGAGCTTCCCAGATATGTTCATCAACCAACACACCTGCAGAAAAAGTACTGTCAGAGGAATTTTTCTCACATCCCTGCTTTTCTTCTTCATCTTCTCTCAGCCTGCCGCAGTGTTTGCCTACCCGTCTGCAGAGGGCGATGCAGCATCAGTTTGACCAGACTTATGGTCCTCTGGTTTTCCCTCATCCCGAAGTTGCCCTTGGTCCCCAAGACATTGCAGGGGTTGAGGGCTGAGATGGGGCCACAGCTAGAGGGGAAAACGAGAGGACCAGAGCAGAAACACAGGTGTATTTCACAGCGCAGTCTCTTCATGCCAGCTGTGCAGCAGCTGATGAAATGGGAGACTGGAATGGATTTCATTTTCCTGTTAAATCCTGCTGCACAGGAAGACTTGAATAATTTGCTGAAACTTTGAAGGCCACTATAGGGACAGCTGGTTATTTCATTAGTTTGTACAGGACTCAGAAGTGTAAGTTTAAATCAACTTTAAAAGGCAAGAATGAAATCTTGAAGTGAAAAGAACCCCAACAACCATATACTTATCTGGTTTTCAGACTTCAGTTTGCATGTTAGCACTGCCTTTTTGCAGAAGGGAATAGTAGGTGTCCTCTGCCAGTAGAGGCATGTCTCTCTAGTCTCCATGAGAATACCCATGAGAATTCATGGGTATTTGTGCCCCAAAAATCACTTTGTATCCTAAAGTCACGATGGTTGGAAAAGACCTCAAAATGATCATGTATATCCATTAACCCAGCATCACTGTGTTCATCACTAAACCATAGCCCAGAGTTACATCCCCAAGCCTTTTGAACACTTCCAGGGATGGTGATTCCAACACTTACCTGGGCAGCTTGTTCCAATGCCTGACCATCCTTTCAGAGAATACTTTTTTTCCTAGTATCCAATCTAAACCTCCTATGACACAACTTGAGGCCATTTCCACCCATCCTGTAACTGGTAACTGTGAGAAGAGACCCCTTCAACCTCACTAAAACTCCTTTCAGGTAGTTGTAGAAGTGATGGGGTCTCCTGAGCTTCCTTTTCTCCAGGCTAAACAGCTCCAGTTCCCTCAGCTGCTCCCCATAAGACTTGTGCCATAAAAAAACCCACTGCATCCTCTCTTTAATCCAGTTCTTCCTTGGATTATCAGAATTAATTTGCTGCAAAGGTTTGGGGGTGGGATATTTTGGAGTCTCCTCAGGTATAGGGTGGGGGTGGTGAGCAGTTGAAAGCTGAATTTCATTCTTTGTCATTGAAATTTGCCAGAAAGGTCATTTCCTTATGCATATAACTGAGGAAAGTGCTCAGAATTGTTTTCTTCCATTGATTCCCAGTTCAGTTTGTGGTAGGGATGGAAATCCTGCCAGTTGAGTGTAATCCCGTTTTTTTCCATGATACGTCATCAATTTTTAAAAACAGCTTCTCTTTTTTTAAAAGCTTTTGGTTGTTCGTTGTGGCTTGTTGTAGTAGAATAGATGGAGGATGTGAAGCACTTGCTTGAACTTTGCACCTGGATAAATTCAGGGAGCAAGGTCTTGACCTTTTTTTTTAATAAATGGCACCTACATCAATGACTCCTTGAGGTTTTTTGATTTCTTCCTAAATTTACAGAAGACAAACAAGTGTTTTGGCTCTAGCAGAGGCCTCCAGGTGAAGGGATCTCTAAATGCTTTCCTGCTCTTGGGGGGGATGAGAGAGGAGGGGCTGGGGCCAGAGCTGTGTGGGAAGAACTGGATGCAGTGGGTGCTGCTCACTGTTGTGGCCTTGCCCAGTGTTCAATAAGGAAACAAAAGACCCTCTTGGATTGCCAGGAGTACACAGGCAGTGTTCTGCCTGCCTTAAGCACGGGATGGGCAAATGTATCTGTGTAGCTGTACTGGGAGCAGGTGAGGTCACTCACTCTGCTGAGCCTGGAGGAGACTTAGGGGAGACCTCAGTGCAGTTCCAGCCTCCTTGTGTGGGCAAGAGGAGGGACAGACATTGATCTCCTCTCTCTGCTGCCCAGTGACAGGACCAAGGGAATGGCCTGAAGCTGTGTCAGGGCAGGTTTAGGCTGGGTAGTAGAAAAAGGTTCCTCACCCAGAGGGTGGCTGGGCACTGAAAAAGACTCCCCATGGAAGTGGTCACGGCACCAAGCTTGACAGAGTTAAAAAAGCATTTGGACAATTCTCTGGGACACAGGGTGTGCCTCTTGTGATGTCCTGTGCTGGGCCGAAAGTTGGACTTGATAATCCTTGTGAGTCCCTTCGAACTTGGCGTATTCTGTGGTCTTTAAAAATGTCAAGGAAGCAAATAAGAATACGAGGAATTTAAAAAGGCAAAACCACTACTGCTGCGGTTTGTAGTGGAAGCAGGCGGAGGGCACGAAAAGTAGCTGGAGAATGCGGGCATCGATCCCGCTACCTCTCGCATGCTAAGCGAGCGCTCTACCATTTGAGCTAATTCCCCGCGGTGGTCATCTTGCAACCCAGCTCAGGCATATTGACTTCTCGCGAGACGCCGTGCGCCGCTGGCTGTTACACGTCCCAGTCGGGGGGTCCTAGTGCGCCTGCGCGGGAGCGCGACGGCCGGGGCTCGGCGGCGGGCCGGGCTGGGCGCGCACCGGGAGAGGAGGATGCGCCCCGCGGTGAGACCTGGAGCGGGAACGGGGCGGGAAAGTGGCAAAGGGAACGGAAGCGGGGCGGGAATGGGAACGAGATGGCAATGGGAACGGGAATGGTGAGGGGCTGCGAAGGGCTGTGTGTTTGGCGGGCAGGATGCGTACGGTTGTGTGTGTGGGGCGGCGGTGCGTGTGGAGGTCAGAGCAGGGGTTGGAGCGCCCGGCACGGGCTCTGCCAGGGCCTGGGCTGGTCTTTGAGTCGCGGCGGGGCTGGGCTGAGGTCAAAACAGAACGAAACAACCTAACAAACCCCCTC
>NW_005054312.1:8464139-8473653 GCF_000277835.1 Geospiza fortis
CAGGGTGGGCCTCGCCCTGCCGGCAGCTCCTCACGGCCCTCGGGCCACCGAGCCCGCACCACCCCCTGCGGGGGCTCAGGGTGACGCTCGGCCTGGCCAGGCAGCCCGGGAGCCCCCGGTACTGGTTGCCATCCATGCTGGGACATCGGGCTCGGTCCCTGCACGTGGCTGGGTCAGCCGGGATGACCCAAGAGCCTGGGTGAGCAAACCTGCTGCGGGCAGTTGGTTCTCCCCGCCTTGCCTTGCAATGTCTCCTTTGAAAACAACACCCACAGAAGTGAAATCTGGCACCGTGGTGAATCGTGAGGTCTTCTGCTCCAAGAAATGGTTCCGTTTGCTCTTTTGCTCCAGCTGGAGTAGAGTTAAAGGCAGCAATTTCTCTGCTGGACAAGGAAGGAGATGTTGGCTCTGGAGCAGGGAACTTCGGGTGCCTGTTGAAATGGCAGATGGGGGCCTGTGCTGGAGTCTTTTGGGGAGCTGCATTGACCAGATGGGATTTTGGTGCCCATTTTGGATGTGGGAAAAGGAGATGCCCTCAATCAAGGGGTGCATAGCAAAGCAGGTGAGAGCATTGGGTCATTTCTCTGTGAGCACTATGCTGAGGAAGACAAAGCTATTGGTGGGCTTGCAGTATTTAATTCTGTGTTCAGCAATAGCAACGTCCAGGACTCAGTTAAAAACCTGTCATTCTGGTAAATATCTTGCCTTGTGCTCAATCACTTTTTTCCCCTCTGATGTTCTTGAGTCAGACAAGACAAAACTCAAAAAGCGTTGATGGCCAGTGCAAAATACTTTCTGAACCGAAGTGATTACAGAATAACCTTGTTGTATAATCTTGGTGGTGGCTGCTTAACACCTAGCTATGTGGAGAGCAGCAGAGGCCTGGGCTGAGCTGGCCAGGCTGCAGGTAGTGATCCTGGTCACCAAGTCACTGCAGTTCTGGTCACCAAGTCACTGAGCCAGCAGGGAATTTGGTGAAAGTGGTGGGACTTGCTATGGCTTTTGCTCTTTCGAGTTCCTGGGTGATTTACACATTGCTTTCCTGCAGTACTTTTCTACTTCTACCTTGGTTGTGTTCAAGCCATCATTCTAATGGTTTCAAAACCATTCTCTGCTCAATTTTACACCCTTCCTGAGGGATTTGCCTTAGTTCTGCCTGTGAGATACAAGTTACTTTTTCTGGATGAATTTGCTGAGCTACCCTCCTCCAGACTATGAATTTCTGATTAAATACTCCTATATATCAACAGCTTTGCAAATTAAATAGGTGCAAAACATTTTTTATTTATCTTACTTGACAGGTTTTGGGCTCTGTGAATGAGGTCTGCTTCTTGCAGAGTTTGCTTAATAGGTTCTCTGAATGATATTTTATTGAAATACTTGGAATTTTAAATTTACTCCTCTTTTGTTCTTTTTGATGTGTTGCATCTTACTTTAAAGGGCCAGTGAAGCATGACCTCAGAGCTCTTCGGAAACTCTCCTGTCTCTCATTTATCGTTTTCACGGTTGTGAGCTTCCTTCTGTGTAGGGTGGTTTTTTTTTTTGGTCAGAGAGAAGATTGGCCAACAAACATGTTCTGAAAGAAATGTTTATCTTTAAGAAAAAACCCAACAGCAACCAAACAAGCATGCAGCCGCACCCATCCAGCAGTATGATTTCTTATCTTGGAGCTTGACTCATAATTTTGATGGCTCCTTACCCTTATTGGCTTTTTTTAAAAGAAAGTAGTTTTTATAGCTATTCCCCTGGGTGCCACACTGGAGAGCATTGCACTTGTGTAATTTTTTTTTTCTCATGTCCTCCTGTCTCTTTTACATCACCCTGAGCTGCAGAACCCCACAATCTTACCCCAGGCTTCTCTTTTTTTTTTTTTTTTCCCTTTTTTTCTCGTATGGAGTAAACCAGGAGATGCTTGAGAGTCTGTCCTGCTGAGGAATCTTACCTTCAATGCACACAACAGCGTTTCACCAGCTTGTCTTTGCTAAGTATCAAGCTGGCTCTGTGGAGCTGGAAAATGTGTTTCAGGCTGTGTTTTGCATAGATGCTCTCAGATGTGAGGTTTCACCGCCTGGGTGTTATATGTGTTTTTCCTGTCACGGGGCAGTCTGCCTCTGAATCATGTTGCTGGGAGCTCCTGGCAGAGCAAATGCAGGGGGCAGGGGGAAAAGAGGCTTGTCTTCAGCCTTGCTTCATCAAGCCCAGCCACAGGCCTCCCTCATTTGTGCCTTGTTTGGTTTAATAACGGGGTTGTACAGCAGCTTTTCCCACAGCAAAACCTCTTTTCTCCTTTTCTTTAGAACTAAAATCGCTCCAAAGAATGTGTGTTAAGGTGGACTTTGAAACTCAAAGCTTGTCAGTCCTTCACAATCATGCTGGAGTAATTCCTGTGCTTTCTTCTCCTTCATTTTAATTACAGGAGAGAGTAGTTCAGCTCCCACAGCTCAAGCTGTTGAGGATATGTCTGTGCTGTGCAAATAAATAAACTTTGTGTTTGCTTTCCCCTTTCTGTCTTCCACTTGCTCTGGCAGAGCTATGCTCCTGAACAATGCTGGGCAAGTACCGTTCAGGTTTTGGTGGATCTCTTTTGTCCTTGTGCTCCATCCACGCTGAGATGACAGAAGTTGCCTTGCAGGTGACTGGGAATGTACCACCTAAAGAAGCCTACAGCTCCTCTGTGTAAAGAACAGCCCCCAGAGATGCTGAAATTGCAGAGCTATCAGTGCAGCTTTGTGGGAGGTTGCTTGCTGAGTCCCCTTCAGGTCTCGCAGCCTGGGACATCCCAGTTGTCCATTTTACTGGGTAGTGCAGGGATTCTTTAAGGGGCTGGTTCATGCCACGCTGCAGATAGCTCAGCATGGCACTGCAAGAGCTGCTGTGTGGTGGAAGGCAGATTTCTAGAATGTCCAAGATGCTCTGGTGTGCTGAGGGTAGCAGTCTCAGCTGGTTTGCTACCATACAGTCCCCATTTGAAGCAGCAGTGGGTATTTCTGAAGCAAGTATTCAGACTGGAGTGCTTGCTCTGATTTTCAAGGTGCTCTCTGTAGCTGTGGGTTTGCTTTGACACCCTCAGCTTAAGGTATTTGTAGAGGGACCGGTGTAGATTGTCCCTAAGTGTCTGCTCGAGTGCCAGCCGGCTCCGCATCCCGCTGGGCTGCTCCTGCGCGTGCCATCCCCCTCTGCACTGCAGAAGAGCTAAATCGGGGTTGCAAGAAAGCTGGCAAGAAGCCTGGATGTTCCTAGAAAGATATTGATTGCCCTGGACAGTTCGGGGTTGTTCCTTTTGTTTCCCTGCCTCTCGTCACGGGGTCGGGCTCGTTCGGGCAGCGGCTCACTGGAGGATGGAGAAACAGTGCTGGCTTTGCGGGCTGAGGCTGGGGCAGAGCCATCCCAGCCCGCCTCTCTCAAGTGTTAAGTCTGAAGCAGCCTGCCTGGTAATTCCATTAATGAGAGCCTAGTGCCAGAGAGATAAATGTAATTCCACAGTAAAGCTAACGCTCGGGCTCAAATGGAGAGGATTTGCTGGTTCTCCTGGGTGCACTGCTGTGAGTAATGTAGTCCAGTATTACCCACAGACCGTGTTTAAAGTCTAGGGCTGAGGCTGGAGCGGAGCCATCCCAGCCCGCCTCTCTCAAGTGTTAAGTCTGAAGCAGCCTGCCTGGTAATTCCATTAATGAGAGCCTAGTGCCAGAGAGATAAATGTAATTCCACAGTAAAGCTAACGCTCGGGCTCAAATGGAGAGGATTTGCTGGTTCTCCTGGGTGCACTGCTGTGAGTAATGTAGTCCAGTATTACCCACAGACCGTGTTTAAAGTCTACATGTCACTGCAAAAACTGGGCAGTGATAAAAAAATCTGCTGCTAAATCTTCATATGAGGAAATCCTTAGTTCCAGAGTGTAGCTGTCTCTTTGCAATGGGTTTTACAGGGAATAAAACTTTCCTGCTTAACTCCTGACATGCAGAATGGCACCATGCTAAGCAGCCAGCTGATCCAGGAGACAGCTTGCATGGGCTTTGGCCAGAACGAGCTCTCTGCGTATAATCAGTGCAGAACAGAAATTATATACCCTTTGTGTGTCACGCCAGAAAGCTTGCAAGCACCTCAGAGCCAGCCACCACAACTGCAAGTAGCACAAGCTTCTCTACATTTCTGGCCATGAGGTCCATGCTTGAGCTCAGAGCTTACAGTCCTGGCTAGCTTGGTTTGATTTCATTTTGAAGTAATTTTTTTCTGATTTCTCACTTTTCTTAGTTTGATTTGCAGATCATCTCTTCTTGTTTGCAGTTGTATAATACTCTTGTGGCACCATCATCAAGTCTTGTGTTGAAAAGAAATGGTTAATTGGGACATTTTTAACTCTCCTTCTGGCTTGGATCCTGGAAATCAAACGCAGGAGCCAGCACCATTCAGCTTTCTGCAGAGGAGTTCCCGTGCTGCAGGCAGCAGCTGAGCAGTTGTGTCTGACAGGGTGGGACCTCACAGTGCCAGTGAGCCCCAGTGCTGTGATACCCCAGAGTTCAAGCAAATGAATTACTTGCTTCATCTTTTGGAGCTTAGTGAAGGATTTTCCTTGTCATCAGTCCAAGGTGGGGGAAAAAAGTTCAACGAAGAAGAAGCAGGTGCTGGGGATGCTCAGCCCCTTTTATGTCCCCATCACTCCAGCTTTGCCTGAGCATCCATCAGTACGTATCTGATCTCCTTAGTTAGGACTTGAGCCCCTGCTGGAGTCCTGACAGCAGAACTAAAGCCAGCTTGCTCAAAATGCTTGTTTGCTGGTGTATTCAGCAGCTTGCTGGTGCCGCTTGCTGCAAGAGGTGTGGGGGAGAGTGGCTGGTGTGTGCTTTGCTGGTGACCTAGCAGCAGCTGGGACAGCAGCCTAAGTCTGCAGCCTGCTCCTGCATCTCTTACTTCTCTTTGCAGCAGCTGTGCAGACATGCCAGCCTTCTTCATGCACATGCTGTGGGCCAATTCACTCACCAGAAATCAGGATCAAAAGCAGATTGTCCTGAGTTTTTAAATCTCCTGCCTCTCCTAGCCTACAGTGTTCATTAATCAGTGAGGGGCATGCGTGTGAGAGCCGTATCTGCTGCTCATCACCACCGTGGCAGGATGTTGGGGGGATACAGTATCAGTCAGCGCTACTGCAGTTGCTCTTTAAAAAAAAACTTCTGTTTGAATCATAGCTGACTGCAGAGGTTTTAGCTTAGTAATGTGGTTTTCTCACCCCAAGTTAAATTTTTTTAGTGTCTCCTTTCTTTCTCTTAAAGCTCTGACATCTGATTTGGGCTTGAGTGGAGCAAGGTAGCACTGATAGTGAGTTATGTGTCCTGTCAAACATTTCAATACAGAGTAGATGAAGGAGCAGGTAGGAAAATGACCTGCATATTTAGAAATTCAGTTTCTTGAAAAACTGTGGTGCCTTGTACTTACAGTATCTCTCCTCCCTCCCCCTCCAATTCCATGAGTCAAAAGTGATCATGAGAGTGTTGATATATGACTGGGGGGATTTATCAGGAAGGATGTAATGTGTTCATTCCTCTGGTGGTAACAAAGTGGGTCAGAAGTGTTACCTGTGCTGTTGCTGCTGCTTATGATGCTAACCAGATAAACTGAAATTAGTTCAGAGCCTCGCTATTTGCTTTGCTCCTTGACTTGCTGTATAAGTTTCACTGGGAAACCTGTATCTGACCTGCAAGGCATTAATTTGTTTGGTGGCTGTTGTGGCCTAGGTGCACGGCTGAGCCACCTTGGTGCTGCCAGTCTGGGTGGCCTGGCGCTGGATATTTTCTTTGCCAACACATTTTTGAGCCACATCTGCATTCCCATCAGGTTTGCTGCAGAGCTGACCAGGCTGACAATAGCTATGGTAGACAGACACCCACCACTTGGCTCTCTTGGATAAAGGGCTGGGGGGACCATCACTTGACCTCTCAGAGATGATCCCAATGTCTGGAGGCTGAGCAGAGCCTGATGTATTGTCCTTCTGCCTGCCCTGAGCTTATGGTGTAAATCCCCCAGTAGGCTCGGCAGGGGTGACCTGATGGCTGTGCTTTGATACCTCTGTGTAGTAAAGAGATCTGGCTGGGATTTGCTCAGGGCTTCCCATGCTGTGAGAGAAAGATGCCATGAGGTGCCACAGGTTGAACTTGAAGTTGGATTTGGAGTGGGAAGGGGGCATATATGACATATAGCTGAGAAAACCAGTAAGCTTCACAAGATCTTAACCACTGAAGGGGCTGAACTTGTTTCCAGTTGATGTGATTAGTCACCTCCTAAAGTAGGGTGCTGTAATCCAGTTTCTGTGGAAAAAATTGCACCATACCTGTGTCAATACAAGGGGTGGACTCAGCAAGTATGTGTGTGCTTTCGGGCTGGTCTATAAATCCCTTCAGTTGTTCTAGCCCTCTATAGACTTGTGAGAACTCAGGGAGTTTTCTTTCCTGCAGCCTTGCCCTCACCATGATTTTAACATCTGAAAGTCTGGATGGAAATTGTTGTCATCTCACCCTCTTGTGTCCCAGCTCTCAGTCAGATGGCTGGCAGAGGCTTCATGGCAGCCAGAGCTTTTCCCTCCAGCAGACTGGAGGGAGCAGGAGGGAGAAGAGGCAGGGGGTGTCTTTGCCCCTCTTTGGCAGTGGGCTGTTGTCAGCCTCCTGTGTGTCCAAGGAAACAGTTTTTCAAGGTTTTTGTCTGGATTTTACAGGGATCTCTTCCCTTACTGCTTTCCTGCCTTGGGCACGGATGCCAGCTGAATTTCCACTGACCTCGTCCTGTGGCATATCCAAGCAGATCAGTATTTGGGAGACTGCACATCACCTACAGCAGGGTGCTGGATCTGGCATGGGGACAGCTGAATGGAGAGAGAGGTCCATCCCCAGAGAGGCTGGGCAGGAGGGGTATTTGCCCCTGGGAAACGCATCCCTGGTTTTTAGTTTGTGGCTCAAACAATGTTTGAGCATTTCAATCTGCTGGAAATGGCAGACTGAAATGAAAAGATTGGGTTAGCCAGTATCCTGCCGGAGCTTAGAGAGAATGAATTTAGCTGTTCTTGTTTGATTTCAAGAAACTGCATTAAAATGAGCAAAGAGGCTGTGCACTGGAGGCTGCTTCCGCTGCAGGCATCTGCTTGCAGAACTGCGTTGCAGAGCGATTCCTTCTGGTGCTGCAAAGCTGCTGGGGAAAGCAGAGCTGAGGCACGGGCCAGGAGAGCTCTGTGGAGGTGCAGCTGAAGGGCTCGGCTCGCTTGATTGCTTTGGTAGCTCATCTGTACTTAGGAACAGGTGTGGGCATTCCTTGCCTCTGTTATCAGTGGTCTTGGTGAGTGCAATGAGCTGCTTTTCCCTGCAAGCTGAGGAGCCGTGCTCTGCCCCAGGTTCCTGCTGCTGGGAGGTGGCATGCAGACAACTGGAAGGTCCCCAGCCTGAATGTTGGATGTGTGACATGATGGACGTGATGGCTCTTGTGTCCTGCCTCACACGAGCTCTGTGGTTACACCAAGCTGCAGCTGACTTCTGAACCTCTTCTTGGTAAAAACTGACCTGACTTGATCCGTTGTGGTTTGTTTATTTATTTTTAAACTAAGATGCGTTTCTGCAGAGGTGAAAGCTTGAGATTTATTACAAAGTCCATGATTTTCTTAAGGATGCTTTGGGATATTTTGGGGGGTGTGTGTGGTCTGTGTGGTAACAGTTATCAGAAAAACTGGGAATGGGTCAGTTGGAGATGCGTAGCTGCTTAATTGATTTTAATGCCATGGAAATTCAATTTGAGTAACTGTGTGCTTTTTCTGGTGGAGAAAAAAAATAGAACTGTGTTAAGTGGAGGGGCAGCTCTGGGTATTTCTGTGAAAGGCGTGTAGAGGAGGCTTGAATGTGAGTTTTTGAACTGTGCTTGTCTGTTCCTGTTGAGAGTTGGTAGTTTCAGGGGGAGCATACAGCAACCATGGAAGGCAAGGCTTGCCTGGGGGCCCTGGGGCAGAAGCCTGTGTGACTAATGTTGTGTAACTCAGAAAAACGAGGCAGGGTTACTCTACCTCCTCCCCCTCTGTAAGGAGCTAGTGCTGGGAAGCTCTGTCAGACTGCTGCTGGGCTGCTTGGATGGGACCTCTGGGCAAGCTGATGGATTGGCTCCCTCCACTCAGTGCAGCTTTGCAGCATGTACTTTTTAGGTGGGGACTGTGCTTCTTGCTGGTGTTGGAGGTGAGGTGACTTGCTGGCATGTGAATGCTGGTGCTGGCAGCCCCTCTGATAGGTACCCTGAGCTGCACCTGTGTCTGCTGTAACCCCTCTATCCACACTTGTGCCAGAGGAGAAGCAGGGGCTGAGGGGGCTCAGGTTTCCCAGTGCTGGGGATAAGGCAGCCTGTGGGGACCATGCAGGGCTGTGTTCTCCTCCCTCTGCACTCTGAGGAGTTGAAGTTGGTCACGTGTTGGGATGGAGGTCTGGCTTAGAGTTCGAGCCTGTGCTTCTACTTTTCCATCATTATTTTCCAGGGTTTCTCTGCAAGGAATTGGAAAATCCCCTCTATGGGCTGCCGTGACAGCCTTAGAACTATCCAGATGGATTTGAACTTTGGTGCTTTGCGTATTTATTTTCAGCTTCCTGCTGTCTTCTTTGCTTAAGAGCTTTGCTAGATTCTTTGCATATGCTTGTCCTTGCTCCTCGAAACCATTTGAGAACACCCTTCAGCCATGACAAAATACCCCCCTCCTCCCCCCCAAAAAAACATCCCCAAACCTCTTGGAGGAATTTTATTTTACTGCTGTGCCTTGGTAAGCTGCAAGGCTTGCATAGCTGTGGTGTGTTGCTGTTTGGGTGCATCAGCCCAGTTTGGAGACCTCAGAGGGCAAATCACTGGGCTGTTTTGGATGGGTCTTTAGAACAGTGAGTGACTGAGCATGCTGGGTAGTGAATGGAGCTGTTAAACTGATTTTACATGACTTACCCCTGTGCAAACACAAATATATGATGGATTGAAGCCTCATCTCAGTTTCCAGATGTACCACTGTGCCATCTTTCTGAGGTCATGCTTTTCATCAGCTTTAGCTGATCTCAGGCTGTTCTCTTGCCAGAAATTCTTCCCCTTTCTTATTTCTGAGATGGCTTCCAGTTGAATCAAGCAAATGAATGATTGCTACCTCTATTGTAGAGATGACTGGGATGTTTAGAAGTGGGGGAAGAGAAAAGGCAGGATGGCCTGTTGTGGCAGCAGAGGGTAGCTTTGGATCAGTTGAGCTGATGAGCATGTGGGAGTGGGCATGGCTTGCTGAAGAGCAGCTGTGTAGCCCCTGGTAGAACATGTCCTGCTTCTACTCCAGTTTCCTTCCATGTAAAAGGGTGGCAAGGATTGCTAAGTGCATTAATATTTCTGGGAGGCTACAGTGTTGGAAGAGTCCTTTGTGGGGTACTGCAGACTGGCTTTGTGTACATGCTGCCAGAGTTTGGCTTCCCGCTTAACCCAGGGGAGGTTTCCCTCTGGGAGGACTTTGAGCACAGCTTTAAAATAAAGCTTCCTG
>NW_005054312.1:8473663-8494985 GCF_000277835.1 Geospiza fortis
GGGAGAAGTTTTTGTGATGAAGGTGATGAGGCACTGGAACGGGTTGCCAAAAGTTGTGGATGCCCCATCTTTGTAGTCACCGAGTATCACTCAGTCCTCTGCTGCCTTGCTTCATAACCTTTTTATAAATTCTGGTGAATCTTTATGTGCTGCATTAGATGAAACAAAAGGTTATCGTGTTTCTGCAGCACTACTTCAGTCTGTAACAAGTAAGGAGTCATCTTGGCCAAGGACACAGAGAGTCTGCTGGTGTGGTGACACTGAGAAATACATATTTTGATGGGCAAGTTGGAGCTGCAGGAAAGAGGCAGAGGAGCTTAGCTGTCATGTGCCATCCATGCTCTGCATTGCCTGGAGCCTGGTAGTGTCTTGGGGAGGAGCAGCCCTAGGACAAGTGACTGCTGGGCACTGTGAGAAGGAAGTTTGGGAACCCAGGGAGAGGCTGAGCACTCTGTTTCCCTGGCACTCTGCAGTGTTTCCAGTATATTTGTCTGTTGTGGGACAACATGCTTTTTGTGAGAGCTGCAGTTGCTTTGGGAGGGCAAGCAGGCCATCTTCATATGGCTTTGATTAAATCCAGCAGCACTTAAGAAAGCTTCAGGCATCTCTTTTTGCATTGCTTGGCAGTACTGGGAAGTGAGGACTTAGAACTTTGCCAGTGATGTTTCGGCAGTGTTGTATAAGAGTAGGAGTCGTGTTGAGAAAGTTGTTAAATGGAAAAGGAACTGGAGGACGAAGGGACAAAAGGTTGTCTGTATGGCTGCCATGTTGATACTCCCCACATGCTGAGCCCTGGTGCAGGCATGGGTCAATACCAGTGCAGATGAAGTCCTACAAAGGTAAAGTAGCCTCCCTTCAGATTTAAGCCATGTGAAGTTAAGGTATGAATTTCCTTGCTTTCTGTACCTTTATACATAAGCTACCACCAAAGATTATTGGCCAGGTTGGATTTGTCCTGTTATTTCTGTCCTTGTAGAGCTGCTGAACAGTGTTCATTTACTGGCTTCAAAAGAACAACAGAAGACCCTCCTGGAGGTACATAACAGGAGTAAGTAACTCCTGTGTTTTGGTTAATGTAGAGCAACAGGGTGATGGAAAATTTGTGATTGAGGCTGGAGTCCGAGGTCTGTGCTGTGGTCTTGTGGACTGAAGCATTTTTTTCATACTTTGAAATGCCTTCAGCCCTTCCTTAATGGGAAAGGAGAAAGGGGAAAATGAGTGAGAAGGAACCACGAATGGATTAGACTTTTCTCAGTTCTTTAAATACAGCTGGCAATGACAGTTCTCTGAATCACCTGCAGAGACTGGGGAAAGCAAACAAGTCTCTCTTTCTCAGTCCAAGGTAAACTGATGTGCTGCATGAGTAAGTTTTCTCACAGTACATAATGAGGTCCAGTTGGCAGGAAGCACATGAGACATTGTCAGGCTGATTCTGTACCTTCCTCTTGCTGGTTTAGTGTTTTGACTAGAGACGTTTCACTATTTCCTTACCTCCCTCAGCTTCCAGATCCTCTCTGGGTTACAGTGTGTCTGAGGATGGTCCCTCATCCACCATGTTCCTTGCTATCCCTGAACAATTGCACAAACAGGATGGGAAAAGTAAAATTACATTAGATGTGGTCACCTTTGCTTCAGTAGTATTATCAGAAAAACTTCTTGTGGTTGCTTAGAATTGTTTCCAGTAAAACATTTCTGTTATCTTTTCTTTGGCATGCAGCAGGCACTTCAAATGCCTGAAGTGAGGTGTTTTTGTAGCCTGCAGAGGTGACTTTTGTCACAGCTCTTGCTCAGTGCTGGCTAAATGTCTTCTGTGTGACTAAGGTACAAAAGCTTTATACAGCCATCAGTGGAAAATATAAAGCCTTTTTTATTATGAAACTATAATGACGATGATGATGATGATGATGAAGAAATGGCAGCAGCCTGGCTCTGACATCATGTGGAATTTGCCCCCTCTGCAAACTAGAAGAAATTGCACAATTTCACTGCTGTGAAGCAGATCTTCAGCAGCACCTCAGGGAGCACAGTAGGGGCACTGTAGGTGATCCCTTCCATCCCATTTACCAACCTCTTTTCTGCCCCTGCATGTCGATGTTATCTTCATTGCACTGGCTGTTGAGGAGGCTTTACTGGATGAACAGTCTTGGTTTGGGGCTCATCATCTCGTCTTTTACTTTGGCTTCCTTCTGTGATGTTGGAGAAGTCCCCTGACAGCCTCATGCCATGTACCTCTGCCATGATGCCAGGGCTAGCAGGAGTGTGTTCAGGGCAGGGACCTAACACCCACCTGATTCTCGCGAGATTGCTTTGGCATCCTTCCTTTTCACCAGCCAGCTCATTAATGGCACTAATGACTATTCTCTCTAATGCTTACAGGATTTGCCAGTTCCCGTATGCCAATGGGAATCGTGTTCTTGCTCCTTGACAGTGCTGTAGTAGAAGCTGATGCTCTGAACAGGTATGTTTGTCACGTTCCTGGTGAGAGGAAGAGGGGCTGCATATGGCCAGGGTGAAATGTGTGCAGGGTTTGCCTGATGGGTGTGGAATGGATCCTGTGGCGCAGACTGCTCTGCAGTGAATAGTTATTTTTTCCATCCAGAGGTTTTGTGAAAACACCCAGGCAGAAGATAAGGTTTGCATTTAGCCTTGCTGACAGCCCTCTGAGGAGAGGGCTGGAAACCAGCATTGCTGCAGAGCAGCCCGTGGGAGGCCATGCTCCTTGCTACCACAGGCACTGCCTTTTCCTTCCCGGAGCACCAGCTGGGGAATCCCGGCCGGGCTCGGGGCTGGGCAGGGGCTGCTGCGCCTCCTGCTCAGCTGCCCTTTGGCTGCTCCCCCGTGGCGCGCGTCCCGAGCGGGGAGGGAGGGAGCTGTGTGCCTGTTCGTATCCAACCATGAACAAATCTGCTGTTGTTTTCTTAATGTATGGCAAGAACAGCCTGTAGCAGCTTATTCCTCCCTGGATAATTACTGCTCTGCTCTGCCACTGATTGCTCTCAGGAGCAGTGGAGTAGTGCCTCCCCTGCGCTGCTCTGTGCATCCTTTTGCCTGAGTTATTTGGTTTGTTATTGCTTTAAGGCATCAGTGCTCAATTGAAAAATCTAATCTGCGCTCTTTGCAGCTGTTTGACATTCTAAGTGCATTGCCTAAGTCAGTTGAAGTCCCTGAGATGCCAAACATGCTTTCAGTGATGCCCCTTGCTATGCTACAAGCAGGTCTGCTTGCATCTCAATTTCAATTTCTGGATTACTTTGAGGAGGGGAAAATATAGGGCTGGGTTGCAGTCTACTGTTGTATTATCTGGAATTGTGTTCACAGCTGATCAGAGGTGTGTGTGCAGCTGGAACTGGAGTGGAATATTTAGCCATCTGTGGTTGCTCGGGGGAGGTCTGAAAAGCAGGTGCATGATCCTGCTGTGGGAGTGTTAATGGGCAAGGAGGGTTGGCCTGGCACACTGAACTGAAACCTTCAGTTTGCCCTAAGAGCAAAAGAAGCTCCTTCTGCAAACATCTATCCCTCATGGATCTCATAAAAATGGCATTGCCTTGCATTTAGCTTGCCTGAATGGCCCATTTGATTGTATAAGGATATAATCGCAACTTGCTGCATAATGCTTTCTTGATCCCTAAAAAGTGAAATGGATTCATTATGGAAAGATATCTTTCTTGAAAACCTGGTTCATCCAGGACTGTCTGGGCAGTGCTGCAGACTGTAGAGGAGTAGCAGTCAGGGTGGAGCTGTTTCCACCTAATTCTCCTGTATTTCCTGGGGTTTATCACAGCAAGCAAGCAAATGTGCCCTCCACTTTGGATGTGAAAGCACAGCTGGTTAGTTGAGCACTGCCTTTGCTTCCCATGCCAGTCTTCTCCTTATGCTTTCCTTTTCTTAATTAATTTTCTGCTGTAAAAGGCCTCTTCTTAGAGGGAAAACCACAATAAGAAGGGAAGCAGCAAAGGTAGGAGTGCCTCCGTTTGCTAGCAAGCTGTTGCAGGTGTGTCTGAGTCAGGAGAGCCAGCACTGAGTCAGTGTCCCAGACTCCTGGTGACTCAGGTGGCAAAATCCCATATCATTCTCTTCTCATGCCTGAATTGCAGTGGATTTCCTGTAACAAACTCTCGCCTTCTGTAGTGACCATGCAGGGAATGCCATCCTCTCCCTCCCAGCTTGGTTCACTGGGGATGCAGGCACAGGGTGGTGGTGGCACTTCTCTTCCTGCCACCACAGGTGGAAAGTTGATTTATCTCAGCATCCTCAACCTTACCTCACTCCTTTCACCAGACACCCCCCCACCCTGTTTTTTGTTAAGATGGGATAAATCACAGGAGTTGCAGCTGCCTATTGAGCTTGAGGAGATTCTTATGCAAATCTGGAGGCTGTGTTCTCCTGGCAGATCTCCTTGCATGCATTATCCACTACTTCATTGTACTGGAAGGAGGTCTATTTTCTGCAACATGGTTTATTTTTAGTCAAGATTTTCCCTAACTGGCAAAAGTTCAGCATTTGCAGTGGGATTTGCAAAAGAAGCAATTTTGCCAAATCCTTGGACTGGGGGAAGGGAGAGGAAATGTTATATTAGCCAGCAAAAAAGCTAAATGCTGACTTTAAAAACAGCTTAGGACACTCTTGTGAGAGCATAAGGGTTGGGTAATGCAAGTTGAGAATGGTGTTGTGTTGCTGCAGTGGATAACTCAGTCTGGGTTACTCTTGCTTTTCCTTTTGATGGCTGCCACAGAGGTTAACCAGCAGTGGGTGGGGAGTGCTGCTCAGGGGCAGGTGGTCAATTAGCCAACCTTTTGACCTGACCCTGAGCAGTGAATTAGCAAAGTCACCTTAACCACAGCATCCATGGGAAAAGTTCTGTCCCTGCAGAGCATTGCGCTGTCCTGTTGAAGCCCTGTTTGGGGCCACTGGAGGCTCGCTGAGGGTTGAGCTTTTTGATGATGTGGAATGTATCATGCCCATGTTTGAGTACCCTTGTCAGATACCCTGAAATGAATAGGGTGGCACATGGGATGTCCTGGGGCAGTGCTGCAGCTGTCCTCTCCTCTCTTCCCCAGCTGCTGCTCCAGGGACAAACTGTCTTCACATGCCTCATTGCTTTCACCAACTGCTTCTAACTACTCTGGGTCTTGTACTGGTTTCTCTATGAGCAGCAACCTTTCAGGGGTGCTAGGATATTTTCTTCTTGGTCTTGCATCTCCTCAGACATTTCCACCACTCCTTTTACAGGGTAATCTTTGTTACCATTCGCTGGTAGTGCTGCAAGCACCAGACATCGGAGAATGACACCAGAGAGTCGATGACTGTGTGCAAAGCCTTTGGTACTTACTCCTCTGGAAAAATGAGAGTTGATTCCACATGTGAGCATGTAAATTATTTGTTTCCTGCTGCAGGTTAGCTCCAGCAGTTTGCTTTATCTTTCTTTTTCTTCCTGCCCCAATTCCCCAACAGACAATTGCATAGCAACTTTGTCATGGTTACATTAAGAAAACAAGGAGAAATACTTCCAATTTTTTTCTGAATGTTTGGAAACCAGAAAAAAAAGAGAGGAAGTAGGAATTTAGGTGTATTCTGCATTTGGAACAAGTGGGTATATGTTGCTTGCAGGTAACAGACCTGCAGGTCTTTGAGAAAGGATTGGGGATGAAACAAAATTTTAAGCACTGTTTCAGTCATTGGGGAGAAGCACCTTGAGAATCAAGGTAGGAGCACTCATCAACTGCCTAGAGCAGTAATCTTCCTGAAGGAATTAATCTAATTTAATCTGATAAAAGAATTTATGCAGTGGGGGAAGTCTCTACCATTTCCTGCCGAGCTTCCTGAGAAGACTAGGAAAAAGTAAGTGCCAAAATGACACTCTTCTCTCCATGGGGGAGAGGGCTTATGTCTTCCTAAGGCCTGTTGTTATCTTTCTGTTAAAAACCATCTGTATTAGCTGGCAAATCAGGATTGTTTTAGCTATTCAATTTTCCCTAGTTCCCTGGGGACTTCCTAGTTGCAAACCTATTTGCAAATCCCCTGTCCATCTGGGATGCAGATGATCTCATGTGCCCCAGTGTTTATAAAGAAGTAGGCCCCATGCTTGCCATACACCTGGTGGCCTGTGGATGTAGAGACTTCATAGGTTTGAAGCTGTTCCTTAGGGAAAGTTTGTGGGTGGTTGGGTTTTGTGGTTTTTCCTTACATTGCTAATTATTTCAGGGAAATTCCTATCTTATTAGTGCTTTCTCCCCAAAAGCAATTCTCTTCCTCTCTGTCTCTTGCCCTCAGAGGCTGGAAAAACACTGATATGTTAGGAAAGCCAGTCTCTGTTTTAAATGGCCTTAAGCATGTCAATATTCAGCCCAAATTCCTCATACAGTGGCTTGCTACAAAATGAGCAGGAATCTCAGGGCACTCCTGGGTCAGCTTTGTTTCTGATGCTCAGGAAGGTTTCGTTCCAGACAGGTGAGTTTGTGGAGAAGGAGATGTCCACCTCGAGTTTTGCGTACTCTGATAGGAAAATATTTTTTCTATCAGTGAATTTTTGCTGATATCATTGAACTATGCTTGAAGTATGTGGGCATATGTTGTAATCTGCTGGCAAAGACACTGAAAATCACTGTCCTGGGTTGGCCCAAAGGTTCATGTAAACTGCTAGTGTCTGAATCAATACCCTGTCTCCAGTGGTGTGACAGGAGCTGCTCTGGAAGGACTTGGATAGAGGCTGAGCAGCCTAATTGAGCATTCCATCTACTCTAGCTTGACCCTGTGCCTTGTGAATGTGCTGAGTTTTAAGGAGGCTGAGAGCTGAACTTGGCTGGCAGCCTCCAGTCCCAGGTCCTGGGGCAGGTGAGGAGCTGCCATGTCTGTGGCTGAGTGCTGGAACCCATGTCTGCATGGGAGGGTGCAGCAGTGGGAATCCCAGCAGTCTCTGGGTTACCTGCAGCACAGAATGGAGCTGACTTCAGATTGCTGTTTTAAAAACCTCTCTTTGGTGCAGGTGAGCAGTTCTGTGGGCATTCCATAGCTTGTGCTTACCCAGCCCTCCCAGCAGGGCTGTGCCAGTGTCCTCAGCTTGGTTTCACAAGCAGAGACCTCATGCAGCCCTCATGGAGGGTCAGCATTTGGTGACTGCCTGAACTGCTGCTTATCCCCAAAGGTGCTTCTGCTCTGCTTTGCTCTGTAATTACTTGCCACACGTTGTGTCCTCCCCAGCAGCTTTCACCATGGTTTTTAAAAGGGAAGATAAGGAACAGTGGACAGATGGACATCTGGGAGGACTGCTGGTAGTGGCAGGGGAGTGGTTTTAGTCCTGGTATTTGCATGCAGCATACTCTCCAGGCAGATCCCACTGTGATTCTTGATGAAGTTTCCCTTTTCTTGGCTGGCTCATTGGAAAACCCTTTTCACTCCAAGTTTTGTTTGGAAAGAGAGACGCCCACACAGATGGCTGCTCTTCAGTTGTCATTCATGTTGGGATTTTTTATGTTCCTTTTTGCATTACCCTCAGGTGAAATCCAGGCTTACCAAAAACACATATCCCAGATCTAGAAAGAAACTAAACAGTAAGAATATTCTGCTTCTTCTCTCTAAGCTGGGGATGCAGTGGGCTATCTCATATTTTATCCCTTCACAAGAGATTGTGTTATTTTTTTCTTTTTGGCTGAGCTTCCTTGTAGTTCACTTGTTAGTTTTCCTCAGAGAAAAGGTACAGCTTTCATTAAGGGTGGTTTTGGCTATATTTTGCTCCTTCCTTGAGATTGTCTGAGTGGTTCCACTTTTTCCAGACAAGTACCAATGCTCTGCTTTTCCAGGCAAGTACCAATGTCCTGCTGGTCTCATCTAATAAGGGTTGGGGTGTTTTTTCCTCCTAAGTGGCTCTCAGAATTGCTGGATTGAGAAATAATTAGTGGTTTTGGGTCTTTGAGATATTGTGGCAGAGAGGAAGGGGAGGAGAACAATAGCATTGCTGGAAAACATGGGTTTGGTATGCTGGTGATTTATGAGACTGAAGTTACAGCCTCTTGCTTGGACCCCTTGCTGGGTTCCAGGATGCTGTGGATGGTGCAGTCCATAACACCTGAGTGGTCTTGCATTGCTCCTGGCCTTTTAGCTGTAGAGAAGAAGAAGAGTTAAGTCACAGCTGGCCACTGTGCTGCTGTGGTTGGACTTCAAGTTCCCTGGAGAGGATGCTGGAGGGTTCCACACCAGGGTGCAGGAAGATGAGGCTGAGAAAAAAGTTAGAAACCTGAAATGGCAAAGGTTTCTGGTAGGTTTCTAGAACTGTGGCTTGCTGTCCATTTCCTTCGTTATTTTTCTAACCTTGCAAAATTGCTGTGGCAGGGCTGGTGGTAGGCTTTGGGAGGCTGGAAAAATGTCAGTACAAGGAGGTGGCTAGTGCTTCCTTCCAAGTGTATTAACTCATTCCTGAAATATGCATTTCTTCTAAAAAAAATTTCTAGGGTAGCTGTTGTTGGACCCTCAGTGGTCATGCTTTGAGTGGAAATGAGACTGTCAAAGGGTTCTTTAGGAGAGCAGGTCCAGGCACATGCATAGCCTTCAATGGTGCTGACAGTGCTGCCCCACATGCTTCCAGACCTCTATGTTGCATGGAGCACACCAAGGAGAAGTGTAGTTCCCCAGGGATTTAGCAGGTTGCATCTCTATCAAAGAGGATATTTTTAAGGGATAGAAATCAATCCTCCACTCCTTGTTTTTTGCCCTGGCATGGTGCCGGCAGCCCAGGTGTGGTGGCTGGGCTTGTCCCGCATCCAGGTGGAAACTGTGGGAGCATTGCAGTGGGGAGGATCAGGGGGTGGAGCCCTGCATGGTGTAAGTGCCAGCAGCTGCCAAAACCCCTGTGCGAGTTTTCTACTCAGTGCAGTTCTGGATTAAACTAAGTAGAAACCAGGCTAATGGGAGCCAGGATAAATGGCTTGACCATGGTGATTTTCTTTTTGGTCTTTATTTCCTAGCATGCAATTGCTGTAATTCTTCTGTGTTACTTTCATAATTTTTGATTTCTGAAAGTATGTTTTCCATTTTTTGTTCTTTTCCTGAGGGTTTTGGGCAGTGTTTTCCAAAGCTATTGTGGTGGGTATTTCCCCTTCTCTCTCAGAAGCAGCTTTCATTTTGGAATGAATAGCTCAGCATTGTTCACATTATATTCCACTTTTATGAGCTTTTTTTCCCCTTTGGACTTTGACAAAAGGGGAAGGCAGTCTCCTAAATACTTCTGAAGTCTTTTGGGTCACTTTGCAGAAAATATTTCTTTCCTGTTACAGAAGGCCTTATATTCAAAAGCTCCGGGCAGGAAAGCTGTTTGCAGCACTCACACTGGAGTTTCTGAAAGCGTGGTTCTTACATAGCTTTTGCTTGGTTTTGGCCAGTTTCAGTTAAGATTGTGCTGAATTCACCTTTGAGCAGGACTTTGTGACCTTGTGGGAGTTAACTTTCATTGAAACATTTCTAGCAACGTAACCAGCCACTACTGGTTTCTACAGAGCATCCCGCTTGTTAAACCTGTTCCACTCTTCCAGACTAATGCCTATTTTCAAACTCCCCCGTTCCCTGCAGAAATACCAGGTTATTAATAGGATCTTTATGCATGTGTTTACCAGGCTTGACATAGCTTTGCACCAAAGTGTCTCTTTATCTACATTGCACTCAAGCTGAACCCTGTGGTCAGCATGGTGTACATCTGCAAACCTCCCTTGGCTTGTTCAGAGCGTGATGACCTGGCTGTGCAAACACTTAAATTTGCTTCCCTAATTTAAAATGAGTTGCAATAAAGAATTTATCCACTCAGGTTCTTATGGAACTAAATATTGTTTATTTGAGATGAGGGTTGATTTGCATTTTTGGGTTTTCCCCCTTCCACTGAAATAGCAGCGAACAGCTTCGGGTAACATCAGCCCTGGTATATGGTACTTGTAGCATAGCAGTGATGTATCTTCTCAGCTGCCAGTCCTTACCATGACCTTGCAACCTTTGCAGTGTGTGATCTGATGCTCAGGAGATGGGTTTCCTGGGTGCTATCTGTCTGAACATGCAATGCCAGGACTTGTTGCAGCTGACCAGCCAAGTTGGATATGCTCTGACAAACAATGTGCTCCTTTGGCTATAGTTCCCCTTTAGATGGTGGGGGAAAAATAGAGGGTGGAGGCAGAGAATGGGGCACATGTAGAGATTAATAACCTCTTCTCAAGTCCTTGTCCTCTTTCATCCTTTGAATTAGCTTTTTTCCACCTAGTGTGACAACAGAATTTTGTAATAAAATCCACATGGAAGAAACCAGTGGTGTATTTTCTAGTCAAAACAGGCTCCATGACATCTGACTATTCAAATGGCAATAGAGAAGTGTTTGGATTAAGAGACTAGAGGCTGAATGCATGTTGAACGAATTAGTTTCTCCCCTTTAATGATGTAATGGTGATGCTGTTAAAGAAATGACAAAGGAAGAACCTTTCTCAGAGCATCTTTTCTGAGTTCGTGTGTATAAACTGCAAACTCAAGTCCTTTTAATCTCAGTTAAAACTGTTGGGGCTTTTTGGGAGATGCTTTTTATTGGTTGGCTTTTGTGGCGGGACAGCAATATGTGCTTGCTCTTGGCAATGGGTTGGTCTCAGAGCAGAGGAGCTTGTCTTCCTTTTTCAGCCCTTGTTCTCCTTTCAAGTCATGCCATGCTGTATCAACCCCTCTGAGGAGATTGGTGATAGATGTGGAGGGATAGTAATTATTTATCTTCAAAACAATGTTGATGTATGAAGTACAAAGAAGACCATTTTCTTCACAACTGTTTGCTTATATTGACCTGGAGTAATATTCCAAGCATGGTGATGATTTTTATTTCCATAGGAAAAGATGCATTTTCTTTCCTTCTTTAATTCAGTTTCCCTTAAGGTTGCTTGAAGCAGCTGTTCCTTTGGCTGTTTTCAGATACCAGCCAAAAATACTGGTGTTCAGCCTTCGGGAGACTTTATGTGTAGGTTAAATGAAGGGGTAATTTACTAAAGGACCTAACGCTGGCACGGCAGCATCCCTTAGGTAGGTGTAGTCATCATTACCTAAAAATGCCTAAGGTACAATAAGAACTTGATTATGCCCCTCCTTGAAAAATCTGGTTAGAATTAGAGGTCAATTTAAAAAATGTGATTTTCAGAAGGACTCATATTTTACATTTTGAATATTATTTGTGAGTGAAAATGCTGTTTCCTTCTCTTTCTGGCACTGAGAGGGAGATCCCTTTCAGGCCTCCGAGGCAAGAGGACTAGTGGACATCTCCATGCTGCGGTAGTGTCTGTCTTTGGCTCCTTTTGCCTGGTGTATTAAAATCCCTGCAGATAGCCTGGGTTGTGTTTAAATTAGCTTATTCTCTACCTTAACTACAAAGCTCTCTTGAATATTTTTTATTGTTAGTGTTGAGAGAGAATGTTTCTGTAAATAGCCTGATGCCAAGGCTATCGGTATGTTAATTGTGAGTAAAAAAAAAAGAAAAAGGAAAGAAGATCTATGGACTATATGCCTGAGATTTCCAGCCTTGGAGGTTTGGCAGGCGTGTTGTGAAAGAGACTCCTGCTTTCCTGATGGAAACCCTTTGAATTAAACTTTTTTTGAGTCAAGGGACTTTGTATGTCTGTGTATGTATGGAAAAGCCTGCAAGCACACTCATCTCTCGGCATCTGTGGAAAAACCAGCTGCTGTGTCTGCCTGTCAGTGTTTGTCCTGGGGATCTGCCCAAAAAACTGTTTTTTCCATTGCTTGAGCAGAATATCAGGCTTGGCACACTTTGTCATGCAAAGCGATACGGATAGGGTAGGCAACTGGCGCAACTTTTAAAGAGCCTGTTATTATAATCTTGCCATAACTCATTAATTGTGCTGTTGAGGTAATGGTAGTGGTATACTAGTCTAGCTAAAAACAGCTCCTATACAAACCAAGGTTCACTTTGGTTCTGTCCTTCCAGTTTGGCATGCTGCAAAGGTACAAGGCAGTTTTGTTCTTCTGTACTTCCTCCCTCATCTATGTATTGGTATCTGTGATAAAATAATCCCATGCTCTTCCTAACCAGGTTGCAAAAGCCGCAAGGATGATGCATGGGAAAACAGACTTGGTGTTAATAATTTAGCAGCTAGATCATAGAATCAGAGTGGTTTGGGTTGGAAGAGACCTTGAACATCATCTCATTCAACTCCCCTGCCATAAGCAGGAACACTTTCTACTAGACCAGGTATAAGATGCCTAATGCTTTCTTAATAGTTGGAGTTGTACACATGAAAATATGATTCATGTATTGATAAGAATACCCTGCCAAAGGTATACGGTGTGGTAAAACTGTTCATATTTATAGATGTAACTGTTTGTAGATGTAGATGTAACTGTTCATATTTAGATGAACAGTTGATGTAACTGTTCGTATTTAAACTTAACTATGAATTTATCTAATGAAGGATTAGATATTGGACTGCACTTGAAAAGTCACAGTGGTTATGCTTACTGAGAACTCTAGAAAACTGCATTGATCTGTAAATTGGTCAATCACCTCCTATTTTTGTGGAAATGTGACCCTAACAATCAGGTAAGTCTTTAGATTAATTTCAGTTACATACCGTTTTCCTTCCAAATCTGGAATTTCAATTTATGAAAGTAATAGAAGAGCAGAGGCTTATTTGATGTTCTTGAAAGGATTTTTGGGATACCATTTGCAGCAGAGAGGCAAGGAGCTGTCAGCTTTTCCCCTTTGCTGCACTTGTCCCCTGGTGTGCTCTTGTCTACAGAGCAGATGCCAGAGGGCACCAGCTCAGTGCAAGCTTTGCACTAAAATGCTCTGCTGGTCTGAGGTAAGTGTAATTGCTGTGTCTCTTTCCTGGGGGCTGAGCTATTCACCTTCTCTGGAAATGAAAAAAATCAGCTATATTAGCAGATAAAAAAAGAGCAATCTGCCAGTCTTCCTAATGCACAGGTCACATCATGCCTGGAGCTGGGCTTTTTGTTAAGAACAGCTCAAATAAGAAAAGCAAGCAAACCTCCGAACAAAACAGAAACCAAAACTAACAAAGGAAGCATCTGCTATTCAGATGAACTGATATAGGTGAGGGAGGAAAAAACAAGTCATCAGAGACTTCCAAAGGCTTGCTGCTTCAGCCAGGAATCTGCAGCTTGGAGATGGCAGGCAGTTTATAGTTTGATGGTGATGCAGATGCTTCTATGGTGCTATCCTAGGCAGAAGCAGGCTGGGTGATGAGAAGTGGCTGATGATGCTGAGCTAGGATGCAGAGACTACAAGGCCAAGACTCTGGTCTTTTTCTGTTCAGAAGAGTTGAGATGTGCCTCTCCAGGACAGCTCTGGTTCTCTTGTGGGCAGGCAGGAAGGAAGGAAGGAAACTTTGTCCCAGCATTGGCCTCTGTTTTCACTTTGCATCTTAAAGTGGAGTGTGGCACTGGTTTGTGGCAGTGCTGAGGGACTTGTTTGGCCACTCTGAATGAGCATCTCTCCATGGCAGCAGGAGAGGAGCCCTGGTCCACAGGGCACTTCAGGCTGAGATGGGTTGGTTCATTTGAAAGTCTGGCACAAGGCAGTGACTGTTTTTATTACCATAGCATTTGGAATGCTGGGTTAAGGATGCATCCCTGCAAGCACAGGAGCAGGAGGATTGTTTGTTCTGGTTACACTCCCAGTTGCCAGAAGCCAAACTGGTTCAAGGTGAGACAAGAAAGAAGAGAAGGGTTGTTGTAGCTGGATGCCAAATACAAAGAGGGGGTGTAATGTGCCCGCAGGCTGCATCGTCGGCACATAAACCTAGTGAACAGGAGAGAGGACAGACTGCTCGTATTGGCACTGCTGTCAGCTCTCATTTTCTCACAGCTGGGGGACCATGAATGCACAGACCCCATTGATGGCATGTCCTGGTTTTAACCTTCTCAGCTGAGGGATTTGTCAGCCCCAAAGCATAACATGTTTGTGTGTGCACCTTTCCAGTAGCAAAGGGTTTCACATCCTTTGCCAAGTGTCCCTTCCAGCCCCAGAGCTGATTAGTGCCATATTGCTTATCTGCACTTCTCTGTGGAGCACACAGAGACAGGCCCACGGTTTCTGTGATCATCACTCTCATTATTACTGTCTGCAACATCCACAGAGCTCAGTTTTTTATTTAATCAGCAACTGGTGAGAGAATCCTCATGAAATTTTGCTAACTTATGATTTTAGTTCCTTAAAATTCTTGGCTTCTTCTAGTCAGAAATGAGTAACCTGATGTGAGAGTACCTCAGTGCTCTTAGTGTGCATGAACACTTGAAGCAGCTGCCTAGGATGGGAAGCACGACAGGAGCACAAAGAATCAGAAGCATTTTGTCAGCCTGGTTGGAAAGTAGCTACAGCAGTGAGCAAACGATTCCTTTTATGTGCACATGCAGTGCCTGACATCCAGGCAGAATGCTGACAAGCTGCTGTGGCTTGGAGGACAAGTTGAACGATCTGGGTAAAGTCCTTAAGATTTCCTGTCTTAAAGCAGAAGTGGCTAAAAAGCCTTCAGAAGAAGAGGCCTGTCTGATTTTGTTGTTCATTTATTCTGGAGGGTTGGTTGCCACAAGGAGAAGGATCTCAGCTCCAGGTTACTGGTTTTGGATCTGCTCCTGGTTCAAGGAGATAGAGGTGTCCTCTGTGTGAGCCATTAACCTGTTTCCTGCACCTTGCATTCATGCATCTTCTGACAGAGAAGCCTTAGAGTCGAGTGGATCAGCTTCCTCCCTGCAATGAATATTTGCACTGTTAATGAAAGATAGTTTTGTTTTGGAAGCAAAAGACACCCAAAGACACCCTGGCAGGTTTGTTTGTGCCAGGTTTTGACTCAGATACTTAGTGAAACAGAGGAACAGCTTTGAAAACAGTGCCCTGGTCCTTCAGCTGCCTGAGGAGAAGTGCAGGAGTAAAGTGGCTTAAAGCTCCTTCAGTTCACAGTGTGCACAGCACCACCTTCCTGTTCCTTGTGACCACACTGATTTTCACAGCCTTCCAGCATCAGCTACCAATTAATGCCTTTTGGAGGGTTTGCTGTGCCTGGGAAAGCTGTGGTGAGATAGGTCATCTTGCTGTGTCTTCCTGGAAGTTTGTCGTGTCTGGTGGTGCAAGAGGTTTGTAAGCATGATCTGCTTATTGCAGCATCTAAGATTGCAGTGGTCTGTGTGGCAGGGATGTCCAAGCAGATAGAGATGCCTCTTGCCCTCAGATTTCCTCTACAAAGTTTGTGGCCCATTAATCATGAGGTTATGTGTCTTTTCCAATGGGCTTATGGTTGTAGATGCTGGATAAATTCTGTGTCACACATTGGGGATCTCCGTTCCAGAGTGTGAGCTGCAGCTTTGAACTTTGAACGCTTGCAGCCTCTGTTTCAGAGTGTCATGTTGTGGAGAAGGCAGGACATGCTGTATCTCACTGCTTGGGGCTCTGCACCAGAGAAAACATTTCCCTCTGAATCCTCTGTCCAGGAAAGATGTTCTCTGCAAGAACAGTTGGAAGTATCTGTGATCCCCTCTTGTTCTGCTCATATTTCAGAGCCCTGTCAGAGACAGTCTCTTAAGATGCCAGGTCAAAGGGTTTAAATGCTGGAGCCCAAACCTTTCTCATCTCTGCTGTAGTGCCTGTGTGTGGTAGCTCAAGAATGGAAGACCTGCCACACTGGCTCCAGCCAAGGTCCAGATTGGCCAGTATCCTTCCCTAGTGACAAACAGAGTGAATCCTCAGGGAAGGAGGAGTCTCAAGATTTAACAGCTGCACTGGTGTTGTCCTCCTGCAGTTTCCATGATACTTTGCAGACTCTTTCTGTAACTCACTCTGAGTAGCACAACATGCCACAGCACAATTCTGGGTCACTTGGAAGTATTGCCTCCTTCTGGTTAACTCTTTTTATCTGCTGTCTCATGGTCTTTCACTGTGAAGAGTTGTTTTTTTGCTTCTAACATGGTTTGTATTACACCAGTGGGTCCTGCAGGTTGTTTTCTTTCTTGCCTCAGTACATAGGTACCTTTTTTTTGTGATGCCCACAGCTTAATAATTCATGATGATCCACTGTCTGCTTTGATTGTGCTACTCTGGAGTCTGAATTCAGGCAAATGCTTTGTGGATGCTTTGGAGGGAATTAGAACTGACCTCTAATTGAAGAGAAGATGGAGTAATGTTAGACTGAGTTGCAAAAGCATTCTGTGCTTCTAGCTGGAAGAGTTTTTGAACATACTGAAGAGAAGGAATTTAGAAACATGCCCACATGACCCCACATCTATTACTCAGCAGGCATTTTTGTTGCACATCTTGCATTTATTTTCTTACTAAAACTTCAGGCAATTTATCAGTGTTGCCATTCTGTAACTGGACACCCCTTTGCACTGTCTGCCTCTCCAGCCAAAAACGAAGTGAGAATGATGTTAGCTAACGACATGATCTCAGCAATTCATCTAGATGAAGACAGAAGTTGGCTGCTCTCTCCATTTATTCGCTTAGTTTAAAGTACTGAAAGCCACAAATGAGCTCGTTTCAGTTTTCCAAATGCTGTGATAAGAAAATAACCAGCCCCATTTTCTAAAATTTTCCAGAGCTGATGTCCATGCACGTAGAAAAATCCAGCACATCCAAAGCCTAACTCACAGGTTCCTATACAAGAGCACCAGTGCTTGAGATGGCTTGATGAAAATAATGATGCATCCAACAAATTGATCATCATGTTCTGCAATAGATAGTACACTTAACAGCAGTCTAACTTCCAGTTTTATCTGTAGGTTTTTCTGATCTCCCATCTGCAAAGATTTGTATTTGAATGTTTATGGATTTCTGTGTTGTGCATATTGCTTGGTATGGACTTTGGGGGCAATGGGAAAACTGTGGCAGCTCTTGCTCCAGGTGAGGTGAGGAAGGGAGCAGCCCAGAAGTTAAGCCTACAGATTTCTACTTCTCTGCTAAGCCTTGTGTTTTTTCTGTGCTGGCCCGTGTTGGAGGACTGGAGATCCATCAACAACAACAGAGTAAAAACTGTGTGGTAACTCGTTCTGGTGAAACTTTCCAGTGTGTCTTGGTTTCTCTTTCCAATGAAATTTCCTTGAAACTCTCTCCCCATCTTCTGGTGCCTGTTCCTGTGTCAGATTGAGAATGGCCTTTTTCCATGGCCAGGGCTCCTAAGCACTAAGATGACTAATTGATGAGTCTGAGCTGAGGAAATAGCTGCCTGCCTGATCAGGTGCTGATGCCTGCCTGGTCACTATGCATTGTTCTTCACCTGTGACCGGAATATGATTGGTGTTTCTTTAGGAATAACAGCAGCAGAACCAGGTAGCTGTCATCTGCTCTCCAAAAAGCATTTTGTTGCTGTTTTCTCTTATGCTACAACAAAGCACTGCAGACTTCTGTCTTTTGCTTCAAATGCAAGTAGCTCCTGAAGAACCTTGTGGCAACACTTCACCAAAATTCTGCTGTTCAAGTTGAGTTCTGCCATGGCCATATCCTTCCCTTGAAGGGAGGAGCAGAGCCTGGACCACAGGTGACAGATGTTACACATTAAACAAGGTGACATGCCACAGTCTGTCTGGCATCAGTGGTCCTGGGAGCTAAACTTTTGTGGGGCTTGGTGTGCCCGTGTGTCCTTTCCACTGTGAGATGAAACTTGGCACAGTCTGGCTTTGCAATGCAGAGTAAAATGCAGTTGGAGAACTTACTGCTGACCCTCTGCCTTTCAGCTGGAGCAGAGCCTGCCGAAGAGAGTGCCAGCCTTTGTCAATCTGAATTCAAGAGGCTGCTGTCCCCCAGGGTGCAGGGGATGGAGAAGCCTTACAGCAGGTTGGGAGCAGGGAGCATCTTTGGCTGTGTGAGTGTTCCGTGCTCACGTGGCAGAGTGTCTGTCAAGGCATGGGTTTACAAACAGAGGAGCTCATTAGTTACGTCAGCCGGATGGTGTGGCAGAAGGCCCGGACTTGGGTACGCCTTTGAGCAGCTACTTGAAGGAGGAGGCAATTGCTGAAACATTCATAAACTTAACTGTGAGCAGACTTCCCAGTTGTCTCATCCTCAGTGGAGACAATGGAGTGCAGCCAGGACCTGCTGTACTCATCCCAGGAGAGATGGCAGGGAACAGCAGGCTCCAGAGGTAATTCTCTTCATTAATTCCCATTAAAAATTTCCGCCTTCAAAAGCCTAAATGTGCAGAGGCCTGCCAGAGCAATACCCTGAGTGGTAGCTTTTCCTATTTTTTTTCCTCTCATCTTGTGAGGTTCATATGGAGGAGAATGCTCTTGGAGACTCAAGAAAAATAGCAACAAAACAGTACTAAACATTGGCTATAAAAAACCTACTTATTTGGTGCATATGTTGAAATGTGACAATGGGGGCATCTCATGCAAGCCCCTTGTTATTTTAGCTTTTACTCTTTGACTCATATGTAAGTTGTAATACTTTTTTTAATATTATTCCCTTATATTTGGAAATAAGAGTACAGTGGCTTAGCTTCCAAACACCTTCATTTTCTGCATGTCTCTCAAGGCAGCCAGGTGTGCTGTACCTGGTTTTATGGCTCTATGTCTCACACAAGCTAGGCTGACCTAGCTGGTTGAGAGCATTTTCCCACACTGTCATCTTGTTTTCCTTTTTAAGTTTTCTCCTGTTTTCCTCCTGAAAAGTAGCAGTGGGTGGTGTGAGGAGCAGAGTCAGGAATTCAAGGATAACTGCTGCACTTGTCCTCAGTTCTCCCTCTCACGTCTCTCACCACAACAGCCTGTGTTAGCAAAGATGACAGTGTGTTAGCCAGAAGAAATACATTTTTGCTGTTTGAGGAATTGGCTAATCATTACATGCCTCAGTTTCCCCGTTTAAGAATGTGTTCTTTAAAACTGCCTGTTTTCTCCCAAGTTTGTATCTCTTTCAAACAGACATGAATTTTGTTATAAGTCCTCTGCAGCAATGCTGTCGTGAATCTGATGCTGCTTCCTCCAGAGAGGCTCAAAGTGCTTCTGTGCATCAATTAGGGAATGGCCTCCCTAACAGGACAGAATTTGAAAGGGGTTCTTTTTGGTTTGTTTTGTTTTGTTTTGTTTTGTTTTTTAAGGTACTTTTGCAGATGTTGTGTTAAAGGCTTCTATATTTAAAACCCTAAATCTTGGAATGTGGCTCCATAACAGTATGTAGTGGGATGTGGAAAAAGTCTGCTAAAATTGTATATGAGGAATAGTGAAACAGTTAGGTCATGTTAAAGTTGTTAGACTTTCTGGTGCTACTGCATGCCTTTTGGGTTTTTTTTAAATGAATGTTTTTCTTTTTAAAAATACAAATAATGGACCTTACATTTCAGACAAATGTCCCTTTTTTAGGATGGTGATATTTTTCCTAGTAAATGGCTTTTTAGTGGGAGCTGCCTTGCTCTTTCCATCTGATCTCTGTGCCCACATCTCTGAATGTTTCCATAGCAGAAAGGAAGAGGATTATGGTGCCAGCAGGCAAACTTCAAAAGCTGCAGTGCAGGGAAGTTCACAGTTCTGAGGCATTTGGAATGAGCAAGAAATAAAACAACACCAAAACCCCTTAAACTTTTACTGCAAATCAAAAATAACAGAAAAACTTGCTTCTTGGTTCCTGTAGTCCATGTCATGCTGAAGTACTGAAATGGAATAATTCTGTCATCCCCTAAAACAAACCTGAGATGTTTAGGAGCACCCAGTAGCTTTTAAAGGAAATACGATGTTTTATCCGTTGAATGCTGCAGTCGTGCTGTTACGCTTGATGACTTAAAATGGGACTTTTGGGTGCTGTTTAGATGCAGGACACAGGTAATGGCTCTCATTGCATGTGGGGACATTGACTGTGTTTGTCACAAACACAATGACTGGTGTTTGTCACACCACAGACCTGAGTGGTACCCGGTAGTTGTGCTCACCCCTTTGCCCAGCATCTAACTCCAGCCATCCTGGTGGAGCTGAGTTTGGATTAGGCAACATTTTGCTATCCAAGCCTTCTAAGAGCCTATTGAGAGGGAAGGGGAATGGCTTTTCTTTCCAAGAGCAGCTGAATGCAGTGCCCTAGTTACCATGGTTTTTAAATGGAGTACTTCAGAGGATGTACAAAAGCATCTTTAGTACTTGCAGTACAAGGAGAATGAAAGGACCTAGATTGTGTCAGCAGTGTAGCAGAGGCTTAAGTGAGTATCATTCATTTATTGTTAGAAGATGACCCAATTTGGATTGTATTTATGGAGTTGGAGGGGAGAATGGACCTGTTTCAGATTACTTTTGAGCTTTAAATGTACTTACAGGCTTTGTGTAGGAATTGCATTGGCTCCTGCTGGGTAAACAGAGCCTTTCCCCATGAGGAAGCAACATGAGGGTGTTCCCCATGTAGAGGAGCAGTGATGCATCCTGGCTTGTCTTGTGCTGCCAAAATGGGTTGATTAATGCCACATCTCTCCACATGGCAATGTACTGGATGGGGAAAAAAATGAGTTGTCAGACGGAACCTGCCCAGTTGATTTTTATTTATTTTTATTGCATTTTCCTGCAAGAATTTTAAAGCCCCCAGTTACTATATAATTTTCTGGCTAGTTCCAGCTAAGCAGATCCTTAGCTGAAGGCTGTGGCCCTGCAAAGGACTGGTGAAGGTAATAGGTTGTGAAGTCTGCACACAGTGAGATGCTTCTTCTGGTTGGGTTTCACCTCCCCCCCTTCCCCCTTCCTGTAAAACAGTGGGTGGTCTGTTTTATATGCCACCTGTCATGATTCATTGGCTCCTTCTTTTTACCTGGCTGTGATGGCAATATCTGCATCTCCTCCTGGGAGTCTCCTACTGTTCTTTAAACAGTTTAGGTACTGCTGAGAGGAACATGTCATCTGCAGATCCTGTGAAGGATGTAATTTCTTAAATTTTTTTTTTTCTCCTGCATGGGTTCCTGTAGTCATTACATTAAACTCAACCCTGATGATGCAAACTGCTTTCAGAAGAGTCCAGCAGAAGCTGCTGTGCTTAAACCCATCTGCAAATTTGAGAGGGGGAAGTGAGAAGATGAGCATGGAAAACTCACAAGGAACAGAAGCTTGGTAAAGCTCGGCTTTTTCAGCAAACACTACAAGTTAGTTCAGATGGACCTTGTGTGAAGAGCAGTGGAAATTTGAGTTGCACTGTCAATTCATTAGCAGCATTCACATTCATTTCAGTGGAGCCAGGGTTGCAATCTCCCACTAAGTGATGCTTTAAGTCTGGAGGGGCACATCTGGCTCACATCCTCTGCAGCCTGCTGTTAAAGGGAGCCCTTTCCCCATGGAGAGCGGGAGAAATGCATCCATCCCTTCCTCCAGCTGTCCCAGCCAGCTACAGCCTGCT
>NW_005054312.1:8494995-8514915 GCF_000277835.1 Geospiza fortis
TCCTGCTCTGGAGGTGTACGGCAGGGGGAGGATGGTCACTGGGACACCCGCAGGAGCAAGAGAGGCCTGCAAGCACTTAGAGACTGTCTGGACTTGTTCCTTTGAAGATACCATCAGCTGCAAAGTCTGGATGCATCCAAGCACCAGTGCATCCATGTCCAGGCTGTGCTGGCACCACTTGGCTGCTGCATGAAGGAAATTGTTGCTCTGTAAGAATCAGCATCCAATGCTTTTAGGTTTACAGAGAACCTGCTGGCTGGAAAAACTTTTTTGTTTGTGTGCCAAGGTACAAAAAATATGTTAAATGCAGGTGTAGTGCACAGCTGGAGGTGGGGGCTGGCAGGTGGTCTCACAGGGTGGGGTCCCTGGGGTCTGCCAGCACACCAAGGTCATAGCAGCACCAGGTTGCCGGCAGCAACTGCAGAATTGAGCATGTAGGGGCAAACTGGCATTTCCTCATTTTCCTGGCTTTCTCAGGAGTGCAGATGGTAGGTTTTGATAACTAAATGCTAGTACAGAGTACAGAGAGGTCTGTCTAGTGTGGGATATGTAAACCTCAGTTCAGGCTTGGATATGTTCCTTTTCTGTCAGTAGGAGGTATAGGCTCATTATTCTGTTCTGTTCCTTTTTCCCTTCCTGTTGGTTTTTTTTTTTTATTTTATTATTTTTCACTCCAGTTTCATAGTGCTGGTCCAAGTAAAGGGTAATGAAAATTAAGTGACTTGGCCTGCCTCTTACACAGCTACTGCTGCGTGTAGTTAGCAGTTAATGAGAAATGAGGCAAGGCAGAGCTCATTTTGCTCTCATATAGCCAAACTGGCTGTGGAGGACTTAGGAGTAAGATGGGATAGTAATCGAGTGTGATGTTGTGGTATTTAGGGCAAGATCACAGGAAAAGCATTGTATTCCTTTGAACAGGATGGAGCCTTTCACGTGACTTTTTTTTTTTAACTTTAATTTTGTAATCTTGATCTGTTATCTAAGAGCAGGAAGACATCCTAAATTTGGAAATGTATTTCATCTCCTTGAGGAGCAGAAGATTCCATCTTGGTCTGTCTAGGGAGCACTGGTGTCCCCCTGATGTGGGGCATCTTGTTTGGCAAATGCTGGGGTTTGCTGTGCCCAGATCAATGCACTGAGAGACCTTTAAACTTGCATTAGGGCTGGAGGATTTTTCTCTGTTGCTGTTGGCTCATCTCCAAGGTATGTTGTGGGCTGTGCAGTGCTTGCCCACACAAATGTCCCTCAGACTTCCCCTTCACTGTGTCTCTCGTGCCTGAGAAGTCACTCCAGAGCAACTCTTCACTGGTGCTTCCCACTTGGTGAAATCTGCCTGTGTGGGTTGTCTGTCACTGATCTGGCCTGACTGGTAGGCTCACTCCTTCTGAGCTCACTGGAGTTTCAGAAGAAATAAAATAATAGCTGTCAGTAGCTTTGTGTCAGGAGGTTTGGTTACTGCTTTTTTATCCTGCTAGCTTTTCTCCTAGACTTCTTAGGCATGTGCAGATTATAATTTAATTTCCTTTTGAATTTAATAACTTTGAAAGGACTAAAATCAATAGCTGTTCAGAGTTGTGATTGGGGATGCAGAAACTTTCATGCCTTTCTCTCCTACAGCAGATAGTGCTTCAGTTGCGAGGGGAAGCAGAGGGCTGTCCTGTAAAGAAATCCACTGCATGTCTGCAGCCAGAGTCCTGTTTCAAGCCCTATGGGGTAATGTTGGGATACTCTTTTAATCTCATGTGTGACTCTCAGCTTTTAAAGAGCACAGCTGAGCCTGCTTTTTTATCTTGGCAAGTTTGAGTCCCATGTGCTGTGATCCTCAAACTTGGGGTCCAGAAGGTGGCTTTTCTGCTGCTGCACTTCTCCCTGATGCTTTTAACCTGGTTTCAGTGTAACATCCCTGTCTGCTTTCTCCTAGTAACCTCTTGCCCCATTTCACCTCGTTTGTATGGAGTAGAAACCCTACAGTTTATTTTCTACTTTCTGGGGAGATGCAGTCTTAAGTTAATTGAGGGAAGACAGATGGGACCTGCCAGCTTTTTGTATGCCAGCAGCCCATCAAGGCTAAAACCGAAATGTCTGATGGCTTGCCAGGATGAGCTTGTTAATGTGCTGCCCCAGGGTGGTTAGGACTTGAGGGACAAGTCCTTACAAAGTTGGGCTGCAGTAGCTAAAGTGTCCACAGAACAGATGGCACACATGCCCCATTCGGAGATTGCTGGCTGGTGCAGCCACCCAAGGACCCGCTGCCTGGATGGGGGAGCCTGCCTGTGGATTGGCCATGATGTGACATCCTTGAGCATCCCTACTGTGGCTGGGTGTGGAAGTTCCAGGGTTGGCTTGCTCATCACCTGCCTGGGTTCCACTGCTGCATCCTTGAAGCCCCGGTGGGAACTGAGAGCTCTTTTCTTGAAAGACAAAAGGCAAAGTGCTACAAACCACAACAGCTTCCACGCTAAAAATACCATAAAAGGTTGTGTCCTTAGGAGCTGGGCATGGGAGCAGTTCCCACCCACATTACTGCAGCATGAGTCACCAGGCTATTGCAACTGCTCTCCGTGTGGATGCCCGGCTGAGGAGGAGGAAGGGGAACTGCTCCGTAGCGCTCTGGAAGTGATGAAGAATTATGAAGAAGAGGATGACGTGCGGGCATATGTGAACACTCTGCTTTCCTTTTGTTAGATTTTTTTGTATTTCGTGCGGTTTTCGGTCTTTTTTTTGGTTTTTTGAAACTTCCAGCAAATGGTATTTGCTGATGATTTGAGCTTAAGGCATTTGCAGCCAAGAATCTTCTGAATATGCAGATACCCCCAGTTTGCTTTTAGGAAGCACAGTAATTGCCACGTGATTAATATGAAGCTGGAAAACCCCTCTGACATGGAAGTACGTTTTATTTACTCTCTTTAAGCAAAGGTTTTTTTTCCTCTCACTATCCTCTCTCCTCATCTTCATCCTTTAACCCCCTACCCTGATGCCAAAACAGGCTGTGTGTCCTTGTGACAGATGGTGTAAAAGCGCATCTCCCTTACATTGTGCCCTGCTCTTCCCCATGCTCTTTATCCACCAAGCAGGTATTAGGGACTAAACTTGTTTACGTTGTTTGGGTTTCTTTCCTGAGACACCACCCACCTGTCCCGGCCCCAGCAAGGCTATGGGTATTGTTTTCCCTTTTCCTTCCCTTCTGCTTGACGTCTTGGCCTTTGGGGTTTACCGGAATAAGTTTGTCAGTGAGAAATTCTATAAAAAGCTTCCTTTATTTAGACACCAACCCACTAATGACATCATGAGGGCATGGTCTTCCAAGTTCCTCCAGGCTGAACGGACAGAGGGAGGTGGTGGCTGTGAATCTGAGCCCTGCCCCTTTCCCAGTACACTCCTGTAGTTGTGTCCAGTGGCTGTCCTTCAAAATAACCCCAGTCTTCCTCCTCCTTTGGGGACAGGGCAGGGAGGCCCCCCCCAACACACTGATGCATCTTTAGCAAATGTTTTAGCAGTAGAATATAGCTGTGGTGGTCTGTCTGTCTTCCTACTCATCACTTCCAGGTTAGTCCTTTGCAGTGCTCTTTGGTGGGTATTCACCTTGACTTCTCAGGAGAGCAGGAGGCTTGCACACTCAATCTCTTTGATGCTACCAAATTTTGCATCAGGCCAGTTTCAAATAACTTTAACAGGGAAGCAGGTGAAGTGAAGTTAAAAAAGCCTGCATGGACAGACAGAAAGCAGTGGGAATGGGCACATATGAGATCTACTGCTTGTTTTATAGTGGAGGAAAAGAGGCATTGGGTGGGGGGCAGCAGAGCAGAAGTTGGCCACCAAAGTAATGCACTGTCAAAATTATTTTGTGAGTGATTTCTTTAAAAAGTATTGGTTTGAGTATTTTTGAGTGGGGGAAAGGTGTATATTTGCTAAGGGTTAAAAAGTAGTGAGTGTGATCTGGACAAGGTTTGTGAACCTTCTGGAGAAGTTATTCCTCGGTTTTGTTTACGTCTTTGGAGAAGAAAGTATGCTATGGTGTGCTAAGCTTCCCCTTGTATGTGCTCAGTTTGTTAAAATGTTATCACAGGTGCTTTCGTAGTGGCCTACAGTAACTCCTGGGTGATTTTTTATGTGATCAATAAACCAGAGCTTATTTAATGGAAAGGTATAAAAGTCTGTGCTGAGCGAGTTTAACTGACTTCCTTGATTCTGCTCATCCTACTGTTGAAGTAAGCCCTAGGGTTGATATATATTATGGCTATTGCTCTTTAGATCTGGGAGACTTTGAGCAGTAGACTTACTAATTCAGTGTATCCATAATGCAGATTTTTCCACTCCTGTCTAGAATTTGGGTTAGATGAGTGGCAGTTTCCAGCCCTGTGCTGATACCTGCTCTGCACTGCTGCTCCATTTGTTGTCCTTCCAATAATGACCTCCTTGATACTCTGAAGTAATAAAATCTCAATAAAATCCATATTGCACAAATACTCTGCAACATTGTATGAGTGGCCAAAATACTTTGTTCTCTTTGGAAAGTTATTTTCCAAAGTTAGGTGGTGTTAAAAGAAAATACAAATTTGCAGGTGCCAGTTTCTGAGAGTCTTTCAATCAAGTAGCACAGAGAAGTGGGATCTTTGGGGATACTTTCCTGGGGTGTCTTGTTGTGGTCTCTGGCAGAAAAAAAAAGAAAAAAAATCCAGTATCCAAAACACAACCTTAATTAAAAAACAAATATGTTTTTACTACTGGGAAGTGACATCTGATAATGTTTTCACTAAAGATGGTGTGTGGAGATAGGGTATTTTTAGCTGTGGCTATTCTCAAGTTGTTGTTTTGTGACCTTCTTCTAATAATACATTTCTTTAACACTTTCCTTAGAGTTTTTTTAGAAGCTTTTTCAGACAAAGATGGGGGAGAAGAAAAGGGAGCAGCAGCCCACTGGTAGAAGAACTACGGAAATCTGTGTTCTGATGGATATTGGTGCCTAAGAGGGGTGCAGTGTTACAGTTGGGTGTACCTTGTGAAGAACCTTTCCCAGGTCAGAGAGATGGCTTGGGATTCAGCTTTCCCTCTGGCTGTAGCAGCTGTCTGATTGACACTGCCTGCTTCTTAAAAGCAGATGAAAACAGGATCAAGGTTTAAATAGCTGAAAGAGGAAATCTTGGATAGAAGAATGATGTGCAGGTAGAGATGCTGTAGTGCAGGAATCCCATGGAAGGGCAGGTGTAAGAGATAGCAGTTTAAATTTCAGTCTTTATGGTTTGGGGTTTTGGGGTGTGGCTGACTGTCTGGAGTCTTTTGGGATTTACCTGCAAGTGTTGCCTCTGAGATAAGAGAGCCAGTAAATTCCCTTGTGAAACCTGAAGTTCTTCATCATGCAGGAACTGCTGGGCTTCTCCTCACCTCTTGCTGGCAGACTGAAAAGGAAGCACAGATCTTGAGGGACCAGTGAGCTGATCCTGGGTTTTTGTGAACATCAAAGGTGCTGTGAAAAAGTTTCTCAAAGAGTAGTGATATCAAAGATAGGAGAGAAGAAGCATTTTCAGTTCTGGGTTACTGATGTTGTCTGTATCTCAGTAGCTACCCATGGAAATGGTCTGGCTCTCCAAAGGGAACAGCAGTTATGTGTTTCCCCAGGCTTGACTCTGGTGGTATTGTGGGAGGAAAGCAATTTAGCTGATGGTAAATAATAAACACACGTGAAAGCAAACAAGCTGAAGGAAGGACAGGCAAGAGTGGTCTGGCTATGCTGCTCCATCTCAGAGGGCATCAGGAAAGATCTCCAGAAAGAACCTCATGGTGGGTCTGGAGAGGTGTCTGGCTGAAGGGATGAGGAAGGTATTTAAGTGGTTGTTTACTTCTTTATATATTTTTTTTTTCAGAACCCAGATCAGTGATCAGTGGTTTCTGCTAATTGCTAATCAATTAAATGAGCTGAGGCCGTTTTGCTTTCCAGCAAATCCTTTTATGCTGTGGTGCCTTTTTAATGATCAGAGGCACAGTCAGAAATGACAACCCAGTCTACTGAAGGTGTTAAGACCACATGTCTAGCCTTGAATCTGGAAAAAGGTTGCTGCTCCCCAAAATACCGAGCCCACATCCTGGGCCACTAGCTGGGGAGAATGGGCTGTGTGGTGTGGGGTGCTTGCAAGTCCCACACTCTCTGGGGCTGGGCAGGGCTTGCCACAGTAAAGGGGATCTTGCTTGAAAGAGGTTATGGATCATTCAGCATCACAAACGTGCCAAAGTGGACCTTTCTGCACCACTCTCCCTGCCCCCATGTTCTTGGACCAAGAAATTACTTACTTATTTTGAAGCTCATATTTTTGAAATCTGTATTCAGCAGGTCTTATGCCAAAATGAAGGCCAGAGTTAAGGCCTCCTGAGAGCTTTCATCAGGAGATTGTGCAGGGCTGATGCTGAGCTCCTGTAGGTGCTGGTTGTGCATTTTCCCTTACATCAAATTTGGGACACAAAGTCGTTATCTGGGTAATCCTTTCATTGCAGGGAACCCCACCTGTGGATGAAAGCTGTTTGGGCTTGGCATTGGCAGTCACAGGCAGGTTTCAGTCATGAGTCTGCAACGTGTCAGCTTGGGTGGCCAGAGTTGAGCATTTCATATCCTGAATAATACTTGGACTTTATAATAATACTTGGTGCCCTTCTTAGGTTTAGGACCTGACATTTGATACACTGGTTGCCTAAAAAAAGATTAAATTAAATATAAAGAGTGACTGAGTAGTGCTTTTTTGGGAACTGTAGTCTTGGTGCCCTGTTTTCATGTCACACCTGGGTTTAATTCATCATAACTCAATAGCAGAAGTGCCACGGGCTTAGTGCCTGGTGTGAGAATGTTGCCTTTGGTGAATAAAGGAGCAGCACCAGCAAGAGTGGAAGCTTCATCTGTGTCGTTTGGGGATGAAACAGGGTGATAAGGGATCTGGCAGGAAGGAAATGCAGTGTGTGGTGAGAAGAGCATGTTCTCAAAGGAGCATATTTAGAGTACAGCAGATACTCGGGGTGGGCACAGTGTCTTCTGGGGATGGTTTGTAGCTGGAGAACAGGGGCAGCCACTTGAAGTGGTGCAAAAGGGGCCCTGTCTCTTCAAGCCATGCTGCTGGAACATAATCTTCTCCACAGGACCTGTGAGGGGATGGAGGAGGTGCTGGATGGAGCTGGGAAGGGCAGCACTGGACTGTGCCTGGTCTGGGCTGGATTTACTGGGCGGGCTCCAAAGGGCCTCTGTCTTAAATCACCCCCTGCTGCTTTTTGCTGGGAGTGAGCTGTTACTCTACTGAAAACCCTTCTGAAACAAGGGGAGCCAAAAACAATCTGGGAAAGCAAGTATTTTCTGATAACAGTGAGCAACAAGCTTTTGTTTGCTGTCAATGGAAGGAAGTGGGAGAAACATGTAGTAGCTATAACACAGCACAAGATTACTGCTGGAAAAGAGATTTAGTGCACAGATTTCTCTAGCAGGGGAGATATCCTTGAGGAAGGGCTGCTTAAAGTGAGTGGGAAAGGCATGGCTTTTGTTTTGCTGCAGCAGTGCATCTGTGTGAAGCAGATGCTAAAGGAAGGTCTGTGGCCAAGATGAAAATCTAGGTCCAAGCTTTCATGTGAAGTGGGAAAGAGGGAGATGGAGTCCTTAATTTGTATTCAGCCAGGATAAGATTGAAGCAACTGCACTTTAAATTAAAGGGAGGCCCCTGTACTCAACTGACAGTGATGATAAAGTGTGAACCAGCTCTGATCTCTTTTCTCTGGAAAGATCCTTCCTTCTGAAGAACTTGATACTTTGTTTAATAAAAAGGCAGAAGCTCCCATGCAATATTAGGTTTAAAGTCTTATCTGAAGGCCTGCAGGCATGTTCTAACTCAAGTAGGCATTTTATACTTTGTGTTGGACCTGTTTTTTACATTAGGGAAAAAAAATTTCTTTCTTATCAAAAGGCACTTCACTGCCCTTAGATGCTTATTTATTTGCAACTTCCCTTTTCCAAGCTTTCTTGCACAGTGCAGAGTCCAGCTGCCCTTTAGTAGGATGCATTGTGGTCTCCCAGGTTTTGATCTTGGAACAGGAAGATCCATTTCCCAAGCTGCTGAGGAAATCATCATCCTGCTTGCAAATGCCTTTTGTAGCAGGCAACTGAAATTTTGTGTGTATAAGTGAACTGTTTAAAGTGAAACGTCTAGTTGTTGCTTTGTGGGATAAATGTTAAAGCATTTTTAAGGTAAATGCACCTTTCAAGTTCAAAGTACCTTTTTTTTTTTCTTCAGTGAGCATGTTTTCAGCTAAGTAGAACTGCATCTTGAATTGCAGTTGATACTTGATTTGTGTTTGTTTGTTTCCTGGAGAGAACAGCATCTGCTGCTGCTTTTCTGGACAGCCTTGCATGGGCCTCCATCATACCAAATGCTCATCTTTATAGAATGGCCACAAGCTCTCATGTACTTAAACTTCTCCCTCTGCTTTTTTAAACTTTCCCCTCTGCTTTTTATCTCATCCAAGAAAAGGTTTTGTGAGTTTTTTAGATCTTCCATTCATACTGTTACTCCCTTCATGCAAGCTCTGGCTTTCACTGGAAAAGCCTTTTCTTAAGTATTTCTGTCGATAGACTTGAGCCTGCTCTGGTCCCCTCTGACTTGCTTTTATCCCACTTCCATTGCTCTCCATTATTCACATCAGAAGTGCTGAGGACATGCAAGAAAGTAAATGTTGGTAATAGATCCACTGTGGTTCTCAGCTCAGGCTTTTCTGAAGTTCTTTGTGTTGCTTTCTCAAGCATGTTTGATCAAAGGTGCTGAATGCCTCTGAAAACCTAGAAATGGAAAGGTGGTATCTGGTTTGATGTCTGTCCATGTCACCTGGCTCCCTTGGTTGTACATCCCCTTGGATCCTGGGCTCCACGGTAGCAGGCATCCAGCACCAACCCACCTGGTGTTCTTCCACCCTGAGCATTATTTCATTGTAGTTACAACTTAAATACAGAAACTGCTAGTGAAATAATATGGCTTGCTCCAAAATGTTGGTACCATTTAATTTTTCCTGTCTGGAAAGCAGTGTTTGTCTTTCAGCCTCTGTGGCAGGTTTAGTTTTATATCAACCACAGTAAAATGCTAACAGCCAAATACACAGCAAATTGTGAGATGTGTTTTGAAGCCCTGACCAAATGGGACAGAAGTTGATTTCAACACTGTTCAAAATCACAAGAATCCTTGAGTTATTTTCATATTAACTCCTAATCTGAAAAGCTGCTTTTAACAGGGTATCTGACATGACCATTGCTGTTTCATAAGCTAAGTATTACCTCTGCTTTACCTCTTTACCTATGATTGGATTTTATAAACATGTTTTCCACAAAGAGAAGAGGGGAGGACTTCTTGTGTGGACAATGCCCCCAAAGGGAAGGCAACCACTATGAGGAGGGGAAAGTGATAATAACAGATCTGGATCAGGCCTATGTACTTAGCAATTTCTTTGCTTCATTCTTTGTTGGTAGTCAGGCTTTCCATGTGTCTCAGGTGGGACTGGGGGGGTGAAGTCCCTCCCAATGTAAGCAAAGAGCCACATTCCAGACCATCTGGTGAAACTGAGTAAGAACAAGTCTATGGGGCCTGATGGGATGCATTCCAGGATTCTGAGGGAACTGGGTGATGTGGTTGGCAAGTAATTTTCCATCATTTTTTGAAAATTCGCAGTGGTCAGACAAAGTCCCTGATGACTGGAACAAAGGGAAGCATCACATCTGTTTTTAAGAAGGATCGGAAGGGGGACCCTGGTTACAAATCAGTGAGCCTTACCTCTGTGGCTGGGAAGATCATGGAACAGATCCTCATGGAGGCAGAGCTAAGGCACGTGCAAAAACAAGGAGGTGATCTCACAGCCAGCACGGCTTCACTATGGGCACATTGTGCCTGACCAACCTGGTGGCATTCTCTGGTGGAGTGACTGCAACACTCAACAAGGGAAGAAGACCAACCAGTGTCATCTCCCTAGAGGTCTGTAAGGCCTTTGACTTGATCTCAGATGACACCCTCATCTCTTAAAGTGGAGTGATAGGGATTTGAAGGGTGGATTGCTGGGTAGAAAAGAAATTGGCTGGCTGGAGGTAGTCAGAGAGTTGTGGCCAGTGACAAGTGATGTCCCTCAGGGTTCTGTCTTGGAGCTGGCTCTTCATGAGCCAGCAGTGTATGCTTATAGACCAGAAAGCCCAAGCATCCTGGGCTGCATCCAAAGCGGGATGAGGAAAGGGGTTCTCCTGCTCTACTCTGCCCTGGAGTGCTGTGTCCAGCTCTGGAGTTGTCAGCATGAAAAAGTCAGGACCAGTTAGAGTAGTTACAGAGAAGGGCATGATCAGAGATGGAGTAGGGCTGGAGTACTTTTCCTATGGGAACAGGTAGAGAGAACTGGGGTTCTTCAGTCCAGAAAAGAGAAGGTTTCAGGGATACCTTAGAGGACCTTCTAATACTAAAAGAGGGCATAGAAAAAAAGAGGGAGAGTGACTTTTTACACAGGCACATATGGATAGGACAAGGGTGAATGCTAAAAGAAGCTAAAAGAAGAGAGATTAAATGTTAGGAGAGATTAAATGTTAGGAAGAAATTCTTTACTCAGGGGATGGCGAAGCACTGGAACAGGTTGCCTGGAAAGTTTGTGGATGCCCTATCCCTGGCAGAGTTCAAGGCCAGGCCAGATGGGGCCCTAAGCAACCTGGTCCAGTGAATGGCACCCTGTCCTTAGCATGGGGATTGGGAATTAAATGATCTCCAGGGTCCCTTCCAACCCACACCATTTTATGATTCTATGATTTTTAATAAAATGTTGTGTTTGCACATACATGCACCAAAAAAAATCCTATATTTCTTAAGTTGGGGTGATTTTAGGAGTTAACAACAAGCAGAAAGAAACAGAAAAGTTATGTTGTGATTAAAAAGATTCCTTTAATGGAATTTAAAAAATAATGTATTCTAATGCTGTCCCGCACATAGTTCCAAGGCTGTTAAAAAAAGCTTTGGGAGACGTTTTCTCAGTACTTTCCGGTGTTGGATCAAATACTTCTTGTTTCCCTCAAGTTTTCTGTTACTGGATTTGCTTGCATGGGGCTTTGATAGAAGAAAACAAGTTAACAAAAGCTCATGCATTAGCATTTGGAGAGGCTGTTTGAAGGTAATATAAGTCCAGGATACTGCCAGTAAAATGGTCAGGGAGTGTCCTCTGCAGAGGCTGCCAAAGACAAATCATTTCCTGCAAGGGTTCTGTATTTGGAGGGAGAGTGAGCTGATTAAACTCATTAATGTGGTTGAAGGAATGAGGGTGGCTCCTAGGGGCTGGGCATTAGTTGGGGTCAGGCTAATGGCTGAAGATCCCTCTCTCCTGAAGAAGAGGTGAAGCCAGAGGCTCTGGAAAGCAGTGTAAGACACACAGAGTCTGCATAAGTCTCACTTCAACTTGTGTATCTGCAGCATACAAGTAATTTGCCTCAATAATTATTTTGGACAAGTTTTTCACAGACAAGCTGCATCTTGTTAGTGGAGTTTTAACTTCCTACTCTTTTATTTCATTGATTGCTGTACCAGCAACTTTATATAATGGTACATTTGTTATTTCCTTGTATGTGTTTAAAAAAAGATGCTGCATGTCTGTGCCAAAGAGAGCACAGGGTGCTGGCAGCATGGTAAGTTATGTTTGCATCCTTGTTCCTTTGGTTTTGGCTAGGGAACATCACTAGCTCCACAGTGCCCAGGGTGACATCTTGGGTATCAGCCAGGACACGTGTCCTCACCCTGCTGCTTTGGGCACATGTTGGGGGTAGGTGGCCTCTAGCTGACTGTGCCCTGCCATGCCAGAACTAGGGAAAGTTTTAAATAGCAAAAGAAGCCTTTAGCTTACCCAAAATTGCCAAGTATAGCTGAAGGCAAGAATGACAAGGGAAGAGTAGTGTGTCCTGTAGTGTTGCAAATGTACCATAAAGAATAAAATACAGTGTTTTAAGAGGAATGCACATCTAAGTGGAGAATGCCCATCATTGTGGCTTCCTTTCGTTTATGGTTAAAGAAATGCAAACAGCTTTTCCAGTCTTAAACAAACAGAAGAAGCCCGTTACTAAGCTCTGTGTTGATATAGTTCCCTTCCAGGTCAGTGCACCACCCGGAAAAAAAGAGATTTTTTTTTTCCCCTCTGGCTTTTTCTTTTTTCCCCTTTTTATAGACACTGGAATAAAAAAAGGAGGGAATGCAGAGAGAAAATTAATCTTCAATTCTTCAATTCCCAAAAGAAGCATGTGGACCTTTGCATTCTTCAGTTTGCTTATTTTTTTCAAATGAAAAATCATTTAAATAATGATGCTTTTAAAAATTCTCAAGCATCTTTGATTTTTGTGCAGTACTTTGTCTGGATTTTTTTTTTTTTTGCTATTGTTGTCTCTAGAAGATGTGCTTACATTAGAAAGAGTTTAAAAAATATTTGGGTGCTCCTTTATTCCCTGTGAGGTCTCAAAATAGAAGCTGACAAATAATTGCTTATAGACTCACTGCTCTGTTCAGAGGGTTTAGTCTAAAGCAGCATCTTCTGACTTTGCAACAGCTGAGCTGTGCAGAAGCACCGAGGCTGGGCTTACTGAGCATAAGCAGGGAGGAGACCAAAGCTCTTTATCAGCCCTCCTGTTTATCTCCTCCCAGCTCCATCCTTGGGGAGAAGAGCGCCAAGGCACAGCACCAAAAACGTGTGTGAGAATGAGAGCGGGGTGTAAGTACTGGGAGCAAAGGAAGATGGATGGTGGGGAGAGGGTTAAGAGAGGTTTTATTTATTGGTAGTGCTGCTCATGTTGAGGGGGTGGATAGCATGTAGTTGCAGTCATACATGGCTTTTTAGTTATTTCTATAACTAGAAGACTTGGCCAATTTATTTGGGTTTCTTGATATTGCCATAATCTAGCAGCATAGTGTTGTCATTGTTGTCACCACAGCTTGCAATTGTACTGTAAAAACTTGGTGCAGATTGGGACAATAGAGGCAAATGTGTGTAATCTGTATTTAATGTGTGTAAAACACATTATCATCTACTAGATGATAACATATATAAAATATAATCTGTGTAATGGGTTGCTTGATTATAATGGTGGCCACCTCTGAAAGGGTGTGAGGCCTTCTGCACCTTAGGGCCTCCAAGTCATTATGTCTGAGTGCTGGAGAGGTGACAACAGGGAAATTCAGCACAGGACAGCTCAGGGTTGTGTGGAAAAGTCCATTTGCTGGTGTTTGTGAGGGGATTGGAAGAGAGGCGGTGTTATTAAAGTGGTGGTTCATGACAGAAGTGAGCTATGCTTTCTCTGCCCAGTGTTTGCTGACTTCAAGCAGTGTGTCATGCTTTGGGATGCTGTCTTGATTTCACACTTGTGGAAGTAGTGTGTTGCTTCTCTGAGTTGCTGAAGGTGAGAACTAAAAAGTTGGTTTCTGTAAGTGATAGCTCTGTGTTGGGCTCTGCTGACTTTTGGACTGTGTAGCTGTTTGGATGTATCAAGGAGAACTGCCAGTGCTGGAAGGTGGCTCAGGTGGCACAGCTGGTGCCAGCTCTTCTACCGTGCAAGTCAGTGATGTGTCTTGGTCTTAACCGGACCCAAGCCCTGAAGGAGTGGCCTGAACCCTCCATTGCAGCCCTTCTTGGGGGCACCATAACCTTAGATTAGCTGGAGTAGAATGTAATACTGTGCCTTTGGCTCGGGTAGGGGACATCTCCCTGCTGAGCTACCAGTGCCTGCTGGTATAAAGGTGTGTTGGGCTCTCAGACCTTCACAGGACACCCTGTGACCTAACCAGGGTGGAAAATGGCAAGAAAAACCACACCAGGGTTTTTTTGCAATGCATACAAGTGTACTTTACCTTCTGCCATTGTATGCCCTGCAGTTACAGCCTATTCCTTCCCCACCAGCTCCATAGGAACCTTCCTTTCCTCTGTGTTCAAAGACACCTGTGTTAGTAGAGGTGCTTTTGCTGTGCCAGAACTGGAAAACTGATCAACTTCTTATTTCCTTTGCAGTGAGCCTGGGGGACAAGAAAGTGTGGATTGCCTCCTGCCTTGCCTCTTCTTCCAGCTGCCTGCGGTGAGCTCTCACGTGCCAGAGGACGAGGGTGGAGGAGAGCAGCCACGTGAAGCTGGGGCCGTGGGGGTGAGCCAAAGGGCTTTTGGCCGGTGGTCTGTGGCAACTGGGGGTCCTCAGCACCCTGCAGCAGAGACCACTGGCTCCTGCCAGGTAGATGCCTTCAGGGGAGTGGACAACTCCAGCTGAACTGATGAATCTTGGCACGTGATACAAGGCTCAGGTAAGGGCACATTGCTTGGAGCTGGGTTATGTTTTCATCCTGTCTTCTCCAAGTTCATAAACTGGCTCTAGAGCAAATGAGAATTGCACTGAGAGCTGTCATATACAGTGGTTACATATGCTAGTAAATCAGCAGGATCTCATCTACAATGATGCTGGATGCTCTGGTTTCTTGGGGTATTGCTGGTGGCATCAAAGTGAGTTGCAGTAGAGGTTCTCCCTTGGTGTTCCCACTGCCTCTGCTGAGGAAGGTGCTGTGGTTTTATCCAGCGCAGCATCCAGTGCAGCTTCAGATACAATGCAAGTTTACTAGGACAGGAGGTCATTTGAATTTTCTGTAGCACATCTGTGATTCATCTAAAGTGATCTATGGGCAGTCATTTTCAAAGACCCCAAGACACTTAAACCAAACCTTCCTGGAATTTAGCTGGCAGCTGATTTAGTGCTCCTTATGCTCTTAAAACAAACAAACAAAAAAGCTTGCTTGTGTTCTCCTGGGTTGTAGTCAAGGAAATAAATATGCAAACAGGATCTCCTGTATCTTGGCTCATCCTGCTTGATAGTAATTTCATTCCTGAAGCCGTAATTCACTTTGTGAGTGCAGGTCTTGATTTCCTTTCTGGTAGCAGGGATGTAATTGTGTGCCGGAATTGAGCTAAGGTCAGGGATGCACAGTCCAGTGAAGCATTTTGAAGCTGGTGCTGGCCAGGATGGTGCTGGCCAGGATGTTTGCAGTCTGGGCTTGTTAATGAAAGAGAATCTGCACAGGGGGATCAGCAGAAGTCCTTGATGCAAGTGCACTGAGTGTGTTGCCATTTTGGAGTAGAAATTGAGGGTCTAGTAAAAAAATGCTGCAGCAGCTGCAACACTGCAGATGGGGATGCTGGCCTTTCTTGCACCACTGCCTGAGGTGAAGATTGGCTTCTGCATGGGCCTGGTTCTCACAAAGCAAAAGCTCTGCCTACAGTCAGCAGCATGTGGCCATCACTTCCTCCTTGGCTTGTCACCTCACGGGCACACAGCCAGGCATGCCCGTCCCCACCTGTAAGAGCCCACAGGCCCTCCTGGGTGCGATGGGGCCTTTGAGGTTTCCTCAGGCTGTGGTGGAGCAGTCCCAAAGCCGTGATCGCTTTGGCTCTGCATGGTAGGTGTGCAGTGGTGTAATGCTGTGGCTTTGCTTCTGAAAGGCTTTGAGTGTGTGGGAAAAGAGCCTCTGATGACAGCTTCTCTTGGCTTGCAGCTGCTAACTGTCCCCCCACGTTCTACCAGGCAGCCAGGATGGGCAGGTTGCTTCAAGCCCTTTGCCTGTGTGGTTTGAAGTGTGCCAAGGTGCCTGTTTCATGTACTTAAAAAGTCTTTATGGGGCTTACTCAACTTCTCACAGCTTGCTTTAGTTGTTTTCACTGCATGGCCAGGTTTATTCCAGGGCGTGCCAGTGTGTGAGTCACTGTTACAACTAGTAGAAGCTTTACAAATGAGTTGTAGCTTTCAAAGTGCTTTGCTGGGAGGTGGTGCAGACTGCAGGTGTACTTTGTGAGAGGCTTTTTCCTCTTAGCAGTTGTATAAGCATTTTCACTTGCATAGATGTATATGCTTTTCCTTTAAAACTGTTCCCCTAAAGCAAAAATTGCAGGCTGGTACCATAGATGGCTAAAGACATAAAATGCTGTGTTTAAATGGGCTTTTAAAATAGAACATGAAACAGGAACAGTGACTTGTTGTGTTTCAGCAGTGTAGTAAGTAACCTTTTTTACCTTATTCCACAGCAGCAGTTTCACTCTGATAGAGGCCAGAGTGGTTGCGATGTACGGTGTGTCAAAACTTGCCTTTTTTTCTTCTCCTAGCAGCAGTCTCTATTTAAAGTTAAGTGGACATAGTCAGAATGAGAGCACACATTCACCTAAACCCATTTCTGCTTTTTCAATGACCTTCCATCAAATAGAAACCAGCTACAAACATGTAGTCTTAATCTCAAATGGCTTGAGTAGATACTGTTCTACAGTACAAAAGATTTAAAAACTGGGTTCCAGAATATCCTCAAATCCAGGCTGAGACTGAGAACATGTTGCTATGCTGTGTTTCCTAAGAAGAGATTTTGCTGATATTTTCATTTCAAAACCCCATCTGTCAAGTACTGGCAGGGTGATTGCTGATGAATTGATAAGCGTGAGACATGGTGTTGTGGCTGGGGGTGACAGGGGACATGTGTGTGTCCTGGGCTGTGTCACAAGGAGCACTGCTGCTGGGCCATGGGAAATGCTCAGTTCTCCTGGGCAGTGAGCAGGGCTGCAGAACTGGGCTCGTGGCTGGTGGACAGAGGTTCCCCTCTCCCAGCCAGGCTGGTCCTGGTGGGTGCTATCCCATGTGGGGCAATGGGAGCTTGGCAGTTCTGACTGGAAAAATATGGGGCTTGTGGGAAGCGTATAACAGTAAATCTGATTTATGGAGAACAATTTTGACATGAAGTCTTGGATTTTCGATACAGATGCTTTCTTCTTGCTGCCAATATTTGAGATTCCAGCTGGTGAATTAATTCAAGGAAAGTTGCTTTCATTCAAAAATTGGGTATTTTATTTCAGGTTTGTTGATAGCTAGATAATGTTCAATGTGGGTTGGCAGTAATGTGCATTTTCATTAAACATTTTTAGGCTTACTGTAGTTGGTATTAATTTTTACTCCCTTAAATTGTAAACTGGAAGCTGCAAGTCTTAGTGTGAGATGACAGATTGTGGATGTTTTCAACTCATTCTTTTTAAAAGGAGCTAGTTCATAACTTTGTTTTGGGGTTGAATTTAAAGGTGCATGGTTCAGGGCTTTCTGTTGCTTATATCCTAGTTAATTATCTAATACCATTGTTGCATAGTTCACATTTTCTTACTATTCCTGTTCATGGCAGCTTCATCTTGTGTGTTTGTCATGGAAAAAAAACCTCTTTGCTAAGAAAATACAGTACTCTCAGGAGAAAATTGGGTGGCAGGGTTGAGAAAGTAATTTGAGTGGTATATTAAAAAAAGTAAGTATGCAGTCATACATAGGTATATGAAGAAGCATGGCAGGTACAGTACAGTCTGTTCCTATTTATAGGAGGCCTGTTTACATCAAGTAAAAAAATTATGTGTTTCATCAAATCCTTCAGAAAATAAATCTCAGTAGTTTCCATGTACATGAGGTGTCATTTCCCTCAAACAAAAGCTGTATAACATCATGATGTCAAAACTACCCTGGAGTTTGAGCAGAATTAAATAATAAAAATACCCTCTTCAGTATCTGCTGGTACAGAGCTAAGCTACATTCTGTTCCCTCTCCAGAGTACTTTGACAACCGTCTCGTTGAGCGCAGCGCTGTCTCTGTGCTCTCCCAAGCAGCAGCACTGTGGTCACACCCCAAGGCCAGTGAAGCTGCTTGCCATTTCCAGCCTTCCCACTGCCATCAAGCATTTTCTCTGCTTTCAAGTTTTTTCCTAAATTTGGTCTTTTGCAGTTTTATAGAAAGAGAAAACAAATACGCATATTCCAGGAATGAGATTAAAAACTGGCTCCTTTGCGCAAGTCTGGTGTTTCTGGCTGCAGAGAGGCTTTTGCAGAAATGAATGCCAAAATATATATGTTCTTGCTGTGTAAATCCTCCCATGGTACCAAGCTACTCTTCCTTTGTTATTCTTTTAGAGTGTGGTCAGAGATGCTCAGAATAGTTTTCACTTTATAAGTGTCTTGAAAAATTGCCCATTTAATCTGACATACAGTTTATTTTTCCCCTGTAGCCTGAAGAATATTTGTATTTTTAGCAGCATGTAAAAGACGTAATTGGATTTTTTTTTTTTGCCCCAAAACAACAGCAACAACAAAGTCAGAATTGGGGGAGTGAAATTGCTTATGAGTTTCACAGGAGATGTGAGAAGCAGGAGATGCAGAAGTATTAGGTGACACGGTGAGACAGTTACTCAGACCTTGCTACATTGGAAAATTAAGCTGTGATTAAAATGTACTGATCAAAGTTCACATTTGAAATAGGAGCTGCAGCTTGGAGAAATAAAAAAACAAAATACACTTTAATATTTCTGTCCTTGCTCTGTTTTGATTGTGGAGTCAGTAAGACGGAAAGATACACCAATCCTGGTATGAATTTGAAGAATTTGCATTTTTCCAGTGTCTGAATGCATGAGTGTGAAGTGGTGCCATGCCTGTGCTGCTGTCTGATAGCGGGTCATGAAAGAACCCTGATTATATAACCCCCTTCCCTGGGGGTTTTGTCTGCCCACGTTTTCTCCTTGGTGTGTTAGTTCCACCTTTGGTGAACGAGGAACTAGTTATGGCTTGACAGGGAGGATGCTTCTTTGGGCTCGTACAGGACAACACTCAAGTTGTGTTTGATGTGGGTGCTTACCTTGCTCATAAGTATGTGTATGGGATGAAGCAGAGCAGTGGGCACAGACCCCAGGGACCTGGACTGGGTCTTGTTTAGACCAAGACTGGTCCCTCTCAGCATAGGTGGGGACATCTTGCTGCTGTGTTGTTTTCTTTTGGAGTTGTATACAGAAGGCAATCATCTAGAGGCCAATTCGCTTGTCTCATGCACACTTCAGTAGGCAAAAACTTTTTTCAATTTCTTCTTTGAAGTTAAATCTGCCTCTGGATGCCCCTACCGAGCATCTCTTGGCTTCCCCTCCAAAGCCAGTGGTTTGCTGTCATCCACGTGGGTGCTGTGCCAAGCAGAGCCTGGCTGGCGCCTGTGCTGTGCTGGGCCAGTGCTCTGTGGCTGCTTTGCGTGTCTCCATTTAAAAGCCATGTCTTTCACACTGCCATGTGTGTGCCTGGAACAAAGGCAAGCCCCCCCCTTGCTCGGGCTGGGCTGTCCCAGTGCAGGGAGCAGGGAGCTGGCAGTCCTGCTGTGTGCAGGCAAGCTCCACAAACTCTGTACAGCGCTGTGCAACCTCAGCCTAATTTTAGCTGTGGGATATGGCTGGAAGCTAAAATTGTCGGCAAACGTTTTTTGTATTAGCACTTTCCTAAAATATTTCACATGCTGTGTACACATTTACTTATCTCCTTTCCCCTCCCTCCTGCTTTTTTGTTTCCCCTTACAGCTTCTGATATGAAGAAGGATATAGAGTCTTTAATAGCCCAGGAAAAAGCAGAAATCGTCGCCAAGTATGAGAAGGTACCACCTTGTGCCCCTCCCCACCATGCTGGCTGGGGCTGAAGCTGTTTAATCAATTAGGAATGCATCAAATAAGAACTTTTGCCTCCTTGCAGGCATCGCCCCAGTAAGCCTCATGCCATTAGGCTTCGTGCCAGCTCTCCCTTCCTATACATCCCCTCTCACTACATCCCTGGAGTTTACTGAGGGTCCCACGTGTGCTCAGCATAGATACTGAAAGGTGCTGAACTTCTGATGCTTCAACGCTCCCTTAACATCAGGAACTTATGCCCAACAACACTGTTTTTTCTGATGTACAGCTTTTCCCAGCCTCTAGCAGAGGCACACATGGAATGCTGGATAGGCTGAACTTGGCATTTCTCTCTGCCTTGAATTTGGCTCTTTAGTGCAGGTTTTGCTCTCCTGGTTCTGTGCCTTTTATCATTCAGGAGAGAGGGATGTGGGCTTTGGGCGCAGGATGCTGG
>NW_005054312.1:8514949-8517941 GCF_000277835.1 Geospiza fortis
CCTTTCGGCTTTCAGGGCAGACAGGAAGGAGCTCAGATTGACCAGTGGGAAGATGCCGATTTCACCCTCTACAAAGTTACGGACCGGTTTGGATTCCTGCAGTAAGTGCTCCTGCCCTCTCCTTTCCTCTCTGACCTCTGTGTGTGTGTGGAGCATCCTTCTGCACTGAGCATGACTGGCCCATAAGCTGCTCTTTGGCTTGGCTTGATCAATCCCAAATGCAGGAGGAAAGACTACATGGGCCTCCTTCCTCAACTGTGCATGTGCAGACACTGATGCTTTGCATCTGCTGCAAGACAAGGCTCAGAAATGATTTCCTACCACAAGCCTTGTGTTAGAAGGTGCAGGCTGGTGCTCCTGTGCCTCTGTGGTGTGCCACAGAGGGAGAGGCCCCTGTGTTTGCACCTGATGATTCAGGGAGGTATAGGAAGAGACCAGAAAAGATAGCTGATCGTCTTTGGTTCCCTTAGGAAACCTTTCCTTTAGAAATCTCCATACTAACCAAGGCACACATGAATTACATACCCTGTGCCTGGGAAGAATGCTTAAAAAGAACTATTTTTATTCTGATTCTTAACAGAAGTTACAGTAGTAGGTGTTCTGTGTGTAGGAGGGAGGTTTTAAGCAGTTGCTGTCTAGAAATTCTGCTTCCCCACCCTTTAAATTGCTGATCATGTGTGTATTGAAGAGGAAATATGTGCCCAGGATTTCTAGTTATGTCCAGTGCTCGATTACCCCCTAGAGCTCCTGTTGGGTGGTGGGATTTTGGATGGTGCTTTCCCTGCCTCTTTCATACTGGGGACAGCTGTAGGAAGGGCACAAAGTCCCCAGGACATACCCCTCAAGTGTCTGAGGTGGTCCATGAACTGCAGCAGCCTGTGCTCCCCCACACCCTTTCCTGCCCATGGAGTAACCAGTGACCCCTTGCTTTTCCAGCGAGCAGGAGCTGCCAACCCGCACCGCCTTGGAGGAGAAGGTGAGAGCTGCCAGCGCTGTCATCATAGATGTGACATCCTTTTCACACCAGCTGGGGAGGGAATGTTTTTTGAGGAAACAAGTGAGCAAGTAAGAGCAAAGCAGGCAGCCAGCACCCACTGGTCACTGCTGCTCGCCCAGAGGTGGGGACTCTGCACGATGCCCAGCTGTTCGAGCTTTTATTTTGCTTGGTCAGACAACTTTCCTCCTCCACATGGCACTGAAAAAGCACCTCTTAAAGCAATATTGGGCTTTTCCCTCTGCTTTGGCACAGTGCCCAGCAGCTGTGGCTCGTAAAGGGGACTGCATGTGCAAGGGAAGATGGAAGTTGTAGGTAACCATCACTTCCATCCTCATCTCCCCTGAGATGTAAGCATGTCCTCTGGTAGAACAGATGGGACTAAATGGGACTGAATCACATTTCTTATGATCTGATACAGTGATGGGATTTGAGTCTAGCTGGACCTGCAAAGATTTTTATTGTCAGGAAATACTCCTGGGAATGCTTTCTTATGTTAAGCCTGTGTGTCTTGTCATTTTCATCAATGCTGCTTTTAATTACCAAGTGCTGAAATTACCAGTTTCTGCACGTGCCTGTGGATTATTCCCATCCCTGATGTGAGGTCTTTGCATAGAAGTTTAAACCTAAGAGAATGAAGTTTTGTGTTTTCAAGAGGCATCTCCTGGGGCTTCTTTTTCTTAAATTTGTCTTTTCTTCTCCCTTGCACCAGCAAAACCAGCAGGAAATAGAACGTGTGGACAAGTGGCTTAAGATGCTGAAGAAGTGGGGCAAATACAGAAACAGTGACAAGGTAAAGAAAGAAAAAGAGTGTATGGCTGGAAGGGTGCGTGTGATGGATCCTTACGATGAGTCAGGCTTTCAAAAAGTCAACAGAAAAACCAGAGATCTCTGGAACATTGCCTGATTCTACTTGTTATCTTTAATATTTTAAAGCTTTCCTAGAAATTTCTGGGTTACCAGTCGAGGTAAAAGTCCTGTTCTGACTTACATGTCTCACTCTTAAAAAAAACCAAAACAAAACAACAAAAAAAACACCAACCAAACAAACAAACAAACAAAAACAAAAAACACAAAAAAAAACCAAAAAAAAAAAAAAAAAAACCAAAACAGAAACAAAATCATCTTAATAATGACAGCAGAGATGGTGTGGAGGTGGGCTTGAGGTTTTATAATCCTTCTGTTCACTTCAGGGTAGTTCTAATTATTTTGTTAATCAGTGCTGCTCCACAGGCAAAATCAGAGGCTCTCGTGTGACTTGGTTCTTTCTAATTAGAAGTTAGCACTAATTGGTTAGTGACCTTGTGGGTAAACCACCAAATTCCAGTGGGGTAGAGGGAATTCCTTCGGGTCCTGGAGGGTGTTTGGGGTGGGTAATGATGAGTGGTTTTAGCACACCTTGGCTTTCCTGGGTGAGATGGTGAGGACAGGCAGGATCCAGCATGAGTGATGGGGAGCAGTGATGAGTGGTTGCTGTCTGTTTTGGATTTCCCTTGATAATTATTGGGGTGTTGAGCACACTGTAGCTGATGTCACTCAGATCTGCTGGCTGGCGAAAGGTCAGACTGACAAGTGGGTTTTGAGGGTCTTGGGGTCAGAAAATGAGAAAGCTCTTGTAGTAGAATAAAGGATGTTATGAATAACAGCCTGTAAATGGTCAATGACTCTTGGACACAGAGGTGGCATTGTCCCATGCTGGGACACCGGAAATGGCCATCCCCTCTCCCAGCAAAGAGAGAAGCAGTGCTTGGCCCCAAGCGGGGAAGGAGCAGTCTGGTGACCCTGGGGAGTAAAAAGGAGCTTTGGTTTCAGTCCTGTCCAGCCTAACACCCGTTGCCTGGCACCAAGGCAAGTGCAGGCTGTAAGGTCTGTAGCAGCCACACACCATTAAATGCAAAGACACCGAGAGGCACAAAAGAAGTGTGCCTTCTTTTAATAAAAAAAGTAAAATCAGGTTTTATCCTACACTTAGATGTGAAACCGCATGCTCTTGTGTCA
>NW_005054312.1:8517968-8584932 GCF_000277835.1 Geospiza fortis
ATTTCAAGGACCTTATGCTGGGATCACAGTCATTTCAGAGGCTGTGTGTTTTGCTCTAGCTAAAGTAAATGTGACAAGCCCTTGATCTGATTTTTCTAAAGTAGAGTGGGTTGATTTTGTTCCCTCTCTGAGCGCTCAGGCTGCCACATCTGCATTGCATGTTTCCTTCAAGTTTGTTTTCACCACTTGGCTGACATGATAGAAACTCAAATGTCACAAGACAGCCACTCTGTGTTATTTTAACAATTACTGAGGTGTCATCTTTGAAAAAATCCTCTTATTGAAAACAAGAACCTTCCCTTTGATGTTAATTTTGATATGCTGTGCTTTATTAGAGGGGAAAAAAAAATCTTGCTGCAGGAACCGCAAGCAGTTTCACAGGGAAGTTGCCCTGACTTTGACTCTGCTTGAATAATGTAGAAACCCATCTTATTTTCCAGACTGAGACTTCCTGGACTTAAGGGCCAACCTTTTCAGTCCCTGTTCATGTGCTGGAGCTGGCAGATATCTGATCATATCTAGTGCTTGATGAAGAGGGACTTAGCAAGCAAGCCTTTGTGTTTTACATCATTTTAGTATCTGATCGAGGCTTAGGTTGTTGTCTCATCTTCTGTGTTGTGAAATGTCAGCAGGAGGAGTGAGGTTGTGTATCCATCCAGGGCATTGACCCCAAAGCAGCCACCTGTCAGTGGGCAAGCAAGCAGCTTTTTCAGACCCTTGGCATGAGCCACCGCCAGAGAGCAGCGGGTTTGGCTTTTTGTTCCCCCACCTGCAGCCTGTGTGCATCCTTGCATGCTGCTGATGGCAGTCTGGGTCTTGTGACTGTCACAGATTATTGGAAATAAAGCTGAAAAAAATAGTGGCACCTTTTACAGTTCCTTGACTAGAATGGCCTGGCTAGGAACTGAAATAATTTCTGGCATAACCTGTTTCGGGATGAGCAACAAATAGGATTATCTTAATTAAAGTAATGCCCTGGGGCTCCCTGTGCTCATCATTGCCTTAGATCTGTCTCCATCTCTGTTCTAGACACATTTTGTAACAATATGATTTAATTTCAAGATCAGCAAAGAGTGACACTCAGCACAATTCCTCATATGGGTGGGGTTAGAATGATGCAATGGTGCTTTTTTCTGGCTGAATTTCCACAGGGAAAGGGTACGAAAATAAAGGAGTCCATGAAAGGATGACATTGTTTTGCAGAGTTAAGGTATGTCAAACCAGCAAAGAGGTGCTAAACTGCGTTATTCAGGGTTCAGCACAGGGAGGCTCATGTCTGTCTCCTCTTCACTGCTGATTTGAACCCAAGTTTAAACACCAGCCTGACTTTGCTTGGGAAGGTTAGGAAATGGCTGGTGCCTTGTAAGAATCTACACAGTTCAGGCAGCACAGTTTTGCTGATTAAAAAAGGCTGTGGTGTGTGTGCTGCAACAGCAGGATAATTTATTCATCATAGCCCTGAAATGGATTTCAGCCAGAAGCATCAGTCATAGGAGGAGGATATGACCTCTGCATGATTTGCAAGCTGCATCTTGCTGCTGGCCATGTGGGATGGGACCTTTAGAGAGGGATGTCTTTGGTCATAGATGTCTGGCTTTTAGGCAAAGCCTGCCTTTGTGCAGGGGGGTAGCTTTGCCTCTGCTAAGGTCATGGGAGTGCAGAGCACTTAATCCAGTGCATGCTAGCAAAGCGGTTTAGGATGAATCGGGGATCTGTATGAACTGACACAACCCCCAAGAGTGAACTGTCTGCTAATGCCAGGGACACCAGCAGACATTTGTCGTGCCAAGGCTGGCTGAAGTCAGATCTCTTGCCTCAAATGCCATGGGAGGGAAGGGGGATTCTGTCTGGGAGTTGCAGGGTGGCTTTGCCTTCTTTTTTTTTTTTTCCCATTTTGGAAAGGCAGGTAGCATTTTCCTCTCCTCCAAAGGTAGCCTGGGCAATAACTGTAAATGCCTGCCCATGGCTCACCAGCTTCAGGATTTAACTTTGCCCCTGCTTTGATGGTATCCCATCAGGAATAGCTGCATAGGCTCCAGCTGCAGGCACAACAGCTGAGTTGGGATCAGTCATTAAGTCAATGGAAAGAAAGCCATGCATGCTGATGTCCAGTCTCCCAAGCATTCTGCAAGGCCACATCATCGGTCAGCAGGTTTTGTGGTACTCAAAGGAAATCTTCCACTCCAGGTGAGGATTTGCACAGCTCAGTTCTTCTGGCGCGTCACTGGTAGAGGATGTGAAGAAGTCCTTTCTCTTTGGGAGGATTACTCTTTGAGTCCTAAAGGAATTGAGGAAGGTGATATCCCTTTCAAGCCCTTGTATATATCCAGCATATGTCTCCAGCACTTTAAGATGTTGGAGATATTACCATGGATACCCAAAATTTGGGCATTGCTCCTGCAGTCTTTTCCTGGTGATCCATGCACATGACTGAGAAGTTAACAGTGAGAGACTCCAAAGTGTGAAGGTGAACTGCAATGTGTATATTCTGCTTCAAAAACCAACCCACCTCTCCCAAATCTTTTTTAATTTCACTGTCTTTACTACTTCAAAAAGATGTTCTGTCTTTAAAGGCAGTGACTCCATCCCTCGTATTCAAGACCTGGAACAATTGGTTGGGTACTTCTCAGAGGAGATTGCTGGTGCAGGAGAATGGAGCTCAAGTCTGTACTTCTATAGTCTTCCCCATCCCATCTACCTCAGAGAAAATATGTGGGCAGGGGAGAGATAGGGATGGGGTGATGATGGCCTCTGTGCCATGAGCTTTGTATTTTAAAGCCTGGAGAGGGAGGATGATCCTGTGGCAAAACCTGGAGCAAGTTTTAGACACTGTGGTCTCAGTCCTTGGCTGACACTGCCTTTCTACAGTGTCTCAAACCATTGCTTTGACCACCAGCACCTCCTTTTGTGAAGAAGAATGGTGTTTGTTCTTCTTGCCTGTGCATTGGTCTGTCAGCCTGCATGGGACATGATCCAGATGCTCTCTTCCCATCTGTAAGGGCTGAGTGGTTTAAAAGAGAGTGACCTTGAGGGTTGTTTTTGACTGTCATGTGGTACAGGAGTTATCATCATGTGCTGCCTTACCTCCGTCTTTTCATCCCATCATAAATACGGCTTGTATGGTAACGTCCCTGTTTTCCTTCAAGTTTCATGATGAAGAAAAGTTGCTCATTTTTTTCTGGGTGACTCACAGCTCTGAGGTTTTATCACTTGCATGTCTGGAGGTGGTGGGAGGAGGAAAGCCCGTGGGTAAATAAAAGGAAGGCATTTCATTTCAGTTCCATCTCAGCATGTTGTGTACCTTCCCTGTTCCTTTAGCACTTGTGTAAAGAAAATCATTAGAGACATTACTATATGCCACTGAGGGTTGCACTCATTAAAGTACAACAATACCAGCTCTGAAAATTCAAAACAAAATTATTTCCTTCCCACGAACCTGAATATCATCATATGCCTTGGCAGCTGTCAGTCAGTCTCTTGTAATCCACTGGAAATAAGTAATGTTTTCAGAATTGGTGTTCTTGTCAGAATTGGTACATATTCTGGTTTCTTGATTCCGCCTCAGCTTTTGCTTCATAAAGGCATGAGTGCTTGCAGGAGCCAGGCTTTTGTGTGAACCTACTACTTGGGGATGTGGCTCATCTAATCCTGTTGCTTTGTGTCTCTTGATGCATTGCACTTCTTTCATCCTGATTTAATGACTCTTGGGAAATGGGGATGAATCTGCCCCACATGGTATGAAGATTTGCTGTCCTTAGAAGCACCTCCTTCCATGAGCCTTTGGGTGTGCAGATGGTGAATTAGTGATGTCCCACTTGAAATGCAGCATGCAGTTGAAGAGGATGGTGGCTTTCCATGGGCATGTCTTGCTGGCGAGATTGCTTTTGGAGGGCAGCTTTTATTTGGTGCATACAGAGGGAAGGGCAGGATCTGGTAAAGGATTTCTGCAGGATTTCACCCTGGCTATGTGCTGGACCTTCACAGCTGGTGCAAAGCAATGCTTGGGGCAGAGCAAGCATTTGGGGAGTTCTGAGGATGGCATTTTAAATGTTGAATATCCATTACACTTTTCAGGATCAGGGTATGTTGCAGACACTTCCTCTGTCAGCAGAAGTACTGAAACGTTTATTGTAATGGAGTAGAAAAGCATTCTCATAAACATCTGGTTCTCCTGGTCCTACAGACTACAGAGTTATTTTACATACTTTTTTTGACTGGGATAGTGTTAGTTCTTTGCTGTGCCCTAGCCTCTCTGCTTGAAGCCCACCTCTTGTCTTACCTCCTGGTCTTGTAAGTCTTTGGGACAAGGACCACCATTCCTGGTTTTGCCCTCAGTAGATGCAATGCTGCATGCAATGCTGCCATGAAGACAGTAAGGAAATAATGAGTGTCAGTTTGTGTTCATGGAGGCCGTGAGCCAGCACAGTGCCATGGTTAAGGTCTTAATGTCCTTGTGAGAGGCTGACCTTCAAAAGTCAGGTTGGAAATAAAAGAGCTGGTGGTGCAAGGTGGGTCTGAAAGGCAAGAGAAGCAGGTGTTCAGCTGGGTGGGGCAATGGGAATGTGGCAAGCCTGCATCCAGAAAACCTTCTGCTGGGATCTTGTGCTTCCCTGGGGATTGCAGTTCTTCTCTTGCCATCACTGTTCATTGCATGAAGCAGAACACCCTATGGAAAAAGAAGAGGGATTTTGAAGGTGGTTGGATGCATTTGTACCAGGCAGTGACAGTAGCTCCAGTTGATTGCCTGATCAGGCACTGCCCTTCTCAGCTCCAAGCTCATTCTCATGACAGGAAATCTGGCACCTCTGACCCCTCCCAAGGAATTGCCTGGTTCTGAGAGAACACCATAAGGCAACATAAATACCCTCCATGACTGGAGCTTGGGCATGTGCCACAGGTCCTTCAGTGTACCCAAGATTCCTCAGGAATCCAGAGGAGTGCTACTGTGGGTTTTGTAGTGCAGCTGCAAGGCATTTCACAGGTGGGATGAATGAAAGGAAGGAAAGTTTTCAGAAAAGGATATTTTTCTTTCTTATGAAGCTTTTTCTTTTAATGGAAGTAGTCAGCAATGAAAAAAACCCCTTTTTTTTTCTTTTCTGTTTTCCATTGAAATTTAATGGGAGGTTTATTACAAGAAAAAGGGAAGAAGCATCTGTGAGATGAAGTGAACGAAGACCTCTCTCCTATGAAGACAGGTTGAGTTGTTCAGCCTGAAGAAGAGAAAGCTCTGAGGATACCTCATTGTGGTCTTCCAGTACTTAAAGGGGGCTTGTAAAAACAAGGGAGAATGACTTTTTACACAGGCAGATAGTGATAGGACAAGAGGCTACAGTTTTAAACTAAAAGAGGGCAGGTTTAGATTACATGTAAGGAAGAAATTCTTTACTGTGAGGATGGTGAGGCACTGGCACAGGTTGTCCAGAGAATCTGTGGATGCCCCATCCCTGGAAATGTTCAAGGTTCAGGCTGGATAGGATTAGGAGCAGTCTAGTATAGTGAAAAGTGTCCCTGTGCTTGGCAAGGATGTTGGAACTAGATGATCTGTAAGGTCCCTTTCAACCAAACTGTTCTATGATTCTCTGGTTCAATGATTTTGACTGAGTAGTTGTCTTTGATGGATGCAGGTACTCAGCTCATCCATCAGATCGGAGATGCCCTCTCCGTGCCAGCACAGAGAGAGCAAATGAATGCCTGGGGTGTCTGCTCAGATGGCTGATTATCTGCAGCAGCAAACCATGCAGAAAATGTGTCTGCCACCAGCAGGACCCAGCTGACCTTGCACATGTTTTCCTCTCTGCAGATGTGCCGGCGTGTGTACAAAGGGATCCCGCTTCAGGTGCGAGGCCAGGTCTGGTCACTTCTGCTGGATGTTGAGAAGATGAAGAAGGAGAATGAAGGAAAATATGAGGTATGGGCTCTACCTGGCAAAGACAGCAGTAGGAGGATGATAGGGAAGTTAGATTGGTTGATGAAGCTGGTTTGGTGAGGACTGAAAATGCAAAGGGTATCACCTCTTTGTCCATGGGTTTATATTAAGCTGGGGTCTGCTAGCATGTTAGTTGGCTGCTTTCTATAATATGCTGCTTCCATTTATTCTGCTGGAAGTTGGGAGCAAAGCTGCTGTCAGTGTTACTGCTTCTTTAGAGAAAGATGCAGGGAAGAGTGAGGGGAAGCTTTCCATAGGCAGCATGTGGAAGCCCTTGGTGGATAATTAACTTATTTTCCAAGCCTATATTACGATTTATTTTGCATCATGTACCAGGGCGAGGATCAAGGTGTTGTGGAGACAATTATTGTTCAGAGGCAGGAGGTTGAGTGCTGCTTCCAACAGGTGTTTCTAAAATTCCCTGCCTATTAAGCAGGGCAATGCTAACACTCATAGTTAGCCAAGCGTGGATGTTACTGGCGAGGTGCCGCAGGGATGGAGGCACACGCAGGGGCTGGGGGAAGGCAGGCTGGGCTCACCACAGTAAGCACAGATAAGGAGACTCTCCCAGCATGCAGATTAGAATTGTGCTCCCTCCCTCAAAGCTGTGCTATACAGGCAGGGAAGCAATCCAAACAAATGAAAGTCACAAGGAGTTATCTGTGCTCCAGAGGGGTCTGCGATGAACAGGAGCTTCAGGGCTAATAGGCTTTGCTGGATGCAAACCCTCTACAAGATCATCTTAATCTACCTCTTCTTTGGTGCTGCCTGCTGCCAGTAATTAGCTCTCCCCTAATTTCCTCCAGGAGAGGCTCAGTGCAGGTCCTGGATGAGGGGTTTTGCTTTGAAGGGACTAAGCCTCAGCCTCAGACTTGTGTCCTGAAGGAACTGGTTCCAAGGCCACCCCATTTCTCCCTGGGGTATGGCCCATGGCACAAAAGCCTGAAGGCTACCATGGGACATTCCACGCTTTTCATGTAGGTGTGATGCTCTGCCTCTCTGGGGTTTATTAGCTGCAGCCAGAGGACATGAGGGGAGCTTGAGAAAGCAGCAGGAGAAACATATTGGCCATGGGGCAGAGCAGAGGTATCCTGGCTTTTACCCACTACTTTGTACAAGGTCTTTGGGATGGGACTTACAGCTTTCTAGCCTCTGCTCTGCCACCAGCTTGCAGGACTCACAGCACTAATGAGCTCAACAGAGCATCTGTGGAGCCCCCAGGTTATTTACATTAGGGAAAAAAGGAGAATAACCCATCTTGTGTTTCTTTTTTAATGTCTGCACAAGTAGTAAAGCCTCCTGGGTCCATGGAGTTGACAAAGTCCTATGTGACCTACCTGCCATTCACGTGCAATGATTTAAAAATACCCAAAGTAAGGTAATTACTTTGGGAAATTTCTGTGTTGTTCTGGCGGGGAAAACAAGAGGGCCTTTAGCAGGAAAATTTGAACTGAAGTGACCCAGTGCACATGAATAGTCATATTCTCTCAGGTAGTCTGTCTGCTTTATAGAGGGCAGGGAGCCACAGAATACAGAGACCTCACTATTTACAGCAGGGAAATTATGTTGTTCATCAGATCTTCATTCCATCACCACTTTTATCCTCACTTGTCCTGTGTAGGCAATAATTCAAAATAGCCCCTTTACTATTGCCCCTCCATACAGCTGCTTTCAAGGTTGGTGTTAATATTCCCAAGATGCTGTGATCATCCAAAGTATTGGCTGTGCTGGACACATGTGGGTGCTAATGACCTTCTGATGTTCACCAGAGCTGATGTGGCCACCTTGGGAGGTCAACAGCAGCCTGGAGGCGCCTGGTGTCAGGCTGATAAGCATTCATAGGATGGCAGCTGCTGGAGCAGATGATACGTATCTGTGCAGATGTTCTATTTTCTGTCTCCTCTGTGAGCCAGGAGGGGTCCTGACCCTGAGCTCAAGGCAAGTTGGGCTTGGTGCTTATCTCTGCTGCCTTCAACCTGCTGTGGAATCTCAGTGTGCCTGAAGACAGTCACAAAATGTATTTTCTTCCTGCAGTTAACCCTGGAGACATTAAAGGAGGAGGGCATGATCACTGGTGGTATCTAAAAGCTGTGAGATGAGATGCTTAGCTATAGCATAGTGGTCCTTGCCTGCAGTACAGAGCTGAACAGCAGGTTGCAGATGGGACTGCAGTGAGATTTGTCCATGGAGCATCTTCATCTTGGGGCTCTTAGGGCACAATTGGATGAGGTGGTCTTAAACTTTCATTTGAATTTTCATTTTTTTGCAGTGGACTTAAATCCTTTTTCCGTGTGATGCTGCCTTAAATGATTGGCCAGCCTGGGGGGAACATGGGGATTCTTGGCTTTGAGATTAGCTTCTGTTCCAGACTCTACCAATTTCTTAAAATTTGTACCAGTCCAAGAGAATATTCCAGGACTGCTCTTCTTAACAGTGGAAACTCCTTAAACTAAAGATGACTCTCTTCTTCAGGGAAAGTAGTAGTGGAGATCACAGAGTCTGTCATAACAGTTTGGGCTTTATTATGATTGAGCTTCTGAAAAGCTGACAGTGCTGTGTACATCTGTGTATTGGTTCCTTAAGGATCAACAGAGCTCTCAACGCTTTATGACAGCTAGCCAGGCAAAGAAATCAAAATAAATGAGAGTGGAATTGAATTGTAAAGGTTTTAGATTCTGAAAACTCAGTATCTGCATTGGAAGATGGGCAAAGGCTGGGTTGGCAGCTGCTGCTGTCTTAGGAAGTGAGTGTGGGGTCATCCCCTTCTCCCTGGGCCAGCAGCACAGACAAGGGCTCAGGGGCTCACCTCCAGGCTGCAGTTCATTGTTCACTGCAGGACAGCAATGTCCCCTGCTCTGGATAGCTCTGTGCAGCTCCCAGGCTGCCACTCCTGCTGCAGGAATCCTGCCTTCTCCCTGGTGGAGAGAGGTACAGGCTGAGATGGTGTCTGATTCCTGCCTCTTCTCTGCTCCTCTCCCTTCCAGCAAATGAAAGAGCAAGCCAAGAGTTTTTCATCGGAAATCAAGCAGATAGATTTGGATGTTAACCGCACCTTCCGAAACCACATCATGTTCCGAGAGCGCTACGGAGTGAAGTGAGTCTGGAAGGCTTCTGTGGCTTATATGGGCAGTCCTGCCAGTGCATTTGTGAGGGATGAGCTGGATCAGCAGCCAGCAGTCCCCTGGCTCAGAGCAAAGCCATCTTTGCCTTCTCCTCAAACTATCACCACACAGTGTGACCCACAGGTGCTGGGGCTGCTGATTCTTTCTTCAGAGAGGTCCACCCTGGAGCAGGCTCAGCCCCAGTTCTCGAGCCAAGCAGTGCCTTGTCCCCCAAGGCTCACAGTTCCAGAAGGCTTGGTTTGGGATGGCTGGGATGATGGGGTGGGCCCATCAGGATCTGGGAGGGATGGGGTCTTCATGACACATTGGGTTGTAGAGGTTTGAAGAAGTGACTTTGTCACTGGGGTAAGTCACACCTGGCTGCCCTACCCAGTCTCCAAGGAACGAGCTTTCTGGTTCTGTGAGCCCTGCTCCTTGCAAAAGTGTTAAGTACCAGCTGGTTGGGTGTTTTCAGAATCTTTGCTCTCTGTGTGTATGTACTGGTGTGTTCATGAAGCTAGAGAGCTCATGCTCAGGTGTTTTAATGTCCTTCTTTCTCCCCAGGCAACAGGCACTCTTCCACGTCCTGTCAGCATACTCAGTTTATAACACTGTAAGTAGCAATTCCAGTTAACATGAAGAGCATTGTGCTTTATATATATTTTAATATATATATATATGTAAAGATTTAAAGAAAAGCTTTATATGTGTGTGTATTTGTGTAGACATATATATTTTCATGTGTAAATATATGTAATAAACACACACTTATTTAGCCAGTGGTAATTCCAATTTTAAGTCCTAATAGTGGGTTGTACAGAGAGCTGCAAGAATCTCTGGCAGCACAAGACTCTTTCCACAGTTGTTTCATTCCCTTGTTCATTTTGTCACCTGGTAAATGACATCTGGCAGATTTAGAGTGTCAGCAAAGAACAAGGGATTGCCCTTTGGCTTTTCAGCAACACTAGTTTTCTGGCAGTCTGTCATGTTTCTGACTTCTTGTCTTACACCAAATGGTATCCTTGTTGAAAACACTTATTTACTACAGCAAACCAGTAATTTTTAGCTGAAGGATACAGGCAGAATAAGCTGAAATTAGCAGCTGAACCTACTGTCTCCACCTCCAAGAGGGGACAGTTAGAAGATGCTCAGGGGGTTAGTTAAGGAGCCTCCCTCATGCCAGATAAATGTTTACCAGATTTATTTACTGTTTAATTACTTCAGTGCTCATATGGCTGAAAGAATGCAAAACAGCATTGGAGCCACATGCTGTTTGTCATCCCAAAGATAGATTGGCCATAAGGAAAACATTTTTTTAAATGGTGAGGCATGGAAATAATTGCTCAGAGAAGTTGTGTATGCCCTATCCTGGAAGTGTTCAAAGTCTGTTTGCATGGGGCTTTGAGCAACCTGGTCTGGTGGAAGCTATCCCTGAGGAGGGTTGGATGAGATAATCTTCAAGGGTCCTTTTCCAACCCAAACTACTCCATGAGTCAGTAACATAGTAGATGCTGTAGACATATGGCAGCTGTGAATTTGGACATAAATGGTAAAGACTTTGAAATGAGACAGACCTTGGAAGAGGAGAGGGAAATACAGGCAGCTTTAGCATTATGGTAGGCTCTGCCAGCATGGCAGCACGTGTGCCCCTCTTGACTGTTGCAGGAAGTGAGCTACTGCCAAGGGATGAGCCAGATTGCAGCCATCCTCCTGATGTACTTGAACGAAGAGGATGCGTTCTGGGCGCTGGCGCAGCTGCTCACCAACCAGCGCCACGCCATGCATGGTAAGGCTGGGCTGGGGCAGGGTGTCTGCCACAGCAAGGGAACATTGTTCAGCTTGGTCGGTAGAGCTTTGTTTCTCCTCACATATTGGTTTAATTAAAGTGGGTGAGGCTCAACTACTTGTGCAGCCTGACTGGCGAGCTGAACTTCACTCTTGGAGGTAGACAAGCTCTTATCAAAAAAACCCGAGTTTTACCCACCTGAGCTTTAGTGCTCAGTAATTAACACTTTCACAGAAGTGCTGTCCTGCCTCCAGGGTTCCTTGCCCTTAGCAATCAATTAACTCAAGGTTATGAGTTTGTAAGAAGTCTCACAGAAGTACATCCAAGAGTATCCACACTAACTGTAGATATCATTCCACTAAATGTGTGATGTATTATTTTACTTCAAACACATTAGAGATCCTTTCATCTTACTTGTGGTTAGCAGTAATCTATGCACAGAGAGTTATTTCATGGGCAGAGAGCTAAACCTTATGGCTTGCTATCTTTGGACAGTCTTAAATGTGTGTCCCACTAGATTACAGGGCACTGAACAAGCTTGTAGTGTTCAAACATCTCCAGCTTTCCTCTGAACCTTGGTAAGCACTGAGGTGTGTTTGGAGAGCTCTTGGCCAAGGCAGGCAGTGGGAGCTGGGTGAGAAGGACCAGCTGGTCTTGGTCTGAGGGTCCTGTTGCCCAGATGTGGTGAGGGGTGACCTCTGGAAAGGAGGGTGAAAGGGAGGTAGCTGGGCACCCTGTTGTTCAGCCAACTTCAACAGGCGATGCAAGAGATGAGTTTATAGAGAATCAGTCTATCCCTGTCACTGCTGCAGAGCTTCCCTGATTTTTTTTATTTCTCTTGTCTTTTCTTGTTAAGGTTTTTTCATTCCTGGGTTCCCGAAGCTGCAGAGGTTTCAAGCCCACCACGAGCAAATTTTAAACAAACTGTTCCCCAAACTGAAGAAGCACATGGTATCTCTTTACTGTCAGTCTTCCTATAATAATGCCACATTTTAATGATAAAGCAGTTCATATAGTGTTCTGCCAAACAGATTCACAGCTGAACATATTTCTAACCGTACAGGACTGCTTCAGCTGCAGAGGCAGGCATTTATTAAATGGGTTGCTCAAATCTTGCTGAGGTGAATGGTAATCATTTGCTTGCTGATCATCATTAGTGGAGGGACTGCTAAAATGTAAAGGCTTCCAGGAGAGCCAGGAAGGCTTACAGAGCCTGCAGCAGGAGGAGCAGCAGTGTGGCTGGACTGTGTGCTTGCTTGTACCAGCTGCAAGGCCCAAAGGCTGATGCTGGTCTGTCTGGAGTCTTATTTCAGTAATTATTAGCTCCAAGTGCTTTGCTGTTGTTTTAAGTCAGGAGGCACATAAGATTTGCTGGGTGTTTTGTTGCTTGGGCACATCCAGTTGCTTTTCTCTCTAGCAGATGGTACAGGCCCATTTGGTGGCTGCAGGAGCATCTGCAGGGCACACCAACTCCAGTCTTATGTCCAGGCCACTATTTTGCTGCACCTGCTTTCTCCCTTTTTTTCTTTTGCCTTGCCCCCCTTTGCATTTGGTGTAGACAGCTGGTGTTCAGTGGCCAGACTCCTAAAGTTCTCTTACGCTCCCAAGAGGCTTGGTAACCCCCATCTCCAGCAAAAGGTGTTTGTATTACCATCATCTGCAACAGCTCTTGCTTCATGCTGCAAATAGCTGTAAAAGTGAAACAGAGCCATGATAGGTTTTCACTTAATTATAGTCATGGGCAGGGGAGGGGACGGGAATAACTCAGAAAGCTGCTCATTCCTCCTGCTCCTGAAGGCTGTCCAGGCTTGCAGGTGCACAGCACCAGCCAGAAGCAAAGGCTGGAGCTGGCCATTCATCCCATGGGCTTCTTTCTCTTCCCATCCCCACTGCTTCATTGGCTTTGCAGCAGAGGTCATGTCAGCTCTGCACACATGCCAGCACTGGGCACCAGATGGAGAAATGTTAGACCAAGGTGGTGATGGTGAGGTTTCTAAGTTTTCCTTAGCCTGTCAGGCTGTCCTGCTCCTTCAGCAGTCATGCCATGTAAACCAGGTGATGCTTCCAAAGCCGCCTTGACTGTGCTCCAAGAGGCTCACATGGGAATTGCTATGGAAACAAAAAGGAGTTTCTGCAAGGAGTGAGTGGTTTGAGTTCCTGGAAGGTTTTTATAAATCCCTGGAGTAGGTATTAGGCCAGAAAAGCTTCTCCCAGAAATCCCTTTCCAATACTATGGCTGAAGTCTGGCCACATTGAGGACCAGGTTCAGTGGATGTCTTGGGCAAAGGACCAAAGCAGGGCTTCAGCACTGGTGTGTAAAGCAGGGGCTTTCTTGGGACATGGGAGATGAACCACAGCCATGTCCTGCACCCAGATCCCAGAATAAGTAAACCAACCAACTAACCTCCCCCAAAGCCTTATGAGCTGCTTGAACCTCCAGTAATCAGCCTGATGAAATGCCTGTCTCTCTTTGCTGTCTTCCCCCAGGACAAGGAGCAGATGACCACTGGGATTTACACAACCAAGTGGTTCCTGCAGTGTTTCATTGACCGGGTGAGGATGCTCTGGGGTTTTTTTGCTGCTCTCCTGTTTGCATGTGTGATTAATCTGCCTGTGTTTTTTTGTAAATATCATACTTGAAGAAGATGTTAATATTTTATAAGGCGGGATATTATGCACACTCTCATAAAGGAAAAAAATTAATAAGGGAGAAGGTAAAAAATAACTGCATGTGACTGATGAGAAGCCAATTCCTGCTCCCTCATCACAAGCAGTCGCAGGGAGATGGCTCAGCATCAGCAGTATAAACTTCAGAGTCAGGAGAGATCTTTCTCTTGCCCACTGGCACTGCTGCAAAGGCAATTAACCTCACTTTGGCTCTGGAGACAACATAGAAAGAAGAAGAGCTGGGGGCACAAACCTTGACAAATACCAATGCAGCAGCTGCAGGCAACGAAGCAGATTGGGACTGGAAAGGTGGAAGTGAAAGAAAATTACCCTGATTTGTCCAGAGCTAATTTGCTAGTTCTGAGCCAAGACACTACTTCATTTTTAGGATCAGCATTGTGCCTACTGAACTTGAATGCAATGTCCAGACTTGCTAATATTTAGGACATCTGTGTACTCCAGTCTCAATTTTCTGCTGCCCTGTCTTCTATAAAACAGTGGATGGCCCCTTCTCCTTGAGAGGGAACTCACTGCTTTTGCCACTGGAAGCTGTATAAAATGCACAATCTCTTTAACTGCAGTAGCATGTGGTACAAGCGCTACAATGGTTAGTTGCGCAAAACGCTGGAGAGTCAGTGCAGTATCCTAAATTTGAACCTAAACATCTCAGTAGGATTAATATTAATTTCTGTGTTGGTGAGGTGCCTTAGATCTTTGGTGGGAGGTATGGGCTGCTCCATCACTTTGGGCATCAGTTCAGTCCTGTTTGTCAGATTGGGTCTGGGTGCAAATGAAAACCATTTGCAGAGGTGTTTTTAGCAGGCAGAAATAAGCCTGTATATAAGAAAAACCTCTTCTTTGGACACCAGATGAATGTTTTTTTAATGCTTAGTGATGCATCATTGGGCTTTCAGACCTATCCCATAAATAGCCCTTCTGGGAAATCTGGATGGATACAGGAGTTGTTTTTTGTGCTCACAAGGCTGAAAGATGATGGTACTCTCTCCAGGGTAGGGGAATCCACATGCTAGCATGCTTGTGAGGGAAGTTTCTCTTTTTTCTGCATTCATGGATGGGTTTTAAATATTTCTCCAGCCACCCAAGTTCATTAGCTTTAAGGCAAAGCCATAGACGCTAAAAGACATTTTTGTGTTTTAGATTAATTCCTGACTTGCAGAGCCTAGCCCTGTTGTGTGATTTGGTCCAAGGTGATGCAGTGATGGCAGCAGCCTCTGTTTCATCATGCCATTTGTGATTTGTCTGTGTGTTTAAAACAGACCCCATTCACGCTGACCTTGCGGCTGTGGGATATCTACATCCTGGAAGGGGAGCGGGTGCTGACAGCCATGGCTTACACCATCCTCAAACTGCACAAAAGTAAGGTCCCACCTGACTGTATCCCCTGTGGGTCTGGTGGCACCATGCTGGGCCACCCTTGTGCTGCTGACCTGAAAAGCCTTGCTGGCCACTTCCAGCCTCTTGGTGCCTTGCACTGGCCACAAGAGGCACATTCCAGGGGAGGAAAGGAGATGCCATAAGGATTGACTTGCTTTACTCAGCACACAGAAACCACACCTGAAATGCTCCCAGCTGCTTCTTCCTATGTACTGTGCCCCACAAATTGCTTTTAGGGGCAATGCAGACAGCAGCCCATCTGTCTGCAGAACTTTATGTGGTGGCTCAACTGAAAAGTCTGTAGAGGGACAAGAAAATCCACTGACACACTTCTAAAATTATCAAAACCTGGTTGTCTTGCATAACACTTAGGCAGTGATGTTTCTACCTCGAGATCTTTGTAACTTTGAACCCCTTCACTCCCATAAATTGATAGTCTTGTTGTGTCACTTGTTTGGCCTTCATCTGGGGCAGGAGTGTGTGATGAGAGCCTTTGGGCAGCAGAATTCATGGGACTGCATGTGTTGGCTTCTGCAAACAGCCACCCTGTTCTTCCCTCAGTTAAATGAAGAACAGGCTATCCATAAATAAATCTTGAAGTATCCTATTTGTCTGCAGCAAATGAGAAACTGGCAGGCAGGCAGATGTTTCAGTTTGGCTGTAAAATCTCGCCTCCCTGAGGAATGTGTAGTGCAGGTTGACATCTCTTCCTACAACCCATTTCTGCCTGTATCCCATCCCTGTCTGCAACCTTTGTAAGGGCCAGCACCTTTTCCTGCATCCCTGCTTGCTGGTGCAGGTTGGCATCCCTGGCTGGTGGCGGCAGCTGTCAGCAGTGGCTGTTCAGCCTGATGCTTAGGACCTGTCTCATGGAGCTTTTCCTCCTCCTAGAGGCATTGGTGAGAACTTCCAGAAATGGCCTAAACCCTGCATCTGCATCAGCACAGCTCCCAGCCCTGCCATTGTCCTGCCACTGAGAAGCTACTGCTCAGGTGGTATGGATATATACATGTTTTGATGACCCTGAGCAATAGTGGGAAGGTGGGAGAGAGGCAGAAGTGTTCAGACTGTCCCACTGTGGAGTGGGAACAGCAGCAGAGTCCCAGATAAAACCAAAGCGTGGTGTAACCCACGCTCATGCTACCCTGAAATTTGTCTGTGCCACTGCCATTACTCCTTTCTCCCATCCCCCAGAGCGCTTGCTGAAGATGACACTGGAAGATTTACGTGAATTTCTGCAGGAGAAAATTGCTGCTTCCCTGCAGTACGAGGACGATGCCGTCATCGAGCAGCTGCAGGTGTCAATGACTGAACTGCGCAAGATGAAGTTTGACCTGCCCCCACCAGGTGGGTAGAGGGGAAGGTGGGCAGCCCAGCAGGGACCAGAGCATCCCACTGGTGTGCCTGGGAGCCAGGGCAGCCCAGAGGGGCTGCCACCTGTCGTGTGGAAGCATCTGCCTTCCTTACATTCAAGGCATGCAAACACACAAACTGATGCACAGTTTGGGTTTTATTTTGTTTTCTCTGCTTCCAATGCAGCAAAGCCTGAGGAGTTTCCAAGGAAACCCCTGGGCCTGGAACTCTCCCTCAACCCAGTAGCCATAAAGGAAAACCCAGCAGCCAATGGCCAGAATGGCCAGGTGGGTGAGCACACTCCAGACAGGGAGCCCCAAACCCACAGAGCTCCTGGTACACCCGGAGGAATGACAGCGGTGGAAGCGAGGAGTCTCACCTTCCAGGGTAGTGAAGCAGCTGAAGCAACGAAAGCGCCTGTTTCAGGTGGGCAGCCACCAGATGAGGAGGGTCAGGTGGAGCCCATCATGGACGGGCAGCCATCATCTCTTCTGAAGGCAAGCGAGACACAGGCCCAGCAACACCTCCAGCCCACGGTCCTGCCTCCAGAGCAGCCTCTTCTTGCTCCTGGCTGTGCCGTGGTGGACCATGGAGTCTCCCTCCATGCCCCAGCTGAGCACAGCTCCTTAGACTCCTCTCTCCAAAACACGCCGGCTCCTCCTGACTCCAGCACCACTGAGCTTTCCGCTATGGACCAGGCAGTGTGGCAGCCAAATCCCGCTGCCCTGCCAGCAGGAGAACAGGACCAGGCAGCATGGCAGCCAAATCCTGCTGCCCTGCCAGCAGGAGAACAGGCATCTTCCCTGAGCAGAGACGCAGTGCTCAAAGCAGCCCCCCATCCTCTGCCAGCCGGCTGCCAGCAGCTCTCCCGCATGTCACAGAGCAATGGCTCCCTGGAGAGCGAGCGCGGGGAGGAGGCGGCGGATGACAGGCACTGCAGGGCGGTGCTGCCGGACAAAATGGGCCTGAAGCGCTCGGCATCCAAAGCTGCATCCACAGGAGAGCTCCTCATCCTGCAGCACAATGGGCTGGGCAGTGCCACCAGCACCACGCGCTGGCCTGAGGCTGTGCTGCCCACGCACAGGCAGGCAGGGGGCAGTGTGCCTGTCTTGTCCAGCAGAGAGCTGGAGGCAGCAGGGCTGGCCGAGGGCTGCCCCGCCCAGCGGGCACCGTCCCCTGTGGTGGAAGGGAACAGCCCCTATGTCGTTATCAAAACCACCACTCCCCTCCACCTGGCCCATGCGACAGAGCAGGACTTCTTGAACAGAAAGCAGGTGGCATTGCCTTTGTCAGAGACTGGACATCCTCTGTCTACCGCCACCATGCCACCATCTCTTATGCCGGACCCAGAGGAGGTGGAGGTCCAGAAAAGCCTCCAGAAACCATTAAATGCACTGAAAGCCCCACGACCCCCACTGAGCCCCAAACCAAAATTACCGCCGCAGGTTGCCAAATCGCGCTCAGAGAACAGTTTCCTTTCAGGCTCTCCCTCCCTGGCAAAGCTGCCCAAATCGGTGACGTTCTAGTGGGGATGGGGAAGGGAAAGTTAAGGGAGAAGAAGTGGGTTCTGGAGAAGCACCCTTACCCCATTTACAGGATCCCCTTCTGTCAGCAGGGCTGTCAGGGTGACAGCACAGCACCATTGCACGTCACGCTGTGCTTTGGTACGAGCACCCAGCGAGGAGACGAAGCGGTGGCCACCAGCGCTAGGAGACACCAGCAGATTGGATTTGCATGTTTCCTATGGACAAATTGGAAAATGCTTTCATTTTTTGTTCCTCAAAGCTCCCCAAGTCTCATCACTTGGGGGAAGAGGCAGGGCTGGTGAGTTTGTTGCGTGTTTTCTCCTGCTCCTGTCTGCTGTGGGAACCCACGACCAAGCAAGCAGGCACAAGGTGTCAGAATCCGAAATGCTTTCTTTACAATGCCCCATTGGCGCAGCTACAGCATTGCTTTCAAAGGCCTTTGTAGCAATAGATCTTTATTTCAATTTCCGGACCTGCAGTTGTAGGCAGCAGAATTTCCAGGCAGTGCCGTGGCATCCTGGCAGGACACAGGCAGCCCGCTGCCCCCTCTATGCAATTCCACAAAGCAGTGCGCAGCTGTATCTAGCTCCTGCTGCCATGGTGGATGGTGTTTAGGAGGACAGATTTAACAGCTGTTGAGTCCCTTGGACATCTCCTTGGTGTCACCCCAGTGGGGGGCTGCCAGCAGAGTGGTTCTTTCCCAGGTTCTCAGAGTGACAAGGACAGTGATAAAGGTGGAGCCTGGTCTCTTGGGCTGAGTGCCCTTTCTGCTGGCCTTTCCTTCCCAGGGCCAGCACAGCGAGCAGGCTCGCTGCCTTTCTGTTCCCCAGACAGGAGAAGGGGCTGCTGGCTCAGGAAACCTGCCTGCACTACCAAGCTGCTGGACGCGTGATGGCATCTAATCACAGTGCCCCAGATAAGTCCACTTTTGAGTAAGTTAAGTGTCAGAGTGGAAAGGGCATAGGAGTTGGGGAAGGGGGAGCACATTGCCCAGAACCTGATCTTAGTCTTTCTGTTGAGCCTACAGAGAATTAACAACAGGAAGGAAACTTGGACATGATGGGTACCCACATGCCCGCTTGCCCTTCATGCACCAAGGCCTAGAGGTCTGTCCATCTCCTCCCCATCCAAAGGTGCAGCTGCTGCACAGCCCAGGCCATTGGCTGGAGATGTGCAGGGATCTGGGGAGACACCTCATAGAAAGAGCTGGTCCAAAATTCTGATTCCAGCATCTACTTCACCCTTAGAAGGGACTTCATCAGGAAGGCAGATCAGTGAAAAAGCAGGAAGTAGTCCAGATATGCTGGAGTTGACTTTGCTGTGCAGAAGGGGTAGCTGCAAGTGCCACCTTAGGTGGGACTGCAAGGGGGATTCCCATTCCTTCAACAGAGATCCTGGACAAAAGCTCCTTTAAGTTCTAAGGAGACTTTGAAAACTAATTTTTTTTTTTTTATATCTCAAAGGCTCCTTCAGTTGCATAACCTGATCTAAAGCCTACCTGAAAGCCCAGCAGAACACTTCCACTAAATTACTTTGTGGGTTCCAGGAGCTGGACTTGATGATGCTGGTGGATCCCTTCCAGCTCAGCATATTCTATGGTTCTATGATTTATCAGGGTTTATTTTGCCTTGTGTACATGTGGTGGTTTATGTTTGCAGCAGGGAGTGTCAAAGGGAGCACTGGATTTTTGTTTGGATGTAGCCAGCCAGACCACAGCACCCTCAGCTTTCATTGGAACCCCAGCTCTGTCTCAGACCCCATCTTCTTCCACTGAGCCTCCAACCTTGCCCATCCTCTCCCTCTGCAGAGCAGGGAAAACCCTATTAGCTACCTCGCAGGGGTGTTGTGAGGAATCAAGCATTGCTGTTTGAGGAAAAGTGCTCTTTGAATGTTCAGTATTTGTGTTTTGAGACACCACAGGTCCTTTCTAGGACAATGGTGCTTGAATTGTTTTTAATTTAGAGTATGTTTTTCCATAACTGTGCATAGTTAAATGTTATTTGTGTGTTAAAATACCTGAGCAGTATTTCAGGACAGATATCCATTGCCTTTTGCTAGCAGCCCGCTGGCCACAGGAGCTTACTGGGAAGCAACAAGAAGCATCTGAGAGCTGTTGGTCACGACTTGGCTTCTGTAGCTTGGGGCTCTGTCCTCTCCTTGAAGCCCACAAAGGACTCCTTCTAATGCATCTGAGCATCACGCATGCAAGAGCTGAGACCTCTTTCCCCTTGTTTTAACCCATTTTCCCTCATTTCAGGCACACAGCCTTTGCACATCATGTTGCTTGTGCACCCAGACTCCTCACACAGTGTGTCTGGGATGTTTTGTAGTATTAACATTTAAAAAGGTGGTTTGCTCTAATTTTGGAGAGCTGTCAAATGCACAGTACTCATTGCATGGCATTTGGTGCATGATGTTCAACATGAATTTTGATGGCGAAAGGGTTGGGAGTTGTCTTTCTCTCCAAGCCCTAATGGGAATGAGCAGTAAGGTCCTCAGTCATCTTCAGGCCTGGGGGAACCACCAGCAACATGCATTGCTGTCCTTGATGTGATGCTCTCACTGGAACATATCAATGCATGAGGAGATGCCCACTCCTGTCTCCTCTGCCTCTTGCTGCAACAAAGCTGCAGCCATGGTGGGTCTGCAGCAGCAGGGCCTGGCCCAGCCTCAGCTCCTTTGCTGGGATTAGGAAGGGAAGGAGCAGGATGAGGGTGGCAGCTCAGCAGGACAAATTACCTAACCAAGCCACTTGCAGCCCTGCCCAGCCCCCTGCAACAGTCTCGACCCCTCAGCAAAAACCACTCTTACTGTGAGCAAACATGGGAAAGGAGCTCCCCCATCCTTGCCCTTGCAACCCTGACACAATGGTGGCCTTGCTGCCTTCCATGTAGAGGTAAAGACCAATGCTGTGGGTTTGGGTTTTTTAGGTTTAGTTTGTTTTTCTTTGTGTTGTTTGTTTGTGATAGAGCACTTTGAGTGGCTGCAGCCCTGGCAGACAGCAGGAGCCACAGGACCCAGCTCCAGCAGGGGCCAGAGGTTGAGGTTAGGGTTTCTTGGCCATGCACTTTGAGAGCCTGGCTACCATCTGCTTTCCTTTTTATTTGCTCTTCTTGTTTACAGCGTGGAACGCTTCTTTCATGACTCTTTCTAATGTATTATAATTATTACTTTTAAGAAAAAAACGTTTATATGTCTGCTTTTTTGTTTGTTCAGTTTGGTTTTTTTAAAGGAAGGGTTTTTTTGGGAAAAAAAGTCCATCATTCCTTTTTATGCTGATCCAAACTGTCCAGTGTTTGATGCTGTGTTTTACATGGTTGTAGTAATAATGGTTAAAGAAGTTTAGCATAAATTCAGACTCCACAAGGTTTCTTACAGTAACAGAAGCTGCACCAAGACTGGATGCCTTCTCCTGATGACTTCTAGCTTGGTTCACTGTGTATGCTTCAGCTGCAACAGGTACATCCTGCTCCATCTCTGCTTTCCTCCCTGATTTTCTATTGTAATTAAATACAGGCATCCCTGGCAGCAGTGAAAAGCAAAATGCTCTTTTCTACTTACCACTGTCCTCTCCCAGCTGAGCAAAGGGCAGCATCCCTTCTCACACACAGCTGCTGATCAGCAGCACTGCTGAAGCTTGTGTTTTGGCCAAGATTTTGTGTTTGGAGTTTGTTTTCCTGCCTGTAGGCAGTGTAGGGAGGTTGGATGGGAGGGGGAGCGGGTGGACACAGCTCCTGGCACAGCAGGTGGGTGGGTGGGTGCGACTCACACTCGTGAGTCAGGGCTGAGCTGAGTCACGTTTACAGCAGCCACTGGGAGTGTGAGGTGGTGCTGCTGACAGCTGAAGATGCATTTTAAAAAGCTGTGCGTGAGCAGTACCTCTGACACACCCCAGATTTCACAGCCAGGGCTTCCTGGGCTTAGATGACGATGGTACAGCTGCCTTTGAGGTGTTAAATGTGAGCAGTGAGCAGTGTTCTGGCTCCCCCGAGAGAAAGCTGCCAGTTAGTGCTAAGCAGCATGTTTATGGTAAACACAGGGTGTCTGTCTCTGCCAGAGTAGCACAGAGGGCACAAAGACTGACAGCAGATGGAGGGGTCAGAAGTAGCTAAATGGCACCCTAGGATTTAAGAGCAGTGCCTGAAATTGGCATCCCCATGTGTCTATCACCCACTGAGTGCTGTAGGCTGGGTTTCCTGCTTCTATTCCTGCCCTGCCACACTTAAGAGGCCAAACAGGAACAAAAATTGTTCTCCAGTGCCCTTAAATTAGCTCATTTATATTAACAGATTAAAACCTGGTCTGAAATACCACAGAAAAATAAAAAGAAAGCCCCAGCACCACTGAACACCATAGTGTTTGCTGTCACAGAAGCAGCATGAAGATGCAGCTCTTGGCACGCCTCCTGTGCCATTTCACTGGATGCCAGCATAGGGATGCAGCACTGTGACCAAGGGTGAGATCCCCAGACGAGTGAAGCAAACCTCAACCCTCCTATGTTCCAGGTGCTCACAAACAGCCTCATTGCACAAGCTGCTTTGTGTCACCTCCCAGCCACCAGCTCCCGTGAACCTGTTGGCTGTCAGGCAGTGCCAGGTGGGACCAGGTTTGAATTTCTGCCACAGTTACTTACGTGACGGGCAGTGCAGGGTTTAGAAATGGCATTTATCCAACTGCTAAAACAGCATCCCTGTCAAGGAGATTGCAGAAGTGTCCAGAAGGGCAGCTTCCCCAAGGGAAGGTGAGTTGTGCTAGGTTTGAGGGTTATGTTCCTCCATTAAACAGCCTTGGTTCACTTGGTTGTTGAAAAAAATGGAGGAGGATATTGCTTATTGGTATCCTTGATCCCCAGGCTCCCTGCATTTGCCCAGTTGTGGCCTTGTGGCTGTGGTACTCTCACCCTGTCCCTGCAGGGACCAGGGACAGGCATGGCTCCACCACCTCCTCTTACAGCATCCCTCCAGCTAGTGTAGGAGCCACAGAGGTACCCAGCCTTGAATTGGTGCTTGATGGGGCTCTCAGTTATGGTTTTGGGGTGCCAAGCACCCACTGCAGAGAGTCCTTCCCTTCCTGTGCCCCCGAGGGCCTGACTGCTGCTGGCAGGGGACAAAGCTTAGGACAATCCCAAAGCCCAAGGTTACAGATAACCACTCGATGAACAGCATTGGGATCAGCAGCAAATGATTGTCATAGATGATGTTGAGGCTGCTGCTTAAATCCTAGTGGTCTTAGCCAGGGACTGGTCCTCCCACTGCCTCTTCCTCTGCACTTGGTATTTGCCAGTATTATCATCCCCCTTTTCCAGGTGGAGCCACTGCTGTCCTCACAGCAGCTCTCCAGCTCCCAGGGCTGGTCTCCAAGGCAGAATTGCAAACTCCCCAAGCTGTGCTCAGCTTTAGTGCCCTGGCAGCTCTCTGTGGCTCCTGTCCTTCCTGGCTCAGGAACAGCCAAACCAGCAGGCCCAGGAGCTGGGACAGGCAGGAGAGCAGCTCTGTCCTCGCTGCTTGCTGCCTCTCAGCCAAGCCCTGGCTGTGCTCATCACCATCCCTGCCCACCTCCCACGACAGGGAAAGCTCCTCAACTGCTGCATGCCTCCACAAGGCTTCAGCCACTTGGCACTGAATAATTGATGCTAAGTGGAGCCTGGAGCAGAGAAGTTGAGGGAGGGAGCAAGGCTTTGTGCTGCTTTAGGAGGCTCTGCTCCCAGATATAGCAGGGGGAGAGAGATGGGTGTGCTGTGTCTGGCAGCTTTGTGCCCCAGCCAGTTTGGCAGATGCAGGTGGGGTTTGGGTAGGCCTGGGAGCATTCCTCTTCTTGGCCTTGCTGTGCTGCTCACCTGCTGCTCACGTGTTGCTGTGTCCTACTGCCATGGTGGTGCTGCTGTGCTGTCATCTGTCACCTGCTGCTGTGGCACCTGTGGGAGCTGCATGCTGCTGTCATGCTCCTTGTGTGCTGCAGAGGGGCCATGGCAGCAGTGGATGGGACTTGGGGAGCAGAGCAAGGGCAGACCCAGCAGCCCTTGCTAGGGCTGGTACCATGGCTCTCCTACGCTACACACCCTGTACTCAACCCATAGCAAGAGCAAAGCGACCTTATCGCTCTCATCAGCTTCCTGAAGGGTGGCTGTGGTGAGCTGGGCGTCGGTCTCTTTCTCCGGGCAACAACAGACAGAACAAGAGGACACAGTCTCAAGTTGCACCAAGGGAGATACAGGGTAGAATTAAGGAGGAGGTTTTTCACAGAAAGAGTGGTCAAATACTGGAATCATCTTCCCAGGGAGGTGGTGGAGTCACCATCCCTCAATGTGTTTAAAAAAAGACTGGATCTGGCACTTGGTGCCATGATCTAGTTGAGGTGTTAGAAGATGGGTTGGACTTGATGATCTTAAAGGTGTCTTCCAACCTAGAAATTCTGTGATTCTGTGAAAGCAGTTGCACATGGGGCCAAGCCCATCTGCCTCTTCCCCTTCACACCAGCTGCTGGGGGCCAGGATGGTGGCTGTAACACCATCCTCTGAGCAATGTCACCCCCTTCCTACAGCGCATCCCCAGGTATAAAGCAGTATATGGAGAAAACAACAGCCTGGCAGTTTAAAGAGGCAGGTCTGACCACTTCCCAAACCATCTCCCAAATCCTACTGCCTCAGAGGCTGAGGAGGCCCACAGGGCACACACCAGCATCCTCTTCACCTAGAAGGATATGGACACCAGGAGACAACCAATCCACAGCTGAACTATCTCCCCAGGAGATGCAGCAGGTGGACCCATCCCACAGGCATCCTTACTCACTGGCAGCAGTTACAAAAGAGCCCAAGATGGGGATGCAGAAGGCTTAGAAGGCACACATGAAGATATGAGTCCAAGGGATTGGGATCACTAAAGCCTGGCTATTCTTCCACATAGTAAAACAGGCTCCTCCTCCTTACTAGTTTACTTTAGAGAAAAGTAAACTAAGAAACTAAGAAACTTCCAGTTTTGGTATGAGCTCCCTTAGAGGTACCTGTGGCTACATGGGATGCAATATCACAAGACCCCCTTCCAGCCATCCCATTAAGAACCTGGGCCACTCTGGTGCCCCGGAGGCCACTCAGCCTGGCCTCACATCAGAGACCTGCTCCTGGAACATCTAAGCCAACAGACTTGGGGAAGCTGTTTCCTGAGTGGCTTTGCTTACCTTTATGGTGAAGGCAAGAAGTGATACAGAAGTACTGCTTAGGCTGGAAAGGTTTGCAGCAGTGGCTGTAGTCCAGAAGGGAAACCTGGTCTGCTCCTCTACCCAACCACACTGAGGCCAGCATTTCACCAAAGCTGCTCTGTAATACTCAGCCTTTCATTCAGCTGCCCCCACCACCACCCTCACATCTCAGGTCTCACTGCAGCACTGAGTCATTGCTGCCAGCTCCTGCTCAACCCAGGTCTTTGCCAAAGCCCTCGGCAAGCACCATGCACTCACCTGCTTTGGAGTCACTCTCTGTGCTGGCTTAGGAGAATGCTCCTGTGGAGGCCCTCACAGACCAAAAGGCATGAGATCTGTTCCAGCACTTGATCAGCATCTTTAAGGACTTGTAAGCAATTGTGGCAGTTGACTCAGCTGTGATATCTCTGGAGCCCCAACCCCTCTGTAAGAGGGTGTGGGGCACTTGAATGATGTGAGAGGAGAACATGTATTATATGCCTGTCCTGAGACATCTGGACCTGACCAGACTAGAACAGACCTTGTCAGCTATTCTGTAATTTAAGTACGGGTTCGAAGGTGGCCCTCCTCCATCGTGGGATATGCAGCCTCAACATAATCAGCAGGAGGCTGACCGAAGCCTTCTCAGAGCTGGTTTTCACACTGGCTGGAGATCCACAGCACAGCACAAGTTTAGTTCAGCTTTGCCATGACCAGCTGAAGAGATCACAACAGCCAGAGATGAGCTGACGTACTCAAATAGAGCAAAAAGCTCACCTCTGTGGACTCCTTTCCTGCTTCAGCTGTGCAACAGGAATAATCAAAACACATTCTGCTCGCCTGAGCTCGTGCCTCTGAAGCAGAACTGAGGTACAGAACAGACTCCTTATCATAAGGGAAACAACTGCAGTGTCTGACAACTTCATCTTCCAGTCTAGGTACTTCTAGAACAAAAGTGCCTTGAATAACTATGGGGGAAAATGAACTCCAGACCCCTCCATTTCTTCTCCAAACCTACATTCACTCCAGTGAAACTGAAATCCTGGCATTACTTTCAGACTCGAGAAGTTCAGCTAGCACATCAGAACACACTGTGAGCTCATGTACCGACCTCCTGCCTGTCAGGGGCCAGCAAGATGATGTCCTGTCCCCATATCATCAGCACCAAAGTAACAAGCGAAAAAGCAAAGTCAAGAGTAACAACTCCACCCGAGAGAAGTGATACAATCTGTTTTTTGCCAACAGAAAGATCAGACCAGATCACAGCTGATGTATGTATCTTGATCTGTCATGATTTTCCTCCTGGAACAAAGATGCAGTGTGACAATACACAATTAATAGGTGGTTTTTGGAGAAGATCTGTGGTGTCAAGCTTTTAGCACCTCCTTTTGCTCCTAACCTACCTCCAGCTTTTAGCAGGGACTTGAACAATGACCTGAGTCTGGATTTCTTGCGATCCAATTACAGCAAAAAACTAACCAGCTCCTGTGATGGTCTGTTACTGACCAGGACTGTCTGACAAGATTGCAAATCTTACCCTGAGTGCAAAACCTCTCTGAAAGGGAGATGCTCTTACTTCAGCTTCCTGCTCCTCACCAAACTCTTCTAAGTAGTTTGTATTCTGGCCAGTGCTGTTCCAGCAAATCCTCACCAAGATGTGCCAGTTTCTTGGAACTGCACCTATTGCCTGCCCTGTGAAGACACCTTGGCCCTGGCACTCCCTGGAGCTCCTCAGCTTCCTTTACCACAGCTCCCAGTACTTGACTGTGGCATTTGTCTCCCAGCCAGAAATGAAAGGAGACTCTCAGTGGTTAGAGCCACCCAGTCCTTGAGAGAGCACCAGAGTGTTACTTCTCCTCTGAAGGCCTCCAGATAGATCTATCCTATCCTTCACTGGGGAAGAAAGGGCTAAGTCCTACTGCAGATGAAGAGCAACAGGTTCTAGTGCAGTAACACTACCAAGCAAGGGTCCCTGTGTCATCTTCTAGAAGGACAAAATACTGCTGTCCTGTGGCCAGTTGTGCACAAGATGCCAACTTTAGGAACAACCCCCATTCTTCCAGTCTTCACACCTGGAACAACTCAGAGTGGGAAGTTTTCTGGGAGTCTCTGTTCAGTCCCACCATGTAACACTAGGTTCAGCATCTTCAGCAATCCTCCAGCACAGGGACAGACTGCTGTAAACAGCACTCCCAGCTAAAGGCAGGACACTCTCCCCTCAGGCAACTTCTCCCACTCCAGGAGCTGGTATCAGTCCTCCTGCAGGAACAGGGTGCCAGGCAGCTGCAGCCAAGGTGGGGGCTGTGCCCTACAGCAGTTCAGAGCAGGCATTTACAGAAAGCAAGCCATTAGCACAAGTCCTCTCTTGCCCAGGCCAAAAGCAAAGGCAGTACCCCCACGGAGCACGAGAGTTGAATTCTGTTGCTTTAATTCTGCTGCTGCCTGGCATGATGGAGGATAGGGAGTGGGATGGGAGATTGCTTGCAAGGATGCTGGGAAGCCCTGGGTGGGCTGTGGCTTTGTGCTGGGGATGACCAGGCTTTCTTTACTGGTTTTGCCATGTGAAGCATGTGACTCACACACCACCCTTGCTGCTCCCAACCCAGACCAACCTTGGCTGCCAAACCCAGCACCTCTTCAGGCCTGGGCTAGCCCACGCAGAACAGCTCCCTGCCGCACTCAGCTGGATCACCTTCCCCCTTTGATGCTTCTAATTCTGGACGCCCGGTAAATTAGCCTGTGCAATATCTTGGAAGAGGGAAAGACAGTGACTACCAAGCTACCCACTGCACTGAATGCAATGCCTCGTCTTGGGGCTGCAAGTAAAATGCATGTAGGTCAGACCTCAGGCAAAAATCCCAAAGGAGCAGAGCTGAGCAAAGACAGGGTTCCAAACAGATGAGCCCTAATCCAAAACACTCTTACCCACTTGAAACCCAGGGACTGGAAGCCTGAATTCTTTAGTCTTAGTTGCTGAGCAGCCTGACAGCTTCTGCAATGCAGGAGAGCCCTTCTCAACATGCTCACCAGTCAGGAAGCCGTGCACAGGGCAGACAAGGATTTGCTTACCTGTACATACTGGAGCAGCCCAAGCTGTATGTGCTATACAGGTGTCAGCATAGCTAGGGCTGGAAGGGACCAGGAAGCCCCAATTCTACCTCTAGAGCACAATACAGGAGGGAGGTCTTGTGCCAGAAAGAGCTGACATGAAAGGAATCAGGGAAGCAACAAACTGGTACCAGCTGAAGTGAAAGCAGCTCTCGAATATCCTCGCTGATGCTTCTTCCCTTCCAGGCATTGCATCTGAGGCCATAAATCCCACAAGGACTAGGCTGAAAGCAAAGCACTCAAGGGGTGCCAAGGACAGGCTTGGACTGGTTGCACTCTTCCACCCTCCCAAAACTTGGGGCCAGCAGAGTTCCAGGTGGGCTGGGGAGGACATGACCAAGACTTGCTGGAGACAGAGACAAGCTGTCTTGCCGTGAGAGCTTGTCTCTCCCACCCCGATCACCTCCATGATATACAGCGTGACCTTGGTCTGTGGAGGGAAAATCTCAGCACCCTTTCCTCCCCACCATCCCACCAGCGATCCTTCCAGAGCACCAGGAGCAGCAGCCTCTGGAAGGAGGACACAGCCATCAAGGTGATTTGTTGAGACGATCAAATAATAATTTACTGTGATTCAATCTGTGGCTTTGTACAGTTGCCAGGGTGGGAGGAGGCCAAAGGATGAGGGGATGGGGATAAAAAAAAAAAAAAGTTGTTTGCCACAGGCTTGGGTGAAGTGCGAGATAGTCCTTGGAGGGCCTCATGCTCCCCCTGTCCTCTTCGTCCTGCTCCTTTCCCCCCCCTCAATACTCCTCCTCTGAATCCATTTGCTTCTTCCTTTGCTTCACCTCTTTCCTTGCACACTGCACAGTGGGAACCTCGCCAAGACACGGTCCAGACAGCTGAAACAGAAGAGGACACTCATGAGCACCCATTCCCCGTCAGAACAAGCAGGGCTGTTCCCAGTACTCACCTCTCACATTTTGGGATGACCCTGTTAGTACCCACAGAGCAAAAAGGCTACACAGGTCTTAGAGTCTGGGTCTGTCTCAGCAAAGCATCTGTACATCTCCTGAAGGGAACAAGTCTTGGAGTCGGTGATGGGTGAGCTTTGGGCACCTCACCAGAGCTTCTGCCTCTTTCTGAACCTCCTTGTGGGAAGGGGCACTGTTTGGCAAGATCTTTCCACCTCCTCCAGGGATGATGGGAACCACAAAATGAGTCCAGGGCAAATGCAGCCAAATTTTGTTGGCCACAATACCCACCCTTCTTCTCCCCAAATCCCAGCATGTCTTTGCCTCACTTCTCCTTTTGTGCCTTGATGTTCCTCCCTCTCTGCTCTTGGGCACTGCAGCTAGATTAAGCTGGGATGTCTGGTTTCCAGTTTCTGCCTGAGCAGGAAAAGACACAGGCAACTCACAGGGCATGTTCTCTTAACAGAGAGGAGTGTTTCCAAGTGACCCTTTCCCAGCCCTACTTGCCCAAGCTGGTGCTGCCACCAGGCTGTGCCAAGGATTGGGCTCCTGGTGGTAGGTGTAAGGAGCAGCAGTGCCTGCCAAGCCCATGCTGTCAGCTGTGAGCCAGAGCAGGAAACAAGCCTTGAGCTCATATCCCCATCCGGAGGAAACGCTCCTGAACATCTGGAGGACACAAACATCTGGAAAATCTCCCTTAGCAGTGATAAGTGTGCTGGGCACAGCATTCAGCTCGGCCCCCAGCCGACCTCACATGCCTCAGCTGGGAGGGAGGGGTGGGGCTCTGGGGTGGGTGTTTGCTCATAGGAAGCAAACGTTGCCAGCACTGTTTTGTTAGGTTTTTTTCCTTGGGAGTGGGGGGCAGGAGGAAGAGCTCTGCTGTGCTCATGGTTTCTAGTTCAAAAAGCATCAGAGAAAACCTGCTGTTCATCTCCACCTTCAGCAGACCCTCTTAACACCATCTCTGGATACAGTGCACTTCTCTTTAGGGCTCCAGCAGTTATTTATAGGGCTGAAGGACCAGTCCAGGTGCTTGAGAGAATCCCCAAAAGACATTAAGGGCAATGCTCATGCACACATTTGTCCCAGTCCCAGATGTCCTTAGATAGTGATCTCCTTGGTGGACTCATCCCTAGTTACCCCTCTCTAACTTTCTGCCATGAAGGAGTTGGTTACACAGACAGATGTTCCCAGGCCTTTCACTTAAAGCCAGCCAGCACATAGAGAGACAATAATAGGAACTCTCCCTGACTGCTGTCCAGCAGTGTTTTAAATAAACTCATAATTAAAAAAAAAACTGAGGAAAGAAAAACAGGCAAGTGAACATAAACAATCTGAAAAATACTGTTTCTGGCTCCAGCACACACAATTTATAAAAGCAAACAGCCCCCTTATGGCTAATTCTCAACATTGCATCAGTTCCAAATAGCCCAGGGGATTTATCTAATGGGGAAAACTCTTCTAAGGAACACAGGACTTTTCACAGTGAGACAGGTCTGCTCTAAAGCTTCAGGATGAGGCAATTTATGTGAGTGCATTAGGAGGTAATGCACCCAGCCAGCTCTTCATATGAACCCTTCTAGAGCCAATCTGGTGAGCATGCAGTGATCTGTACACCTTCAACACCAGCTTAACTCCTCTTTCAGAACAGCAGCATGGGAAGAAGCTTTCCTGGGGAAAGCACAAAAAAATAGTATTTTTTTAAATATTCAGTTGCATAGAACTTTGTTGCACAAAATGAGGGGGAGAAATAAACAACCCTTTCCTGCCACACACTTCCTGACGGAAGTGGGAATTTTGACTTACCTGTGTTTTCACAGAAAAATGCTCCATCAGTCTGAAAGGAGCGTTTAAACAATTCTCGAATTAAACAATTCTTGCTGCTGAAATTGATCCTGTTGCACTTGTTTGGCTAGTGCATCTGCACCCACCTCCTGCCCTGCTTCCAACGTTCCCCCACTGCACCTCATGTCCTGCTTCCAGCACTTACCATAGTCACGATACCACACATTTACAGTTCATGCAGCCAGGGCCGCTCTCATCCGGGGGATTCAGCTTGCGCAGCTTGTGCTGCCGGATCTCCCGCACCAAGGTGTAGAAGGCATCCTCAACACCCTGGGGAAAAAGCAGGGCTTGAAGCAGCTGCCCACTCTGAGGAGGGACAGTGGAGAGAGGAGAGGGCTCTGCTCCCCAGCACGGTGTCCCTAGCACTGTCCAGCAGTGAAGACTGCAGAGTTAAAGGTACAGAACCAAGCTGGGAAGACTAACAAGGACCTGAGTGTGGCCCTCAAACAGAGAGCAAAATTGAGCAACCGTCAGGATAAGGATCTCTGAAATCCCTGAGATTTATCAGCTCTCAGCAGTCTGAATGAGGTCTACCACCCAAGAGAAAAGCCACCACTAGACCACTGAAGGGGTCAGCTCCATTTCTACCTCTGTGCTCTGGGAGCTCCACATGGTTCTTTCAGCACTGGTATGTTCTGCCAAAATAGACCGTGAATGAGGTTAACCAAGTGACCTGAGCTTAGCTGACTTGCAGTGATTATGGTGGTTATTCCAGAGCCTTGGAGAAGGCCCTGAGAAGGCATCTTCTCTTCACTGCTGCCACAGCATGATGATGCACTTCTTGTGATGGGAGGCTTAAGCCTGGACTGGGAGGGAACATTTAGCCTTGAGGAGGCAACTAAGCCCAGCCCTCACACCCATCTGTCTGCAAGGTGGTGCCTGCCCATTCCTGCCCCTCCAGGGCAGCAGTGGAGGAAAGAAGAGAAAAAGAGCCTTTTGTTTAAAAGTCTCCTCCTACCTGTCTGGTTTTGGCAGACGTTTCTATGTAGGGGATCCCGTAGCTCCGGGCCAGGTCCTGCGCTTGCCGGGTCTCCACTGTCCGCGCAGGGAGGTCGCATTTATTCCCCACCAGCACCATGGGAACATCATCTGAGTCTTTCACCCTCTTGATCTGCTCCCTGCAAGAGGAGGAGGTGTGAAGAAGTGAAGGAGCAGATCCAGAACATTCCCTGCCAGTTTCTTTGTTAGGATTTGACAGCTACCCTCGCTCCTGTTGAACGCCTTGTGTTGAGCTTTCAGGAAAATGTAAATAACTATGGCACACAAGTGAGTAAATAGCAAAACAGGGCACTTCTGGAAATGAAAACTAAACATACTTCTTCTCTTTAAATGCAGCTATTTACAAGACAACTTGAATTATGACAATCTATATTAAGACACGAGCTTAAGTTTAAGTTAAATAAAAATTAATTCTCAAGCAGTTACCTGTGCTATTTCCAACATTTTAGATCAAGTAATTCCCCCAAAATAAAAAATCACCTGCAACCAGAATTTGCTGAGCTAATAAAGCAGCTTTTGGCAGCTGTAACCTTTTCTGCAGATGCACAGGCAGTATTTGCTCCCTTTCAGTTTAGTTCAGGTCACTCACCAACTGGGAACTAAAAAAGCTGTAATGCTCACTTCTTCATTCCAACATTGGATCTAAAACTAGGTGGGCGAGGATGAGATCTATCACTCCTAAAAATCTTGAAGGCCATTATGACCACAAAAAATCCATTCAATTCCCTTCTGATAGACAATAACTTCCTTTGCTTAATAAATCATTTAACTTCAGATGCAAAACAGCTTTTTTATTTTTGCTCATGGGTCCAGAACATTTAATATGGTTTTAATTTAACAAATAAAAGATTTTAAATGCCGATTTGTGCATTTTAATTGCAAATCTCCATCCAAAGGCAGCTGGACATTCATGCGCAAAAGAATCAATCATCTTTTTCTAATGTAGTAGAACATAGAAATGAAGTCTGACTATATGCATGATATGCCATAAAGCGATTTAAATGTTCTGTGTAACATCCTGATCAGCAAATGCAAGTAACTAAATTTAGTGCACAGGCTACACTTAGCTGAAAAGAGATACCTCCAAATGGTTACTAACCAGGGAGAGCAAGCATTTCTCTGAGGAATATTCTTTTAAAAGTGCAAACACAAAGAGCACAGGCTAAAGGAGATGAAAGCTAGTGATTTACATCATGATGACTTGAAATCAAGCCATCCTGCAAGCAATTCAGGGGCACCAGCCCCAGCACAAGGATGAATGCTGCTCAATCCCTCAGGTGCTTTAGGAAAATCCCATCCTTTGTCCTTTGGTTCAGCTAAAAGAAGCCAAATTAGTGCACCTGTGCAGCTATTACACTGAACAGCCTTTTGGATGAGACTGAAACATCTCAACAGCTCCAAGCAGCGCCTCTGACTATGGAGCAAGGAAGGCATGTGCCTGTCCTCAGAACAACAGGATTGCTGGGAGCCTGGTTTATGATGAGGGACTGGGATACACAGTTCTTTGTGGGCAGTGACAGAGAAGGGACAGGCAGAGCCATATCCTGCATCCTCTGCAAGTGCCTGCCATCGCAGCCAAGGCTCAGAAAAAGGCACAAGCAGAGTCCCTCCCTAAAGTAGCATCGGGGTAAACAGGGAAGATTCCTGCTGTGTTTACATCACCCCCTTGACTCTTCAGCTCTGCAGGGATGACATCAACAGAGAGGAGAATTGGGATGGGTACTGGGACAGCGTCCCTGCTTTGTCATCACTTCCCCATACATCTGCTTGGGCAAATCACCTCACAGGAGCCCTGACTCCCCTTCTGCTCCATCTTTGCTCTGGTTGAAGCCAAGCTCCAGTGGGGCAGGAGTCTCTCCACACATGTGTGCAGCTGGAAGATCACAGCCTGGTCATGTCAGTGGACAGCAGGGCAAGCAGCTCTCCCTGTCCTTCCCAGCCTCCCCTCCCCGCTCTGGGGCCAGCAAAAGTCTCAGAGATCGATTGCGTGAAAGGAAGGGAGGGGGGTCATACAGGATCAGCTCTCTCTTTAGTCACCATAAACACTTAAACATTACATTACCAGGTCCCCAAAGGCCACAAGCAATCCCTTTGGAAGGGTTTTATTGGAGTCACTGACATTAGCCGTCTGCGCTGTCTCTTCCCTGGGGAATGGCCACTTGAGCTAATTGTCTTTGCTGGCAGTCTGTGCTTCCACTATGGGGCCTGATCTAAAAGGGTGGGCAGGAGAGTGCAGCAGCAAGGCCTCTCCCTTTGCACAGGGCAAGAGGGAAAGGGCCCTTCCCAGGATACTGACCTATACTGGTGAATATCTTCAAAGGACTTGGTGTTGTTGATGGCGAAGACACACAGGAATCCTTCCCCCGTTCTCATGTACTGGTCTCTCATGGCACTGTACTCCTCCTGCCCTGCAGTGTCCAAGATGTCTAACAAACAGGTCTCTCCATCGATGACTACTTGCTTTCTGTAGGAATCCTGCAGGCCAGGAGAGGGAAAGGAAGGAGGATGCATTAAGGGAGGGCTTGGATCTGGCTAAACAAAGGGATGCAGCGAGTGCATCCCTAGGAAGATGCCAGGTCATGCTCTGCCTGTGTTCAGCTTCCATTAGAGACGACTCAATCTCTTTCAAAAATGGGAGGGAAAGGAAAAATAATTAAAAAAACAAAGGAAAAAGGGAGCAGCTAAGCAAGTTTCTCCTTGTGTATCAGAACCACAGAGAAGACAGCTCCCAGCTTGCTCTCCCCATTCGCAGCCTTGCCGCTGGCAGACCAGGTGCAGCTTCATCTCCATTACACCACATAGCCCTCAACAAGTATTTCCTAAGCATTGTTTAGTCTCAGCTCCAATTCCTTCTGCTGGATGAGGAAGGACACTCAGGAAAGGAGCTCTGGCCAGCCAGGGCTTCCAGTCACTATCTGTGATCTGCAGGCCTGGAAGGTGTTTAAGATAACCTGGAAATCCAGTGCCTCCAATGCATCTCAAATCAGGCACCAGAGGCAATACTGCCATCAGTAAGATTTCACTGAGTTTGATGGTAAATCTCTTCTTTAAACATGAGAAAAAAATAAAATAAAATCACACAGTGAACAGGGTGTTTCCCACAACCTCTCTGTGCCCAGAGGGCTCCATGAGAGGTAAGAACTATCCAGGCAGGTCCTTTGAAGTTGGGGGTTTTCCCTGCAGCAAAGGCAATCACAACTTGTCGTAGATGTGAGAAGGTCTGGAAATCACCCAGAGCATCCCTCAAAAGGTTTCATTTTCACAGCAGGCTCCTCAAAGCACTGCTCCTCCCCACTATGCTTCTTCCTGAGCTCAGTCTCATCAGCAGCGATGCTGTGGGGCAGCCCTGCACGGAGGACATCCCTCTCCAATAGCCATCCCCTGTGGACAGTGCAGCATCCTCAGCTGTCAGCAAGAGCAGGAAGCCAAAATGAAAGGTATGGAAAAGGTACAAGTCAGCAGTACAAGCACACAGTGCTTTGCAGCCACTTGCCATGGCTGCAGTTTAAAATTAATTCAAATGTCAGCTGCTCTTCCAGCGACCACAACAATGTTATCAGATGAGCTTTGCAGGTCTGCAGACAAACAGCTGACACAGCAAAGGGCACCAACAGGACCGGCAGCAGCACAGAAAGGGAATAGGGCCAACATGGCCTCTATCCTTTGGTTCATTACAACAACGTCATTTGCTGGGGCTAATTAAAGTCTTTCCTCACCTTGCAGAGAGGGCTGTGAAATCAGAGATGAGATCTGTTCTGCCACAACCTTCTCAGCTATGCCTTCCCAAAAAGTGGACTGCTGACCCATCGAGAATAAGCATGGAATGAAAGGCTGGCTTTCAGCCAACTGCTCTGAAGGCAACTGGCAGGCTGCCCTGCAGGAATGTGCTCCCATTTCTAATCAATAATGTATCTCTGGAGCCTCCTCTGTGCAAGGGGACCTGAGTGCCTTCTCTGCCCCACAAAGCATCCTCCCACCTCTGCACCTTGGCTTGGGACAGAGGACCAGCCTCTCGGCACACACGTTCACAGTGAATTGCCAAGTCCCTAGTTCCGGGATGTTTCACCAGCACCCAGGCATGCTGACACAGAAGAGATCCCACACCTCAGCTCAGGTCATCAACAGGATACCCATAGGGCCAGCCAGCTGGCTTACAAGGCAGAGACATAAAACAATCTTGCAGAGGATGCTTTGCAAAGGAAGGGGACAAGCTCTCTCCATCAATTCTTTGTGTACAGCTTCATTCAATCTCCCCCTCCCCAGGAATCTCAGGATAGCAGCTCAGCTGTCCTTGCCACACAACCAGGTTACATGGCTGCCACTAGCCCACAGCAGCACCCTGCAGCCTCAGCCCTCCTCTGCAGCCCTACATGTCCCACCCCACCCTGAGCAGAGGGGAATGCAGCCAGACCCAGCTGTGAAGTGCCAGGCAGCAGAAACAACATCTGTTTGGGGTTCAGACTCAAGATCCCAAGCAGATGCCGGGAGCATCCCAGCCGTGCTGGGGGACCAGACCAAGAGGCCCATTTGCTAAGCACTACAGTCAGGATATGACCAGAGGTTTGGGCAGCCCATTACTAGCTAGCTGCTAAGAGCTGGAAGATGAACCAAAGAATTGCTCAACAGAGTGAAACCCTTTATTCCATCCCTGCTTATTCACCATGGGACAATGCCAGTGGCATACCTTTCTTTGCTACCTTGGCCCTCCTGTTCCCAAAACAAAGGTCCTAAGGCTCCTTGGCAGTCCAAGAGCTGGCCTGTGAGAGTGTGCTGTAGTGGGGTGGACAGCGTTGAGTTACAGAGCCAAACGTTTGCACTGGTGAATCAGGAGGGTAGGAGGGGAGCAAATACCCAGTCAGGGTCTCTACCCCAGACAGGGGACAAATCTCCACACCTCCTGCTCTGGGGAACATCTTCTCAGTGCACCCCAATCTGCTGGCACCCCCTTTGCAGCACAGCCTGTGCTCACTCCATGTGGGCAGCGGGCAACACCTTTGCTCCATGCACGTTATCATCTTTCCCCCCACTTTTATCCTGCTCTTTTCAGCACTGCTGTGCTGCTTGTTAGCTGGCTGAACAGTCATAGTCAGCTCCTGGGCATGATCCAAAGCAGCTTAGTCACAGGAAGGTGGTTTGTTGGTCACATTTGGATGGCTGGCAGGTAGCTCTCGGTCTCTTAAATCCCCATAAAATGAAGCATAATTAAAAGGAATCACCCTGAAATGAATCAGTAGTTGGCCAGGGTAGCAGGGAAAGCAGGGCACAACCAAGGGAGCTGCAAAGGCATCAGGGCTGGTGGTACCTGCAGGTGGAAAAGTACCAGGGGTAAGAGGGCTGAAGAGCAGCTTGTGGCAGCTTTTGGAAGAGGAGAAGAACAGAATGGGGCTGGAGTGAACAGTGGAGGAGAGAGCAGGCGTCTCCCAGAGCACTGCAGAAGTGCGTAGGGTGAAGAGGGTGTGCTGGGAAATGCCATGCAGGGTTTACATTCCCTGCTGCCTGTTTACATGGAGAAAATTCCCTGCAGGGTACATACAGGGAGCAGGCAGCTGGAGAAAAAAACCACAGGATGCCAAAACCCAACACATCACTCGGTAGGAGTTGCCTCTGCCCACCTAAGGTCCAAGAGAGGATGCTTCCTTGCAGATGTCTCCCCAGGGAGGGTGCTCTCCATGAACACTCTTTTAGCAAAAACAACCTGGAATGGGTTTCTGAGAAAAGTATACAATACTAATGGGGACAGCTACATGAGGGGAGAGGAGGTGGGGACAAAGGCAATTGCATCCATAAACAAGGAGGCTCAGGAGCCCTAAATTAAATTCCAGTCTCTGCCATGGACGTTCTAGGTGACCTTGGCCAAATGATGTAATAGCACGTGCTTTTTAAGTGCTTTCTCTCCTTCCCATCTGTAGGACTGTAAGACTATTTCTGCCTTTCTACCAAGCCTTGTCTTGCCTTGTTTATGTAAGTTGTAAGCTCCTCAGGGTGGGGACTACACATACAACACCTACCAGAATAGATTTCTCATCCCAGCTGGGGCCTTTAGCCATTATGATAATAATAACTGCAGAAACCACAGCTGCATTTATACACATCTGGTAGAAAATCCTTTAGGACTGCAGACAGGGAGGTTGTTGTCCAAGAGGCATGAGAGAGTTACAGTTTGCCTTCCCAGGGTGGACTTTACTCCTCGTGCAGTGCAGTGGCTACTGCCTATGTCTCGCCCAACAAAGGTGTAAGTCATGCAGAGGCTAATTAGCACATCACTAACTATGGTGAAGCAGATGGAGAATGGAATATATTTTTGAAAAATTAAAGAAAATAGTAATATCACAATGGATATTGAACACTGAATCCCCCTCTGCCCCCATACAGCCTGTGAAGACCATAGGGTCCCTGCCTGCATCTTCAGGCAGGGTGCTGAGCTAAACAGGTCAGTGCTGCCATCCACACCGACTGAGACACACACATCCGCCTTTAACTCCTTGTGAAGAAGCAGAGGCAGCATTCTGGGAGCCATAGCAGTTCAGCTGCTCAGCACATCTTGCTCAAACTGCAAGACATACATAATACAACCAAGCTCTGATAAAACCCATTTCATCAGTAAAGCTCAAAACATCCTGCAGAAAAAGTCAATACATTTACTCTGATTTCACGGGAGGAGAAATGGAAGCACAGGCACAAAATGGCTCTTCAATTCTAAACCTTTAATCCCTCCCTACGTTGTCATCTCATCAGAAAAGAAGACTTTTGTGCTGCCTCTCAGCCCCTGTCCTGCTCTGCCTGTCTCTGCTGCCTCCCATGTCACCTCTCTTCAGCAGACACCACTACCCTTCTGTGGGAGATGTTAAGTCAGTCTCTGCAACCTCTGAACACACACAAAGTGACTCAGAATAGTTCTGCAAAGCAGAGGAACATCCCTGCTCAAGTTCAGACTTGAGACCAAACTGAGCATGCTCTGCATTGGAGACAAGGTGGAGAAAAGCAAGTGGAAAACATGCAGACAGACAGACCCCATGCCCAGAGCCACTTACCTCTATCGTGGGGTCATACTCATCCACAAAATGGTTCTGAATGAGCTGTATCGTCAAAGCACTCTTCCCAACACCACCTGCTCCCACCACCACCAGCTTGTATTCAGTCATCTTCCAGCTGACCCCAGCTCAGGACTTCCAGGAGCACCACCACCTGCAAGGACAAAACATGGTCACTATGCTAAGAGAGGTTACTTGAAAATGGGCAAAATAATCCATTAAACCAAATACAAAAACTGTGTTCATCCTGTGGTCTGTTGCAATCCTTCAGCCTGACCATCTGGATGCAAACTTCACAGGTTCCTTGAGCAAACTTCAAGAGGTAGGAGAGCATTACTGATGAGAAAACAAGAGCTACAGGCTGTGTACATCAACCCCTAAAGTAATCAGTTTAAGAAGTCTGGTTTTACCTTATCTCAAGCTGATGATTTGAAATCTTTAAATAGATTTGAAACCCTTGGCCAACGAGGTTGGGATGTCAGTTCCCACAAGAGCAGGGGAAAAGGTCCAGCCCTGCCCAAACATGCTGCTGCCTCCATGTCTTCACCCTCACGGCTGCGTCAAACCTCAAACCACACTGTAGGGTTGAGACGGTGGCATATCCACACCCTCTGCCTGTCCTCCAGCTAACAGTCCTACTATTGTGAGAGGAAGGACTGCAAAAGGGGCATCCCTGCTCCCTGAGCTCAATTTGGCACACCCAACAAGTGGGAAAGAGATGCTGTCACAAAAGGTGCTGACTGACAATGATGGTTAGGGTGAGGATGAGCAAACCACACTTCTGCAGTACTGTGTGCCTCCCATGGCCCTTCAGCGGCAGAAGATTCACATCCCCCCAGCTCCTCCCTTAAATTTCTGCTCCAAGTCTGCTGAGAAAGAGGAACTAACTCAGGAAGATTACAAAACCCAAAGGTTTAAATAGAAATCCACCCTCATTGGACTGCAGCCCCTGCCCACTGAAAGTCACTCAAGGGTCAGATACTCGTTCTCAGCCACAAACTGCAAGCTCTGGGGAAGCCACCCAAAATGCAGCAGGTAGCAGGAAGACAAGCTCACAGTTCCCCTTGTCAGACACCCTTCAGTGTTCACAGGGATTAGAACCCCCTCCTCCATCCTCCCACCTCAGATAGTTAAATCACTCCATCCTCCTCCCCAGGCTTGTCAGCCGTGCTCCTAAATTCTAGAAGCTGCCAAAAACTGTGCCAGCAAAGGCTGCTCTAGACCAAGACCACAGCTGATGCGTTTGTTAACACAGCAAAGATTTAATGGCAAGAAAGCCAGAACTTTTTGCCTTAAATCCCCACCTGACTGCAACCCTAAACCACCCAGACAGTTCTATCTCCCTCTTGAGCAGGGAGCAATCAGACACAACCGCCTTTTGCCAAAGCCCTTTCTTGAGCTGCTGTCTTGATAGCAGAAAGGTAAACAAAGCTCAAGCCCTTCTCAGCATCCAGAATCCTAAAGAAGGGCAAACGAGGGGGTGCAGAAGAGCAGCCAGGTGACAAATATGATGCCAAGCAGGACCTCTGGTTTGCTGTGCTGGAGAAGCAGGTAAACACGATGGAAAAGTGGTGATGGTGGGGGGAAATGAAGTGTAAGTAATGTCATAGCCTAGGTACCTACCTGAAAGTGACACTGCTTCTTCTCAAAGTCCAATGTGCCTCTGTTCTGGCAGCCAGGGAAGAGTTGCAGATTGAAAGCAAGGCTACAGGAGAGAATCTGAGTGATCTCACTAATTGACTGTGCACACACATTACTCTGCTCCGTTAATGCATGCCCTCATGTACATGTTGTTCTCGCATGCACTGCTGCTCAGGGGCCAGAGAGATCCCCACCCCAGGCTTCTCATCTCTCTGGCAAGAGACAGGATGAAAAGGGGACTGAGGAGCAAATGTGGACTGACCATCTCCACCAGCACAGCTGTCAGGGAGGGAATCACTCCTTCAGCAAACAGCTTCACAGCTGAACACACAGGGGTCCCGGGGATCTGAAGAAACACCGCTCCTACCTTTCATTACAGAGCAAGGAGATCTCCATCCCCCAGCAAAACACATAGACTTTGCTCTGCATCTGAAGATGAAGCAGGTGCCATGAAGATGCTCAAGGAAAACAGCACAACTGCCCAGGCATAACTGCAGGACTTGCTGAGGGCAGTGAGAAAAGCTTTGACTGCCCCGGGGAGGAGAAGACATAAGTTCTCTAGGAGGGGGTTCTCCCTCAAGACCAGCCCAGTGGAAGACACTGCATACTCCTCTGGAAGGCTCCCACAGCCATAGCAGCTTTATGGTCCACACTGCAGCAGGAGGTGGGGGACAAGGTGGTCACCCACATTAGCTTGAGTGTCTTCCCCTGCTCCCAACGCCAGCTGAGCTCCATTGCACAGCAGAGGGGCAGCCACACACCAGCAAGCCATGCATATCACCACCTTAGCACAGAGTTTTAAGGTCTGGCTTCTCCACAGAAACACAAATCCACATCATCTTGTCCCACACACACCCAAGAGGCAGGGAAAATGAAGGGGGAGAAGGAACTATTGCTACTCCCCACTTGTGGCCCACACATGGACAATTTACATGCAAGAGCACTGCAATGCTGGTGTTTGCTCACTGACACCATCCCTCAAAGGTGCTGTCACCTCAGCTAACTCTCCACTGCTCTGCCATCCTCGCCCCTGTAGTGGCAGGAGAGATTCTGCAGCTCGCAAAGGAGGGCAGGTCCAGCCTAGCTGCTCCACACCATTGCTGTAAAACATGTCCTAATGCAGAGTGAGAGCATGGGGAATGATGGACAGCTCTGGGCATGAGAGCTGCCCCAGTTAATGTGGGCTAAAATCAATGCTCAGGGGAGCTCGCTTCCTTTCCCCAGTGCAAGCTCCTCACAGGCAGCGTGCAGACCCAAAGCACACCAGGGCATGGGCAAATTCCATGCAAAGAAGTAGCCTAGCCAAAGGCTGCAGGGAAAGCAGAGATTTCAATATGGCCAATCTCTGCCACAGAGCTGGGCAACTGGTCCTATCCTTAAGCTTACCAACACCATCTCATAACTCCCCCATCACACTTTTTACTCCTGAACATGGGAAGAGCAAGGCTGCTCTTCGATGCACCCATAGTGTCAACACAGGAATGGCTGTTACTCAGTGCCACAAAAACATCATCACCACCACCACCACCACAGTAACAGGGACTGGTTCAAGGAACAACCATTCCAAAAGTAACGTTTCTGGCTTCCCATAAAACAGATGCAGGGAAGAGAAAGTGGGGTTCGTGTCAGAGAGACAGTAACAGACACCCCAGTTTTCATGCTGGTGACACACCGGATGGAGGTTTACAGCCTGTTGGTGGTTGTGAAAGCTTCTCCTGATGCGAGGATTTCCAGTTTCTATTGCTCAGCAGCCAACACAGAGCCCAGACACAGCTGACCACAATAAAACAGAGTGAAACACAAAAGCACAGCCTCCCAGTCCCACACAGAGCAGGAACAATGCTTCTTCCATCTTCTGCAAGCTCTTCAAGATCTGAAAGTCTGATCCAGGTCACCATCTAGTGTTTCCCTATCCAAATTTATCACCTCTGCAGCACTCCACTACTACACCCCCCAAAAGCCACACACAGGGCTGTCAAGCAACAGTTGAGAGCAAGGAGGAGAGCAGTTCCAGGAGCACCGTCTGGAAAGAGGAGGGCTGGGATCCGCGTGCCAAGCCAAGAGCCCAAGTGTGGAGCTGGAGCTGCTGCTCCTGTATTTCCTGACCTCGTGGATTTGCTCCTGTAGCGAGAGGGCTCCTGGCTCCTGTTCAAAGCTGTCTAGGAAAGCCTTGCCGAGTGCTTCCGCCTGGCAGCAGCTGCTCCCAGCCCAGTAGCCAGAGCCACACAGCTCCAGCAAACAGGAGCCATCTGCCAGCCTTGAGCAGGAAGCAGGGAGAGCAAGCACCCAGCCCTGCGGACACCAACATCCTACCTTTGTCTCACAGGGAGGAGATAGAGGCATGGGTGAGGGCAGAGGGCACAGCACCTCCCCTGCCTGCACATGCTGGGTGGCAGCATGGAGGCCCTGCCTGCAGAAACAAGGACCAAGATGCTTGGCAGAAGCTGTCACAGGGCTAAGACCTAAAGTAGGCCTGAGCATCAAGGCTACAGATGTTACCCAGAGATTCAGCTGCGTCCTGCAACAAACAACCTGACCTTCTTCATGGTCCCTATTCTCTAGAGAGGTGGTTTGGGAGACCTGACTGTGAAGCCTCCAGAAACTCACTCAGAAGAGGTAAGGAACTCAAGGGGCTCAGCCCCACCAGAACATCCCATCTCACCATGACAGTTCCCACAAGAGCTCAGGTGTCAAGCAGAAGGGATACACAGAGGGTTTCCAACACATTCACCACAAGGGAGCCTCTCTGACACCCTTCCAAACAGAATAAATCACTGAAGGAGCTTTGTCTGTGTCCCCTGTTTTCTCCCGTAACTTTGTTTCTCTCCCAGGACAGACAACAAGCCAGCTAAACAAGTCAAGAGACAGATTTTTGCACAACACTGCTGTAGTAAGGCCAGCCATGCCAGAAGTTTTACAACTGTTCATTATTGAGCATTCACTACCACTGCACCTGCCCACTGGGAGCTTTTGCATTTAAAGGCATCAGAAGTCTGTTTCAACTCTGCAAATTTCTTTGGGCTCATGTCAGACCAGACACCCTTTCCTCCAAAGACCTGTCCAGAGGAGCCATATGACCACAAATGCCACTGTGTTTGCTTCTGTTTCCCTTCAGCAGCGATGCCCCGCAGGCAGAAATGGTCTGCAGTCCTCTAGGAGAACAACACTCATGCCAGTCTTTTACCAGCAGTCATCCACACCCACACATCAGGAATCCTACTCAGTGATCTCTGAGCATTGATAAACAAACCTTGTTGGCTTCCCCAGTGACTGTTCAGTCTCCTCCATTTGCTCATGCACAAGACTGTCATCAACATCAAAAAGCACAGCCTGTGGAGGGACTGAAGGGCCTCTCCAGTGGTGTGAAATGCCACCTTTTGTTTCCACTCAAGGACCAAAATGCTGATGTTCTCTGTGGCCTGTCCAGCCCCAAAGAGATTAGGAAACTGAGGTTGGCAAGCTAATGCTCTATTATGAAGCCTATCCAATGCTTCATTTTAATTTGCTTGTTGCTTTTTAAATCAACAAGTGAGCTACAAATCTAACCAATTGTGCCTGTTGTTGGCTTGCTTGTATACCTGCAAACTCAGACTGTGCACCTCACAGATGAAAACAGAGAAAGGGATGCCAAAGAGAGAATAAAAGTTGCAAATACTGGCCCTGCTTTGGAAAGATGACTTGGAGATAATAAATGTCTTCTATTAGGGGCAAAAAAAGAAAAAAAAAAAAAAAACAAAAATGAGCAGAATGCCTTCTTCCATCCTCTGCTAGCTCTTCAAATCTGAAGGAAAAGGCAGCCTGTCCCAAGGGACTGAGCACAAAAATACTGCTGCAGAGGAAAGGAAGAAAAGGGGTAAGGAATGACATAATGTAGGAGGCTCAAAATACAGATGCACATTCAAGGAGAAACTTGTGAGGAAGAACAGCAGAAAGCTGTGGGCACGTCCAAGGGATAGGCAGGTCTGGAAGGGAGGGAATGCTCTCCACAGCAGCCATAAACATCTCCCAGCAGCAATGTGCAAGCCTCAGCTTTGCACAGAGTCTTGAACAGGCAGGGACTGGTCACTGCACCAGGCCCAGCCCTCACAGTTCCCAGTCAAAGCACCTCTGGCAACACAACCCCTCTGCCAGAGACTACCCAACCACAAAGGGCATGGGAAAATATGGAAGGGCAAAGGTAAAAAAAAAACCAGTATCATCCTCTCCAAAGCTGCTACCTGTTCTCTGCTCCCTGGTTCCTGCTTCAGCTGTCAGACATTTAAGGAAAAGACAAAGCTGTGCAATCATCTGCTGTTAGCAGTAAGAGAGTCCAACTACACTGTTCTTGCTTTCCCTCTCAAAAAGAAAATATTCTTTAAAAAGTTCTTTGTTGGCAGCTTATTCCAAGAAAAACAACTGGTAGGTAGCTATAACTACCCAAAATAGCAAACAACCTAAATCAGTCAGTAACACAATAAACCCAGAGAACAAACAAGCTACACAAGAGCTTTCCTCTGGATGAAGAAATTGCCCATGCACCCCACTCTCCACACCCAATACAGGCCACCAGAATTACTATTTTCCAAAGAAAGATGAGCAGGCCCTTTATCTCAGAAACTTGTAAGTCAGGACTGCTCATGCCCATGTCTCCAGCATCATGAATGGCGCACGAGGAGCAGCATGGTCAGGAAACTCTGGAAGGTGCTGGGATATACTTGAGAATCATGGTGGGACCTTCACCTCTCACCACCAGCACTCCATTTGTCTCCCTGATACCCAGTTACTCATCCCACCACAGTCTCTGCAGAAGAACCAACCCTTTCAGGCTAACTTCCACAGAGGGAAAACACTGCTCTGTGGGTTAACTGCTGCCAGCCCACAGAAAGGTGAAAAAACAGGCAAGCAAACTGTACATCCCACACCACTGCTGAAAACAGACCCTTAAAAAAAAATAATCTCATGCAGATGGGAGAGACCACCTGTGCTAGCACCCAAGTCACAGTTCTCTGCATCTGGCAGGGCCTGTGATGTGAAAAAACTGAAGGCAGTTTTTAAATTACACTTGTGATTTATGATCCAACACTTCAGTGCTCTTTGAGACTCTACATGAGCAAGAGGAACCTGCATAAGGAAAGAGACTGGAGTTGTGTCTCAAAGTTGGTAAAGATGGATAACAAAGGCATGAAGAGGCCACAGTGCAGGACAGGACAATGTGAGACACTTAAAAATCTTGGACTCCTATCTTGCAGTCAGGACTCAGGGCCTAGTGTTGAACATACCAACATATGTGGGAAAGCAGTGTGAAGGAGGAAAAGCTCTCACTGTGGAGATGCAAAAGGCTGCAAACTGCCAGGACTCCTCCACTTTCATCTCCTCTCCAGCCTCCCAGGGCTGAGCAGGTAGTTCAGAGGCAGACACTTCCCTGCCTGGGTTGGCAACCCTCCACCTCACCCTAGAAAAGAGACTTCTCTCAGGCCTCCCAGCGTTTTTCAGAAAAACCAATGGTACTCTGTACAACAGAGCTCAAGAGAAGAGGCAACTTTTAACCTTCCATTAAAATCCCACCTATAAGCATTAATGGGATGCATGAAAGGCAGTGTGATATATCTTGAGTGTGTAAAAAGATGGACAGGAAACTTTAAAGCAAGACCCACATTACAGATGACAGTAAATGTTAGAACACATGGTACACAACCACGAACCCAGGCTCTGAACAATCTCTTGACTTGCCAGTCTCAGTACCAAATTGTATTGATTTTCCCACAAGATATAAGGAGCAATGAAGTAGAAACTTGGAGCAGATGAGTATGCAGCATCAGTGTAAGTGGATCTCGGTAATTACAGCTAATAGAGAATATCAGGCTTTGGGGAAAACACTGCCCAGTAATGGTGTGGAATTACAAGAGATGCTGTCTCCAGGCTGGTTTCCTAAGGTACCTGGTATGTCCTGCCTGGTCCTCCTGGTGATGAAAGGAGCAGCTGCTGGGGAAAGGTCCAGCCTCTCCCATGCCCAGTGGTCCTGTCATCATGCTAGGGCAGGTTGCAGCCATCTGGCTCTGCTGCAACAGCACAAGAAGGGACAGATTCAGATCTCACTACTAAGTTGCAAGCGATGGAGCGCCGAGTGCTAGAGCTGGAGGCAGCCATGCATGAACAGAAACACGATCCTACTCACTGCAGGGACAGGCAAGGGGATGCAAACAAGCCAAGGGACTGGCCCAAAGCCATCAATGGTGGTAAAGCTGGGAACTAAATTCAGGCAATGTGATTTCCCATCTGGGGTTTTCACCTGAGACAAAAAAAAAAAAAAAAAAACAAAAAACCCAGAAGTTTTGGATGGGAAAGCTGTTGGTCGCCTGCTGAGTCTTTGTGTTGGGCTGTCAGAGCTGGCAGCTCATCCCCAGCTCAGCTTCCCAAGGCAGAGCCAATTGGGGAAGCAGGGTACATCAAGTGGGAAAGCACAGAATACTGTAAGAGAGGCCCTGCTCTCCAATTATCCTGATGAAATCACAATTAGGTCACGGGCACAGGCAGCCAGCAGAAAGGCAGATGCTCTGATCCACAGATAAGCACCCAGCGATGCAGGTAGGCCTGAGAGCAGAGGGGCAGGCTCTGCTGTTTTCCTCACCTGAAGCCCAGCTACAAGAAAGGGGCAAGTCACTGGTATAAGGTGGCCACCTACATCACTTAAGAACAGGGCCTCCCAACCTGAGCACCACTAATGCACAGCAAAAAAAGTACCCCAGAGTCAAGAAATACACACTCCCTATGAGCTTTCTGTTCTCCTTCCCTTCCCTATCCTTCCTTATTCCTCCCAAACACCTGTTGACAAAGAAAAATTAGGAAACCAGTTTCAGGAAATGCATACAAGCCCTTTTCACTGAGAAGAATTTGCAATGGAAATAGGTATGGTTGTTCAACTTCCTGCTGGCTTTAAATCCTAACACATGTATTTTATATCCAGCAAATACAGGGATAAGGAAACAGGGTAGTTGCATCTGGGAAGTTTCCAGAATTGTTTTGCTAATGCTTTTAGGTGTTTGTGTTGATTTTTTGATGGTTTTTTAGCATTTAATGGTTAAGAGATTTTTTAAAGGCCAGTTTTTGGAGCAAAATAAGATTTATAAGAATTTGAATTGCTGAACTCCAGTCTCCAGGAATTGAATGGTTCACACAGCACATGTCCTGTTGCACTACAGCTTCTGCAGCAGAAAGTTCCAGACAGCCAGTGGCATTGGGTTTGGGGGATACAAGGTGGAAGCTGTTGGTCAGCAGCATAAAAGCAGACAAATGAGTATCCTGGGACAGTACTAGCCCAGTCTGCCTCTGCCCATGTGGCACTCACCCTCTGGATGGCTAATGAGCTTCCACAGAGAAATAGGGTCCTCTCTTCTGGGAGTGGTTCAAGTCCCCCCTAGAAGAAGGAATACAGAACAGGAATGAGAGGGATACCTCTCTGCCAGGACAGACAGTTCCAGCTGCTTGGACTCGGGCAGATCTCGGGACACACTTGGGTTAGTACCCAAGTTGGCTTCCCCAGCTTCCCTGAACAGCACTTAGGATTTTGTACTGAAAGAAGAAAAGCAGAGCCAACCCCCACCCATCCTCTCTCACGTGGTATTTCAGAGGCTGCTAATCATATCTTGCAAAATTTTATCTTTTCCAGGGAAAGGTGGTACAGCACTTTTCTTCCTCCTCGTTTTTCAAGACAGAGGGTAAAGCAGCACAGGTGCAACAGCATCTTCTCCACAGGTGAGCTGTGGGTCAGGGACAGTCCATCTTGGGATGTAGGACCAAAACTGAGTTTCCTTCTCGCCCTTGCAATCCCAATGGGACACCAATAAAAGCTCATTCAAAAACAGAGCTCAAAGGAACAGCCAAGACCAGATACTTACAGAGTGTCTTTTTATTAGGAGGCCTTTTTAATTTACATGCTCAAACATAACAATCATCCTCTTGTGTTTAGTCCTTGCAGGGCCTTTGCAGGCACACACCTTGATTTATTAGCAGAGCAGGGATGGAGGGGAAGAAGGCACCACAACAAAAAGCAAACCTGCAGGGCTTGCTTTAGCACATCTGGGAGAAGCAGCTGGGGAAAATACACTAGAAAAGCAAGAGAGGGGGTATCTTAGGGAGCCAAAGACAAGGTGGAAGCAGAAAGAGGAGCTAAAATGAAGCAAGGAGGCACCAGCTACTGGGACTCTGTCCCTGCTCTCCTTCTCACCAAAATAAATTATTAGCAGGGTGACACAGTGTAGCAAACATGAATATGCATCAGTCATTATACAGCTGATATTCAGGGGCACGCTGCTGATTTATGGACCTGGCAGCTGCAGCATCAGCCAGCTGCAGCCTAGACGGATGGGGACAGTGAGCACTGCTGGCAGAGAGGTCCACAGAAGACCTCCAAACCCAGCCCTTCAACAGCCATGAATGAATTCATCACAACCAAGTCTGATAGCCATGCAGAGCCAACCAATGCACTGTGTGTGCAATGATGGGAAACCATCACACAGCCTGACAGAAACAGAAACGTCCAAAGGTTATGGTGCAAGATTTAAGTTTGGATCAGCAGAACTTTATTTAGTTAGAGTCCTGAATTACCCAAACCTCACTTCACTGCTTACAGTAAATCTCAGCCACATCAGATTTAATGCTCATATCCTTTCCCTCTGCACAAGTCTGGATTTAAAAAAAATCCAAGCATTGTTGCTGTGAGGGAGTTAGGTGCATCACTGTCAATCACAGACCTGCTACAAAAAAGACTGAAGATGTGAGGATTGCAGCTCTCCACACTGAAAAGGAAGGCATTTCCCTTTTGGCTCTGGAGCAACAAAGGGATACTGTCCAAGGACTCATCCTGCTTGTCTTGTAAGCATCACAGAATGGACACAGGAGACCTGCTCCTTCAACTCTGAGTGGCCTCCACACAGGTTCATATATTCCACCCCTCAGCAACACATGACTGGCACAGCAGATAAAGGAAGAAGGAACTCCACCCTGCAATGAAGAACCCACAACAATTAAGTGACTTCCTGACAGTCACAGAGGAAACTTATGGTAAAGCTGGGGATTTCTGTTTACCCACATTTGAGCTTTTGTTATAAAACATGTGCTCATCAGAGGCTGTGGTTGAGTGTGCAGGGTACAGGAGCACAAAGCCTTCTCCACCACCTCTGTCGCAGCCTCCAGCATCTGCTGGCAGACCTGCACAATCAGCAAAAGCCAGGGGGGGTTTCCTTCCAGGGCTTCCTTGGGAGTCCACAGCAACGATGACAAGCAGGATTTGGGTGGGCTCACAGCCAGCATCTGCAGGCCAAGTAAAGCTGAAAAGAAACCACAGAAATGCAAGACACCAAGCCTGTGTCAGATGTGGTTCCTCAACACTGGAGCTCAACAAGCTGATGCACAAAAAAGAAAGCCCTTGAGAGCAGAAGAGTGCTTGAAGTCCCTCTGATCGTGCCTAAAGGTTAGATGTACCTACAGCTTTGTAGAAACCCTCAACTTAACCCCAGTCCTATGGACAATCCTGGTACAGGCACTGAGTAGATCCAGATCTGGCTTTGGTACTGCATTTCACATGGCCATAAAACTCCAAAGACCCTGCCCAGCTTAGGTATTCCTCTACACAGATCAATGACTGATGGAGAAAAGAGCAACACTGGCCTCAAGTCCTCACTTGCAACAGGCACAACAGAGTGAGCAAACACTCCAGTCACACGAACCAGACTGGCTTGATTGAAAGAGATACAGATAGGAAGCAAACCATGCCCTGAGCTTCAGGGATGACATCTTGCTGTGGAAAAGAGTGTCAGAAAGTCCATGAAGTGAATAGAAAAAGAGATGAAAGGGAGCCTGGACACAATCCCCTAACTGCAAACAGAAAGAAGAAAACCTTTAAGTCTTTAGACCAAGAATGTCTTCAGTAGGAGATGTTGGCCAGAGACCAACACCTGCATGCAATTGGTACTACCCTGGCAAGCACCTGGTGACCAGACAGAGCTGACACTTGTAACACCCTGTCCTTATCACCAGATTTATCCTGAGAGCACAGAAAGAGACCATGCAAAGCACAACCCAAAACATCTGCAACATGAGCTGGAGGAGTCACAGCTTGGGAAAAGTAAAACAGGTGCCCTTCTAAGCTGAAGCATCCTTTTATCAGGTATGACAACACAACCTCCATCAAAGATCAACCTCTGCATGGCAAAGTCCTCAGGCAAATCCCATGCAGCAGCAGGAAAGCTCCTGGACATTTGAACAAAAGCAAACCAAACAAAAAACCCCAGAAACCTCCCCCAGAAAAACCAAAGAAAAAAGCAAAACAAAAACAAACAAACACACTAAGAAAAAGGGGACTTGTGGACTTTGAACTGTATTGCACTGTAATTCCTATGATATAACTTCATTAGGGCAGTGTAAGCAATGGTTGGGCATCAATTACATCACTGGGAATTCTCCACGGCCCAAAACTTTCTTCTACTCTTTTCAGTGGAAACCTTCTCTGGTCCCAGAGCATGGTCTCATCCTACCAGATTATCTGAAAAGCAAAAAAAGGAGGCCCCTTTCTCTTTGGAAAATGTCTAGCTCTGGTTATCCCTGCTGTCCATACAACACTCAAATCTTTATCTTCTTAAGCCACTGACTTTCCTAACACCTTGCAGAAATGAGATACCAAAACCATAAACATCACTTGTTTTTACATGCATATATATGGCTTCCCATCTTCTTTCCTGGTGTCCAGCTATCTCCCCCAGCCTCTCAAGATTTTCTGTTGCTGCTGCTGAAGCACAGTTCTGCAACACCAGGGGAGCACACATTGCAGAGACATTTAGAAACACAGCAGCATTCACTGGATGAATTCTTGGCCTTTGTAAGGCTCATGCAAATACAGTTCTGCATTTGACCTGAAAAAAAATAACCACAGAAGGCAAACTCAGAACTTCAAAGACAACTTCTCCTGACAGCCCTAAGCCATTATCTGCATGTAGTATGGACACAGTGCAAGTGTTTATAGCTTCCCAAAGGGAGGAAGGGGACAGCTCAAGCCAAGGAGTAAGAACCAGACAAGTGAGTCCCACAACTGAGATCTCACCTTGAAGGTTCATCCTAAGGAAAGGGCAAAAAGTAGAGTCCTTGCATTGATGCCACTAAGGCACAGACAATTGACACTGGCTGAGGATCTCACTTGGTCTATTTAATTTTCAACCTTAGCCCATTTGGAGCACTTATCCCACTCTGCATCTTGAGACAGCAGCAAGGCAGACTGACATTACCTTTGAAAGCACCAATACGCCTTTGTTCAGCCAGGGAGGCACACAGAGTGCCTACAGAGCAACTATAAAACTCAGCCATCATAAAGTAGAAGAAGAAAAGAGGTGGCAGAGTTGTTTCCTCCTTTCTGGAGATCTGGCTGCCATGAGGAATTGCATATGGTGCTGGCACGGAGAACCTGCTCCTGGGATCAGCAGCTGAGTGTTTTCCCAGGACCCTCTGCTAAGAGGCTTTCCCATACCACTGGCTCCCAAGCATACGCAGAGGCTCCCTAAGGAGCTTCTGCAACAGGGTGACAAAAATAAGTCTGCAGTGTCTGGGTTCATCCAGCCTTGTGTGGGTACAGGCATCTGTTAGACAATGCCTGGGGACCACGGCACAGGAACTCCAGCAGTGAAAATCACACTGACTCACAGTTCTTTGGCTTTGGTTGAACATATAATAAATAAATAAACCATAATCGGAACCTCCCTTCAGCCCACTGGGAAAAATCCAAGCATCTGCCTTCAATTCCCCAGTGCATAACAATACAACTTTATTATTACAAGTAAAATTATTATATTTTCTATATGCTGTTCTATATGTTGTGTGTGTGAAGATCTGTTACATGGCCTACATCACTCTGCAAATCCCTGACTGCTGGGAGTATTTCATGCTATCACCCTTTGCCATCAGCCCCCAGCAAATGAGTCCTGACCTTTTATTCAGTTGGCCATCCCTGCCCTCGCAAGCACCAGCAAAGACACAAGAACTGAAGCTCTGATACTTAAGCCATGATCTCTGGAAAGGGGATTGAAAACTGGACCAAAAAGCTGATGCAACTACCTCCTGGGCTACAGCAAATACTACTAAAAGCAGCTCCAGGCAGGGCTGGGAGGACACAGGGATGAGATGTGCACCAAAAGACCTAAGTTTGCTCATACTGGTGGCTGCATCATCCCTTTTCACACCCTCAGGCTTTTTTTGGTCTGCTACTATAAATACAGACTGTAAGAGCTAAGAAGGCACTGTTCAAGTAGTGGGAGCCTAGTCCTGTGCATGACCTGAGGTTCCTCTCCAATTCCGCCTGCCCACACCCACAAAATTTGCCCTTTGCTGACCATTCAAGATTGCAAGAGTGTTTGAGTAATGCTAAATGTCACAAGGCTGCTAGGGTTTTATTTCTTTCCCCAGTGGTTTGGAAAAAGCAAGAAATGGACAGGTGATGTGAACTGGCACTATTAAAGATGATCCAGTCCAATAAGATCATGTGAACTTCCTGGCTCTTGTCATGACCCCATCTCTCTTGTGGGTTTTGAGCTGGATTAAAGAATTGTGCACAAGCTATGAAAATGATCCCCCTGAGGAAAGAGTCATTTGGAACAACTACAGAAAATCTTCACTTTTGGACAAGAACCCCTTTCAGAGTTCTGGTGGTTTGGGGTTTGGCTATTTTTCCTTAAGGGAGGAGAGAACCACAACAGTATCTGCAGTAAGAGGCTCTGCTCTGTGGGTCCGTATTATCTCCTCAGATCCTTGGTATGACAAAATTCTCTTTCCTTAGAAGAGTAACTTCAGAGCTTAAACTTGAACTCTGAATTTTACAGTCTTGCCACTATTGTGAGATCTCAAACATGATCATGAACCTTCAAAGGAGCCTGGCAGAGACAAGCCACCAGTTAGATTTTGAGCAGGGGTGATGTGCCTATAAAGCTCCCTCTTCACTTAAGGGAATGGAGCTCACCGTGTGTTGTTTTTCAGGGCTCCTAAGTAACACACAGCAGTCTCTCACTCTTGTACATCATTCACACCTAGCTAGAAATAAACTGCTGCTTGGTTTCTCCCTTAAAATCCTCTTATTTTCAGAAGGCAACACCCTGAGGACCATGTGTGTCCCTGCAATGAACCTTCAAGGCCACAGCATGGTGTAGTGGATACAGTTCCTACAAAGCTTTCATTGTTCCCACACAGGAACTTCAACTGAAGAAATAAAATTAAATTAATTCATCAAGTGTTTGCAAAAAGCTTTTTCTAAAAATGGAAAAATCCCACAGAAAGCCACCATCTCACAGGCCAAACCAGCCAACTTCAACCTGAAGCACCACTCAAGCAAAAAGACAAGCTGCAATGTTTTGTAATGCGAGTATATTAACACAAGATAAAAATTCCTGTTTCAACAGCAAAGAAAAAATAGATCTCAGAAGACTGAAAGTTTGTCAATTCAGCCAATCCTTAAAATCCATCAATTAAAATCCATCCTTAAAAACTTACAGTAGAGCTTGTCTCGCTCTTAATCAATGCCCTCCATCAAAGGTTGATTAGGCTCTACGATTTACCATTATTGCCTTTCACCTGTAGACTTAAGATTAGGACAGAGAGGGTGAAGACCTGCATTGAAGGAAAATATAGGTTAGTATTTCCTGCCCAAATGGAGAGCTTCCATAAAGAAACTGTTCCCAGCGGTGGTTGCCGTTCCACAGGCTTCATTTTCCCTTACTTCCTCAGTTTTCATCAAACTCAGGACATACTATGTCAACCCCAACAGGAAATCTGAATTAAGCTAACAGCCAAAACCCTGATCAGATATAAAAGTTTGTGTAGTTGGCCTTTTTTTCCTCCCTTTAAGTGGCTGCATGGTCACAAGACAACACCAGTGTGACTGGCCAAGGTCATTGTGAAAGACACAGCCAATGGCCCAGGCTGAGTTTTATAGGGTGACCACTCCTCCACATCACTTTAAGCAAGTGTTTTATTCTTTATTCTACAGCCTCAAAAGGAATTGTTGCTTTTGCGGAGCACAAAACGAACGCAAGTTCAGAGAGTATTCTGAAAAACACAATGAACACAGATTTCATGAAGTTCACTCAAAGGTTTTCCACTGTACCTAAACATGAAGTGTGCTCTCTAGGTCTAAACTAGATACCTTCTTTTAAACCCATGGAGGCAATTTGCCCTCTAAAGTAGCCACTTTTCATCCAGTAGCTCAGAAGAGAACACACAAGATATCTCCGTGAGCTGTGTGGGTGCCTCACACAGCTGTGACAAGCACACTTCATACAGCTCTCTTAAGATAAGGCTGCCATAGCTAAACGAGGCAGAGAAAAGGTATGTACTTGAGGCAGGTTCTCATTCCTTTGACAACATCCCATCGTGTGAACTTTGCTGCTCTTGCATGGTCTGGAGCAAGGCAAGGACTGGCCTCTCCCAGCCACCACCAAATGAGTGTGGGAACGCAGTGGGAAAGAAGGATCCTGCCACTCAGCTGGGCTGGCATCCCCTGCAGCCAGGCCAGGCTGGCAGGCTGGGCACCCACAGCACCACGTGTTGTCTGTGCCCGGCTCACAGCAGCTGCAGCGCCAGCGGACAAAAGCTCCCACAACCTCTCCAAAGCTGAATTTGCAGCAACACGTTGCTCCTTAAGGAAAAAAACCACAACATGCTCTTTTCAAAGTAGCCAGCTGGTGAAGAACAACAACATGGAGAGAGGAAAAAAAAAAAAACAAACACACAAACCACTTAGCACCACTTCCCTTTCTTTCTCTCACACGGAGTTGAGAAGCTTATATTAATTGCAAAGCATGAGAATCTGAACAAACACCCTCCTTGGGCAACCAGGGCCAACCCCAGGCAAATATTTCCATCTATGGGACGTGCAAGTTGTGCAACCAGCAAAATATCAAGACAGATAAGGCAGGGACCTTTCGTTAGGATCTACAGAAACTTCCAACTCTGTATTGCTGACTTAGGCTAAGACAAGCTACTTTAGTCTTCTCTCCCTTGCTCTAGCCTTCACAGGGGAAATATCAGCCAAATTCACATCCAGTCTAAAGCCACTAGACAGTATTTGCAGAGTTGAATCAGAAACCAAAGCAGCCTTTGGTGGACTACCAGAGGGAAATGGGTTTCCTGAGATGGGAGTTCTCTTCCCACCCTAAAAGTAAAATCTTAAGGAAGTTCGTGGTGCAATAAGGTTGGGTCGACCATGGATACAAAAGGCAACTTGATGGTATTACACAATTTCCCATGCCCAAGGTTTGATATGGCCTTGTCTGCCTAGATTTAATTACATATATATGTTATTAGGGAATCAGGAAAATTATTTAAAAAGTCATATAGTTACAAAACCTTTGTGAAAGGGATGGATGGATCCTGGTTTCTCCCGCCAGCTTTCAAAGACCTGTATGTGCCCCTGTTCAACCAGGAGAGCAAACAGCTGAGTGACACTGCTGCAAATCTTCCAGAGACCTATAAAACATCTCCTGTTGACAAGGCAACCAGCATGCTGTCAGTGGCAAAAATTAACAAGTAAAAAGTTCTGTTTTGTCACGGTGCATCCAGCCAGCAGCAGGATGCTGCCAGCAGAAGGCCAGTCCTAAGCACGTACCTAGGAATGCACAGGAGATGCAGGACCCGATGCTGTGCCAGGTACCTCCCTGTTGGGACACTTCAAACACTGCTGGCTGTTTACTGTACCAAAGGTCAGAGAGAAAGGACAGCAAGGAAAGTATCAGAGAAAAAACATATGGTAACTGCAAGCCCCGATATGCCTTCCTCACTGAATTAAAAATCTCCTGAGGGTTTTCATACTTGCGCCCTCTGTTTCCTAGAAGCATGAGATGAAAAGTACAAAAGTTTGTGGTGGACACATGTAGCCAGGAAAGACAGCAGGGAAAGATCAGACGCATTGTGAAGTGAGGAAGATACGCCATATAATGGAAAATGAGGTATTTTTTTGCCTTCTTCTGTAGCACAGTATGTGTGTTTCCCACCTAGGACCAGTCAGAAATTTCACCCCTAACAGACTTCCCGCTATTGTAAAGTCTGAAGTGACTGCAGTGCACACACCAGAGAGACTCACCAGAGCGCCTTTTAATGGGTGTCTGAAGTGATGGGAATTATAGCATGAGTATCAACAACAAACAAAACCGAGGTATAAAACTGACTTTCTTTCTTCACGTAGCATTGAATCATGCTGACAACACAGGCATGAGATGGAGGGTAAAGACTGGCATGGCACCACCCCCTACTGAGCAGGCTTGCAACCAGCTGTTGGCACAGGGACTCAGAGGCTGAGTTCAGGCTCTGTGGGCTCCTGCTGCAGACAGGTTTCTCACTCCCAAAACACCCATTATACTGCATTTCTGCCACTGGGCTAATTCTTCCCCAGCAAAAGGCATGATGGAACAAGTGCTCCAAATCAAAGGGGAAACTCAGCCAGTCAAGAAAATCCTCCCCAGGCTTTGAGGCTTTATTCCTTTCAGTTGGCTCAACTTCATTTTTCTAGTTCCTTCAAGCCCAGCTCTAGATCTCCTTAAACCTGCTCTCTGCAGACCATGCAGGGGTCTTCAGAGAAACCATAAAGGTTCAGGTCAAACAGGATACAATCTACAGAAACCTGCTCCATCATCCCCAAAGCCACAATATAGCATGTAGCTTCAGTGTATAGCTTCAGTGTTAGGAAAAAGGCTCTTTTTCCCTTAACTGAAAGAGTTTTACCCAGTAATCCTAGAACACCCAGACATGAAGCCCTTTTTGAGGCACTGGAGGGCTGCTGCTGCTATCACTTGCTGGTTTGCAATCTGAAGTCTCCATGCCATTGTTTCAGCTCTAGATATAGAGGTCTCATGTCTTCCCCCACTCCAACACAATACCTGTTTGGGCACATGCAGGAGGTCAGGAGCCCCTGAGAAGTACCCGAGTAATCCCTGACCTATGTTAGCAGCTACTTGGCCTCAGCATGAAAGGATGAACCAAGGACAAAACTGTTCCATTCATACCTACACTTTCTGCCTTCACTTGGTTAAAATATCCCTTGCTCCAGAGCTGGGACAGGACTGGAGCTCTGTCCTAGGAGCACCTCAGAGAGGTGTTTAACTCAGTCTTCCAGTTGCTGTCTGGATGGCATCCCTCTCCTTCACTCTTGGCCAGCTTCTTGACCAAAGGAAGATGAACATCCTTACCAGATCAGACAGCCAAGGACAGACCACATTCAACAGTCTTGCCTCCTTTGTGTGCTACCCCAGCATGCTCACTGCAGCTAGACAAGGTGGGGCTGAACTCACCTACAGCACAGATATGTCCACAAGAGCCCATCACCCAGAGCCTCTCTAACCTCAATGAGCAGAGACAGGCACAGTCTGTCTGATCTGTTTCAGGTATCCACCTGCATTACAATGAGGTGGAAGTGCTCAATTCCTCTGCTGCCTGTATAGGGGGACTGAGGGGCTGGGATGTTAGATGCCAACACCTGGACAGAGGAACTGCACCCTGATGTTCCCCATCTTGCACATGACTGGTAAGCTTTTCAGAGAGAGACTATCTCACCCTGCACCTAACACGAGAGCACTTCAGTCCCTAAGGCCCGAGGGTAACACTACACTTCAAGTGGGAGATGAGAGGCCCAAGCCCTTAAGTGTTTACCATCAAGAAAACTTCACAACACCTTCCCTGTAATGATGTTCCAAGTGGATCCAAATAATTTTGGGGGATGGCTGAAGAGAAGGCAGAGCTGCAGGTCTCAGCCTGCCTCAGTGTTAGCAGGTGAAGAAAGGAGAACATCCCAGGCACCAAACACTTTGTGCTGTGAGAACCCAGAGAGCCTGCAAGGCTCACTTTGTGCCCATCAAGAGATGCACCATGACAGGCAGGGAAGGATGAACACATGCAGCAGGACTACGTCAAGGACAAGGACATGGGATATGACTGCCATTTCTTTTAGTAGAGAGACTTGGGATTTGCAGGCCAGCCTTGAGGACTCTTCTCCTTTTCATGACTTCTGATATACAATCCTTTGGGGCAGGCAACACAGGAGCTTGATGCAGACAACTGCAAAATAATGAGTCTAGGGGAAGGAAGTCAAAGCAGATGGTGCACATTAAATGGAGCTGTCATGCTGCTGGGCTGGCCAGGGGAGAGATGGAGGAGGTATTCTGAGATCTGTGAAGCCATCAGCCCTCGTGCTACAGAAAACAACAAAATGAAGCTCAGACAGGAACTGCAGGCAGAATAACTTCCCTGATAACATGATGCATGGGGGATAAGTTGCTACAAATGGCCCTCAAATCAAATGGGGGGAAAAAAGCATGGAAGAGACTGCACAACATTCACCCACAGCAGGACTGAAGGGTTCAGAAGAAAATGAGAAGTTTAATTCAGCTCCCTGAAAGTGTGACTTACTGTTGGCAAAGCTTTTTCTTCTACCCCAGAATTCAGTTGTCACCAAGCTCACAGGCTCCTACCTCAGATTTTAAACATTATTTCTTTGCATTCTAATCCCAACAGTATTTGCTCCCAATGCCCCAGGAGAGCAAGCCATGCTGAGAAAGCATGACTGCTGGTTGTCCACCTCCTCGCAGCAGCTGCCAGTCACATCCCAGTTCCACAACACAACCTATTTGATTATTTTGATCTGTTCAGGTGGTAGTGCTCTTCTTTTTCTCCTCCTCTGGGATTTCTTCTGTAATTGCTCTAAGCTGCAAATTGAATAAACTAATTCCAGGCACAGAGACTTTAAACAAAGGAGATGAAAACCTGAACTGACCTGAGAGATGCTGCATTGCCCACCAGCCGAGCCTCTGCAGTCAAAAGAGTTCAACCAACTTCAGTTGAACCTGAACAAGACCTCACAACCCTGTTGCAATGCAATTGCAGGGCTTGCCAAAAAAAGCATGTACTTAGTGGCATGCTCTGAGAGAGCCCAGCCCTCTCCTAGGCATTCAGCTTCCCACCTCTTCACAAGGAGCACACTTCAGATAAGCAACTCTATACATCTTTTTTTTTAAACTGTACATCTTCTACTAAAACTCAGGAGGGCTTTCCTTAGCCTTCTCAAGAGCATCCTTGTTTTCCCTTTCCAAGGCAATTGCCTTGTTTTTTCTTTAAAACAGCAGAAATTTCAAGCCACCTTTCACAGCTCAGTTTGGATCCACGGATTGGTGACTACAAAATCCAGCTAGCTGCCCTGGGCCTGTACAAATTCCCAGCTAGGAACCTGTACCTTTTGGGCTGTAATCCGCTCCCATTTCATCTCTAAAACTGGCTAGTACCAGAGGCTCTTTCTCAGAGAATCACCACCAAAACCTCTCTTGCTGCCACAGCAAGGACTCAGCAACAACTCCCCTGTTTAGAATATTTGAACAGTCTACAGCCCCATTAGAAACAAAGGAGGAAGACAAACCTAAATCCCAGGAATTACACCTCTGCATGGGCGGTTTCATCTCTTTGCTCATCCCTTTGCTCACCTCCCATCCTGAACAGGTTTATCATCCACTCCATGGTTGCTCTGAATTACCCCAGAGGTGTGCATATTTCAGCAACAAATTAAACTGTCACGATACATTCCTTTCTACACCATTTTTTAAAACACACATGAGCCCTGGCTGCCAGAGATTTGTTTTGGAAAGATTAGATTAGGTGCCTCGGAAACTGCTTTGTGAAAAACAGTAAAGTGTTTTTGCTTCTTGAAGAAACCCACCTTTTTTTTTTTTTACCCCCTGGGAAGTTTGTTTTATTTTTTAACCTCAAAAATCTGGTCAATTAACTACACCTTGTTTTTTAGATCTTTCCACAAAAAAGTGCCTCGGTGCAGATGACCAATAGGGAGATTGCTCATTTTGTAATCATCTACTATCAACATAAATTAAGATCCTAAAGCCCTCTGATTTTTAAAACAATTCCCATCCAGAGGCCTCCAGCATTTCTATTCAATTGATCAAATTTTCTTACTGTTTCACCAACTCATAAGAAGACACTCAGTTTTACCAGGGGGTGTCTTCCATTTCTTTGGACACAAGCCCTACTTTCAGCCTGGAAGACTGACATGCAAAGCACTGCCATCCCAGCCCTCCACTCACATCACTTCTAAGGCCAGACACCTCAAATATTAAAATAACAGTCAAGACAGCCTTGGTTGAAATGATAAAAGGAAATAAACCCCCACCTTCTCAGGGTTCATTGTGATAAGAAAACACCTCTCTCATCAGAAAATCGGCTTAGCAACATGTCAATAGCTGGGTGCTGAATCTTTTGACGCTCATCAGTTACCAAAGGAAATGGGAAGCTGACCTTGCAGTCAAAGTGCCAGACTAGGACAACAATTTCTGTTCTCAGCTCTGCTCTAGGCTCCTCCTGTTAATGTGAATCTTCATTCCCCAGTTCCCAGCTGTAAAACAAGAGGTTGCAATAATGTGTCTCCTCTCCCTACCCAGTGGGTGCCCCAGCTATAGGCACTGGTAGATGCTTGGCAATTTTTCATTTTCTAGCAGATATGAGCAGATATGCGGCCAAGCCTGGGCACTTCATAGATTAGAAAAGGGTGGCTGCTTGAGACACACCCCAGAGAGGAAGAGGAACAGCAGAGGTATAAACTGGTGTCTACTGAACACAGACTAATGTGTTTATCCTAGAAGGAATGTGAAGCAGAGGACATCTTGTCCAGCCCCTGATAATCAGATGCAGTAATTGTGGGGTCAGATGATTTTAATTTGCTCATGAATCAGAGATTTCCACCCTCATCCATCTACCTCTCTGCTCTGCCACAGACCTGGTGAGACCCTGCACATGTCCCTGTGCCTATGAGCCACATAAGTACACAGGCTTGTTTCTGTGGAAAAGCAGGGGCTGAAGCACCTTTCCAGGTCTAGATCTGACTCTCTCACACCTCTGTTTTCTGCCTCCACCATGGTCATGGTAGTTATTTCTTTCAGCGGATGTTTTGAGAAACAGTACCTTCATATTTGGAAATTATAGGGACCACCAGAATAGCTGCAGAGTCATCAGCTGCAACTGAGTAGCGCAGAATGGAGGAGATGCAGCTGTACTCTTAGGAGGAGACAGAGCAGATCTGACTCTCAGACTTCAGTACAGCCACCACACACCCCAGGAGAACAATGAGGCAGAAAGTGAGCCAGGGATTTGTGTGCACCTCCTCATTCATCAGCAGCTACACTGACTGCCAGATGGGAGGTGACACCAGCAACCAGCACAGCGATGTCCTCCCCCTGCCTAGCCCCCAGCAGTTATTCTCACCCTGCCTCCCACATCAGTGGAGCAAGAAGCCAGCACATGCTTGTCAAAGCAGGTCAGGGAGCAGACCACTCACCCAAGGCTGCCTGTGTGGAAAGTGGGACAAGCCCTCCAGAAAAAACCAACTGGCCTCTTACAATATCATGCAAATCAGGAAAAGGCCGGGAGAAACAAGACTGGGAAAAACCTTGCATGACCAAGGTTATATTGTAAGGTTATGTATTCATCCTCTGCACAAAAGGGGGGAAGCAAGGGGTGTGCATGCAAACACCAGGCAGGAGGTACCTCCTGCTTTCACCAGCATTTGCTAGGTTTGCATTTACAAAGCAGAGTTGTGCTGTTCACAGCAGGAGTCTAGCAGAGTGGGACCCAGAAAGAGCCATTGCATCTACAGACAGAGATCCAAGGGGAGACAATGAAAAAAAATAATAACAGAATTAGCATACACACAAGCCAGGATCAGTCCCATACAAGAAACAGTTTTGTTTTATTTACTTAACATAATCAATTACTGTTTTATCTATTTATCATACCAACCTGGTTTCTCAAGCCCAGCCTTTTCCTGGAAAAGGAATTCCAGTCCCTCACATAACATTAAGCCCCTGACATCCAATGCAAAGCCATCAGCAGGGAAGGAGCATGGCTGCTACAATCACTACAGAAACAGAGGACCTAGTGCCACACCAGGAATACTGCTCTGGCTCCTGAAGTGGCTATCTGGGGTGGGATGGAATCCATCATTTGAAGGCTCCAAATTTATACATTCAAGCTTATTCTACACACATGGTTTGAAGCACGCTGAATAGAGCTGGATGTAAGCCACAGAACTGCTGAAGATAGCACGGAGTGTCAGAGTGCTCAACGTGATCCTGGAGCAGGCCAACACTGTGGCTGCCTGTTACCCCAAAAATCTGCTGATGAACAGAGCCCACTTCTCAGCAAGCCTCTAAACAAGATCCCAGCTTGCCTCAGGCACAAGCACTTGCTGGCCAGACTCTGGAGATTTTTCACTGCTTTGCCTTTCTCAGGGAATATGGCCCCATGCATTTCCACTTCCAGCCAGCCATGGTTCAGCCCTGACCAGCAGGAGAGCCAATGCACACTCTGCAAAGCAGCAGACTCCACAATGCCTTTTTCCACTGATCTCCTCCCTGCTTCTCTCTCTGCAGAGCCTCACCCAGGGAGAACAGGGCAGCCTGGAGCAGCCCCCACTGAGCACACCTGCATCCCTCATTTCACTCCTACTCCTTGGCTTTTTAGATTTTGCTCCTCTTCTTCTCCCAGTAAGAGCACGACATCCTCTTCATTTCACAGGCCACAGCTTCTCCCTCACGTCTGCTGTTCTCTCAAGGATGCTAAACAAGCAGAAGACATACAGGCATTTTCCCAGAGACATCGCACCAATGTCTCTTTTTTGTATTCCTCAAGTTATTGCTCCCACACACACATTTAAACTCAGCTCCACCAGCTCTCGAATTTAACTTGCATAAGAGCAGTCTGATCTATAATGGATTTAGCTAAGCAAAAGGAAAAATCCTCTTCAAGTTTGGCCCATAGCACAGCACTATACAAGTACCTGGGCTGCCACTGCCTCTGCATTATCAGAGTGCCTCACCCAGGGCATCCTACCCCTTTGGCAGATAGGCTGAATATTTGCTGGTTATCTGCTAGGTCAGTATCCCCCCTAAAGAAAAGTCCGGTGAGATAAGCAACCAGCTTAGCCAAGACCAGCTGGGGAGTCAGGACTCCCCAGTTCACCATCCTCTGGCTTTAACCACAAAGTCATCTTTCAGCAGAGATTAGCTGCTCCAAGATCCCACATTGCTGTCAGATGGGCACCACAGGCAGGTCATGCATTAAGACAGTAAGCACGGAAAGACTCCTCTCTGTAGGCATTCAGGTCAGTTAGCACCACACAGAGGAAGCTATAGAACCTCACTGGTGAGAAATTGATAACAGGGTTTTGGTTTTACTGAGCTGGTCATAAAACAGTGCTGGTCCCACATTACAGAGAAATAGCTAGCAACACACAGAATAAACCAGATCATCCTGAAGTATTTACCTCTGGATATCTGTAATTATAAACCAAACATCATCAGCTTCTCTCTCTCCCTGCAGTAAATAATTAACTGCAAAAGAATATTCCTCTCGGCTCCATCCTCCCCAATCAATTCTGCTTTGCAACAATGTGCTGCCTGGATTGCTCTCTGTATCAGTGCACCCGAGTGTTCCCCAAACCCCCTCGGAAGACAGAGGTGGAACTGTTCACTTCAGTACAGCACAGACCTTTCCTTCAGGGTACAAGGGGGCATCATGGCATAACTCCCAGTACTTCAAGCAGTCAGCTATGACATACACAGCTTAGCTCATGCACTGCTGCAACATCACTGCAACCATCAGCGGAGGCGAATCACGCACTCTGAGCACTCCCATCACACCCCTCTGGACTGCCTGAGCTTTATTGCCATGGCAGAGCAAATTTCCTCCCCCTGAAATACAAGGTTTTCTATTCCTTTCATTGTTTTTGAATTATCCTCCCCACCCCTAGATCTCATCCAGGGGTAAAAAAAGAAAACCAAACCACCAAACAAAGTCTTCTTTATAATAGAAACGTCATTTCTTAGGAGACTTTCATTTTTGTATACTAGAGCAAAGTTGAATATTGTGACTGCTCAGTCATGCACGATAACCTGCACAATGACCTGTTCACCTCTTGCAACCTACCCTCATCAACCTGAATTTCATACAGACTCTGCAAGTAATAGGTAAACCAGAAAACATCCACGCACTCGTTCCTTTTGCCCTACCGAAAGACACCTCCTGGCTGTAAACCCAGTGGGGAGGAAGGATGATGCCAGGAGGAAAGGAAAACTGCCTGGCAGGAAGGCTGGGTTTGGTCAGACAGCAGATGGAAGCAGGTTGCATACAGATACACAACCAGGGAACAACACAAAGGCTGCCATTTGATCCTGGTTGCTTTCTTAAGATACAAAGTCAAATTCACTTTTGAGAGAGGCATAAGGAGAACACAGGCAAAAATGAGAGCTGGGGAAAACCACCAGAACTGCAGGAATACCCTTCCTGCAACAGCCAGAAAACATGGGGAGAGGCAGAGAAGCATTACCACCAAGCAAACATGTTCATACTCAGACACAGTCTGGGTTCAGTTTTACATTTTTATGGGTTTAAACACATACCAGATTTAGATGAGCTGACTATGAAGTGCTCAATAAAAAACTCCACCAGGAAGGTAGAGAAAAAGAGGAAAAAAGGCTAATTTAGACTCAAAAGCATGGAAAGAGAGTTTCAAGAAAGAGACAGAAGGAAGACTGGAAGGAAAACCATGACACAAAAGAGATAAATGAAACAGATACCAGGGACAGTTCAGGAAAAGATCAACCATGCAAAAATGGAATCAAAACTGGAAGAGAAAGATAAGAGAACAAGGAACATGCCATAACAGATCAGCTGAATGGCAGTTGGCAAATAGATCATTAATTTAATCTCATCCATATTTGTCAAATAATTTGTTTGATTAACACTATTTTGTGGTCTTCAGCCAGGTACAGAGCTGATCAGATATCATGTCATTAATATATTATTAGATTAATACAAGTAAAATTCAAATATATTCCACATTTTTATCTGCTGCTCAATAAGCTCTGGTTCTAAGTTTACAGTTCAAAAATGTTGAAATAGAAAGCTGGGGATAAATTACAATTAAAGATTACTTGAAGCACAACCATTTTGCTTTTCCTAGACTGACAAAAATACAGTATACTGTATAACTCATCTTGAGAGACAGAAGAGAATCACCACCCTCCCACAAGGAATCCCTCTCTATATGCAGTACTTTTTGTCTTGATTTTATTTTGTTGAATGTTTTCCCCAATTTTTCTACTCCATAAAGGTTTTTCACCCCAAGAAAATCTGGTAAGCTCCAAGGGCAGCCTAATAGAAAGGTAAATTTGGGGTGCACTGGTAGCAGGAGAGAAGGCAGTGGGAGCCATATCCAGCCTGGAAGCAAATGCTTATGTTTGAACTGAGCTTTTCTCCTCTTGAAGGAAAGTCAGGTGAAAGATGAACAAAGATACCCCAGGATCTCTACTCTCACAGGGAAAAGTCTCCCACATTATCAGCAGCCTTCTCCAAACCTCCCTGGGAGAACCAGGAAAAGAAAGGTCATTTGGCAATTTTTCAGCCTGTTTTTATGCCCCTCCCCCAAGACAATAGCAAGGTCCCCTTGAGACTCGTCAGACCACGGGGTGAAAGCCATCAAAGGCAGAGCATCTCCACACATGTGGTGGCAGGGCTGCCAGGGAGCCCTGGGGAGCAGAACCAGGCTCAGTAGGAAACCGTGGCCATGGCTTTCTAGGCTGACATCAGAGGAACACGAGGCTACTCCCACTGCTGTTCTACCTTCACCACTGGCAGCAGCCAAGAATCAAACTCGCCACAGGAGAGAACCACAACAAAGGCAACTCCCTGGGGCCAGAAAAGTGTCCCTCAGGTCATAAGTCCTGTTTAAATATCTCAGCAATATCCCAAACTGAGATAATTCTTGCTAATTACAAGATCATTTTTATGTAAACACGAAGGGTATTACCACGCATACTTCATCTCTTTTTAATTAAAAGAAGTAAGAGGTTCGCTGAGATAAAAAAAAGACACGCTGACAGCTCCCACCCAAAAGCAGACTTTTCTGCAGTGATAACACCCATCAGCTTCCAGACCCACCGAGAAGACTGAACAGGGAAATCAATCAGCATCAGCCTCCCCAGTGCTGAAATGATGCAGTTGGCACATTATTAATCACACAGGAAAGACATTTTACGAGGAGAAGGAAAGGACCAGACACACAGAGGGGTGATACACATGGATTCAGACATGGCTGTCTTAAAAACACTTGGGAAAATCACACAGATCACCAGCAGCAGAATTAAAATACTTCAGAGCCATGAAGGATAAACATATCAGCAATTCTGACTACAGCAACTCTTTTAGCTGAGCACACACCAAACCTCATGTGTTTTCCTCCATTCAAAACCAGTTCCTGCTCCAAGCTGCACATCCTGCCCATGCCAACCAGACTGAAGTACATCTTGACACAGCCTCACCAGGAGTTCGTACCCCTTCTGCATTTCAAAGACCTACCCAGGAGCAACCTGCACATCACAGGCTACAAGAGATATGACCATCCAACTTAGGACACTGGAATATCAATGGCTTGACTTGCCATGCAAT
>NW_005054312.1:8584963-8585824 GCF_000277835.1 Geospiza fortis
TGTCCTAAGCATTTCTCCAGCAACTCCAGAGTTCGCCAGTCCACTCTGACTTCTCATCATCTCTTTTGTCTCCAAGCTCGCTCCACTCCTTGAGGTAATTTTAAAACACATTCCCACTCAGGACCTGTATGGGCCAAGCGAGCCATCAGATGCACCTTCACCTGGGGTGAAGACGCTGCAGCCCCCGGACGCCGCGACACCCTTTGCAGGGCAGCAGGGCGCAGGAAGCCTCGGCACGCCGCAGAGCCCCGGCGGCGAGCGTCCCTAGGAGGCAGGGAGGGAGGGAGAGCAGGGAGGTGTCACCAGCTCCGCAGAGCCGCATGCTCGCAGAACGGGGGACCTCGCTCACTTGCTCGCAGCTGCACACAAATACCTGCGCCTCCACCACCTGCCTGCCCCCTCCGCGCCTCGCTCCGGGCCTGGCACCGCCATGGAGCTGCCCTCTCCGGGAGGGTGTCAGAGCCCAGCGGGTACCTGCTTTGGCAAAGAGTGGGGAGTCCGGGGCTCCCCCTTTGAAGCATCACAGGAGCAGTGTGAGGGATGCAAGGGGATGAGGGAAGACGGGTGCAGTGGGCTGCAAACTGGGGGCGCGAAGAGGAGGTGAACACGGCTGCAGCTAAGGGACACGGAAGGGAGCGGGACGGCACGGGAGGGAAGGAAAAAGGGCTGCAGCTTGGGAGGGGAGAACAGGAGGAGTGCACAGTGGGTGCAAAAGGAGGGCAGGGGCTGGAGGGCAGAGAGCATGGAGGGCAAAGGGGGTACCCCACCACCCTCCCACCCCGGCGGCCTGCCGGGGCTCGGGTCGGCAGGCAGCGCCCAGGCAGCAGAGTCATGGCGCGGCCAAGCGAGCAGGTGGGTGGC
>NW_005054312.1:8586665-8598481 GCF_000277835.1 Geospiza fortis
GAAGGCCTGGCGGCCGCCGCTCCCGCAGCCCGCCCTTCCCCGCGGGACTGCCCGGGGCTGCGCTGCCTTTGTCGGCGCCCCACGGAGGCGTTCTGGGGAGAGGACGAGAGCCCCCTGAAATGTAGCGTTGATTGCCGGTCACGGTCCTGCCTGATAACGCGATGCGCTAAACTCGGCTTGCAGGGTGCATTTATGTGCCCCCTGGAAATGCCTAGAAAAAATGATTACTCCAAATTATTCAAGTGCAATTAAGGCCACAAAAGAAAAGACACCTGAATTGGCTCTGTTTAAGGCAGATGGGGTTCAGTTAGGCTTAGCAGCAGAGATATGCACGGTCTGAGCAGAATGACTGCAATTTCAGATGAAGGTCCAAGCATGTCGAAAGGCTCTCGTCTGATCCTATTTGGGTGCCACAAGGAGCACCGCTGAAGCAGAGCTAGTAAATATTGATGGACTCAAGCTTCATGCCCTGAAATCGGGTCTGTCAATGCAGGGCTTCCCATTCTGTCACAGTACACCAAACATTTTCTACTCTGGGCACTGTGATTCCCCTATTACTATTTGGAAACTGGATAGAGTGGATTGCATAGTCACTGTATTTTCCAGCAGCTTGCAGAAGTAATCAAGCTTTGATGCAGAATACGATGCCAAATAAAGTACACACTCCTGGTACTGGAAAAGCACTGTTCTCTCTGACATACGTTTCAAGCACACTTTCACAATTTATTGTTTCCATTAGAAAAGCATCTAGTAATCTGAAAATCGATCTAAAAACCATTGTTCTAGATACTATGCTTGACACATAATAAAAAGAAAGCTCATGCCCTGCAGAGCTTGTATCAAGAACCGATTAAACACGTTCTAAGGATACCCGTAGAGAGAGTTGTGCAGGTTTTCTCAGGTCTCACAAACGTGTTGCACCAGCACAAGCAAACCTGCCGGAGCACTTTTCCAAAAACCAGCACGCTAACAGACGGGTCCAAACAAAAAGGCTGAAGCTTTAACCTACCTCGAAACTCTTCCCTTGCTTCTAACAAGCCCTCCTGACTCTGAGTGAGCGCTCGGTTCTGCAGGGAGGCGAGGGCCGCAGCTGAGGGAGAGCCAGCATCGCTCCGGAGCGAGCCGAGGGCAGAGCGGCGCACACGCACAAAGGTGAGGGGCTCCTCCGCAGGCAGCCACACGCACGCACCGTGCGCCGCCTCTCCGGGCTACCTGTCTCGTCTTGTTGTAGCCGTGTCTAACGAGCAGGCAGGGTACTGGAGCATGCAGGAATCTTGCTTTTTGAAGCACCCTGAAAACAGGCTTCTCTTTTTTGGTACCTAGGTGGCCCAGAAGAACTTGTCAGGAAGCAAGCACCAAATAGGTAGTAAAATAGGCACAGCTATGGCCCTCAGTTTCCTGCTTCCTGGGCTTCTCAGTGACCTACAAGAACCAAGAAACACCCGAAGAGGAGAGTGAAACTGCCTCTCTCTTGCTCATTCTTCAGTGCCAGATCACATCAGGCTGTAAGATACCCGAGGACTATTTGTTTGCAGGCTGCTGGAAGACAGAGATGGAATCACCTATTGGTGAGTCACAGCCACACAATGGCAGGAGGGTGATGGCACAGACTTGCAAAGACACAGAGAATAATAATAGCTTAAAAGTGTCTTCTTTCCTCTTCTACTTTTTGATAAAAAAGCAAAATACTGAGATTAGAGCCTCAGCTGTGGCAAAGTAACTCCATTGCTTTTGTCAGGGCACAGATTTACACTTTCTGAGGTCATAGCCCATTCTATTTGTAAAAAAATTGTTGTTCCTGAGCAGATTATCCCTTCCTTTCTCCAAATTTGAGTTGAATTCTTGGAAAATGTCTGGCTTGCAGTGCTCTAACTGTTGTGAGCCTTGCTTGACAGGAAAGGAAGGCTAACCAAATACTGGGTCCACTGGCATGCAGGGCAATGAAAAGGAAAGTGAGAGTATCTTAGGTCCTTACTGCTACAGTAAAACACCAAAACCAAAATGTGCAGTGGAGTTGAAATACCTTCAATTCCCACACCTTCAATTTTTCATTATTGTTTTCACCAAACTGTATGCAGCTTGCAGTTGGAAGGCCATAACTCATTGACATGCTTATCCTGTCATGGCTTTTTGTACCAGCACACTAAATTCAGTCTGTAAAGGTACATTACTGATTTTTATAGGTGCTGTGACCCAAAATTACCTGCTTGATATTTTCATCCCCTCTTTAACTTCTGTAAGAGGGGAATTGTAGACAAGACATAAACTTAGAGCTGTCCACTGTGTGACATACAGACATGCCAAGAGCTTAGTGAGCAGCTGGACTTCCTCATCAGCTACAGATCAAAGCTACATTTTAAAAATTAGAGTCTTTTTTGGAGTGATTTTTACTAGAAACACCTAAATTGAATTATTCTTTCTTTCTTTCTCCCTAGTAAAAAACTTAAAAGAGTATGAAAAGGTCTTCTTGTGATCCTCCAAATCATCAGCAAAGTAGGTAACAGTAATTTTTCTAGCTTCACAAGGATACATACTTAAATACATCCAGATATCCACCATATATTTTTGATATACTGGAGGGTTTATTAGTTCTCAGCAGACACAGAGAGTAGATTAGTGGTGTCAGTTGCTATTGTTGTTCTGGGTCTCCTGTTGTCACTATATCTACAAGTTCACCTGACTTTTAATCATGCAGATTGCTTTCTGGTTCTTTCCATGGCTTTTGAGCTTACCCTAGCCTGTTTTCCTGAATGCATGCTTTTTCTGTGTGACTGAAACTTTACTGGAAAGCGTTTGCAAGGAAGGCTCTGTCACTGTGCTCCCTCTGACAATGTCTCTGACAGCATACTGAGAGAAGCAGAGATCTTTGTGAGTCTTGCTTCCCCATTGCACAATATTCTTCATGATTTTTTAATTTAATCCTCCTGAAGATACACTAGACTCAAGAAACCTGCAAGTCCTTTTCTCATACTGGGATGTTTTCTTGCCCATCTCTCCCTGAGCTTAGAGGATGAGTAGTGCCATGGCAGAAAGCAAACTGATAAGTAATCAACTTTGAAAAATTTCTATCTTTCTAGGGAATGCAAATTGTTTCCTTGTAGTATCTGACAGAGTAACACAAGTAACTTATCATGGCAACCAGCTTATGGAACAGAAAAAATATATCATTACAAGGTGCTTTGTTACTATAACAGGGAAAGAAGCTGAGACCTTATCAGTTTTGTTCACTTGTGTGTCATGCATCATCTAGGTAGCAGAACCTGTCAGTAGAAGTTTGTGTTCAATTCAGCGCAAGTCATCTGCCTTGTGGGCCTATCTGATACTTCGATCAAAGCTGAAGTGCATCAGAAGGAAAGAAGGAAGTGTTCAGAAGAATTGAAAAAAGGCTGGATTCTCAGAAACACAAAGACAAATCCATTTCCTCCAAGCTGATGCAACTCTGAAGATGCCAGTAAAGGATGAACCAATTCTGAAATTAATTTGGCTTGCATTCTCTGACAGTCTCCATTGTTTTACTGTCCTTCTTTATTCTTTTTTAAGTGAAGTAAGTCAAACCCATTCTCTTTACAGGGATGCTTCTGCGAAGGACAGACTCATTTCCACTCAGCTTGCTTGGGTTAGTGAGTGAATGTAGAAATGGCAAAGGGAATCAGCTGAGGGCAGAGAGGGGAAACTGTCATAGTTACCACTTCAGGAGGAAATAAAAGCTGAGTTTATTAGCTCAGAGGAGGACAGTTTTGAAAACTGTTGTTTGCACACAGAGGCCAGCAGAACTACCCTGTGCTGAGGATAGGCTCATTTCTAGATCTGGAGTGGGTCTAGGATATGCTTTACTCTGGAGCTGGAAAGGATGTCTTCTGTGGGACAGATTTGAAAAGTGAAGGAAAAGATGAAAGTTTCTTAATCCCTTGACTACTGATTTGAGCCACAAGTAACACAGTTCCAACTGTGTGATGGACTGAAGTGTATGTTCCCCCTTCTATTTTAAAAACACTCTCTCCCAGTTAAAATTTATGCTGTTCGTGCACTAGTACTAATGCTTGAGAAACAGTGGCCAGCTTTCTGAGCTGCCTGGGGCCTAGCTGAATGCACAGGTAAAATTCTCGTGACTCATGGACAATTCTCTTCTAGTTTCCTGGCGAGGTTGTAGAGAAAATGCTGCTAGATAACAAACCCTGACAATAGCATGACTTGGAAAGAAGCCTTTGAAAATAAACTCTTAATGTATCAGATAAATCTATGTGAGATGCAAAGCTAGAGTTCACTCTTGACAATGAATTCTTGTACTGTGAGTGACTGACTATAAAAAGACTTGGGAAAAATCTGAGTCTCCTGCAACACAAAGAAACCTTGAGATAAATGAAAGTCATCTCAAAGGAACCAAGCTAAAACTGTTCAACACTACAATTTAACACAGTTTCCTAGAGACTGGGAAAAGTCAGTGGGCTTATCCTTACTGCAGGTTGTACCAAGAGAGAGCCACAAGAGACATCACAAGTGTTAAATGCCACAAATGTGTACTGTCATCTCAAGGGCCTGGGAATCTTGGAGATACTTAAGATTTGGAAACAGCAGTCCAACTGCAAAGGGTTTTTAAGACTGACACTGAACTGGAAAGATCTCCTGGAATCATCAATTAACAAAAGAAAACACTGAATTAATTAATCAGTCCTCAATAAATCAACAAAATCTTCCTCTATATTATCTTCAAAGGCATGGCATTGCTTCAGATGACTCAAGCAGTGAATGGGACCACTTTGTTTTTAATCCCCAAAATAATGGCATTAATATTGAATTAAATTCTACTTAATAATTGTGCTCAGGTTTCTTTCAACCAAACCATTTGAAATGCTGCAGAAGGTTCTTGTTGAGCAGAGCAAAGTCGTCACTTCTGGAGTGTTATCTGATCCAGGACAAGACCTTTCTTATGATGGATTTCCTTTTTGAAATAAGAAAGGCAGCATCTTGCCAAGTGCCTGGCTCAAGCCCCACCAAAACTAGAGAGAGAAAAGATTTCTGTTGACTGAAATAAATTTTGCTAACAGTTGGATTTGGTCAATTTTGAACTGAGAATAGAAACTTGCAGAGACGATGCTCTGGTATCACAGAAATTAAAGACTTTGTAATCAGAGCTTGGAAGTGGAAGGAGATTCATGTTCCATAGTTTAAAAATACAGACAGCTGCTGATTCCTTTTTTTGCTATTAAAAACCCCACAACCCAAACACACACACAAAAGACATAATTCAGAGACTGGTCATTTCCCAGTCAGACTCCTTCTAGAGGCACTGTGGGAATGAAAAGCTATCACATCTCCCTAGATGTGGTATGCAATAGTTGGTAACATGAGGCCCTCCCCTGAGTGGATAATGGGATGGTTGGGCTTCAGATTTTGCTGTGTGGGGTGAACAGGGGGGAGAGATGAGATAAGGGTTTGATCTCTGGGTATTTACAAGCAGAGTGGCTTTCTACAGGTGCCTGATAATTTCAGTCTGATCTGAAGCACACTGCCCTCTGCAGTGTCCCGTTTGTTCCTGTGGGTGTTTGCTTAAGCCCCCAGCAAATGTTCTTTTTGGCTATTTGTGCTTTTTCCAGGGAGTTGTAGCTGATCATGTGCCGAATCTGGAGCCTGAGACACTTAGAAATGACACTGATTCTTTCAAGAAATGTCCCCACCTCATCAAGAGCTGCCAGGGTTGGTGAGGTCCTGTGTCTCCTTCCACTCTGCTGTGCCTGCCAGCGTGGATCAGCAAGGGTCAGCTACAGTAGGAGGCCTGGTAATGCAGAAATCTGCAAGTTGGGAGCAACACTGATTTTCCTGGCAGTGGCTTGCTGGCATATGTACAGGAGCTTTTGTTAGCTGTCAGCCTGAATGGAATGTCAATCATTCCCTTGGAGCCTGATCTTCAGATCACTGCACTCTGAGAGAGGGCTTTTGCCTTCGTCTTCATACAGCAATAACTCAGGTCTGTGGAAGCTGGAAGCCTTATGTTTTGTTCAGAAGCCCTTGTGCTCTTTAGTCCCCATGTGATTTTCTTTTTCAAACTCTACAGAAAAGTTTGAACCCTTTGCAACTGATATGCTACCATGTTTTTTTATGGGACAGTTTGGATCACTTGCCATGCTCTGGGTCATCTGTCACTTTTGCTGGCAGGAGCCAGATTTCCAGAGTGGAAGTGGGATGAGTTGCTAAGGGATGTCTTGTGCTCTATATCATTTCTGCATTCACTGATGTGCAACAGATTTATCTGTGTAGTTCAAGGCCTCTCTGTACCAGATGAGTTTCTACTGAAATCTCAGACCATCCCACATGTTCTCCTGGAGAAGACACAAAGATTGTTGGTATTCTTTTTAAAATACTCTTCTTCTTCATCAGCTAATGCTGTTTTTCTTCCCCTTAGCATCAAAGAACAATTGCTCACTACATCTCTTTCTTGCAGAAATTTCAAAGCAGTGTTGCACAGCATGATTCAGGCATGCACACATGGTAGAACTAGATAGGATTAAAGACATTTGTGTTTATCCAGTTAAACTACTGGTTCCTTTTCCTTTGACTGTTTTTAATATACTGGCCACACATTGTCTCTAACTCTACCATGCAGCCCTCCTTCTCATCATCATGCTCAAGCTGCTGAGCCTTTTCTTCTCGTCTGTTAATTCCCTCACTAAATTCTGGTTTTCATTCTACTGTAAGGAGATGCCCTGAGCCTTGGTTCCTATCTATGCAAGCAAGTAAAGCTGATGTGAAGCAGAAATAAAATAAAATAAAATAAAATAAAATAAAATAAAATAAAATAAAATAAAATAAAATAAAATAAAATAAAATAAAATAAAATAAAATAAAATAAAATAAAATAAAATAAAATAAAATAAAATAAAATAAAATATAAAATCAGACTGGAGAGGAGGATAGAATCCAGCCTTCCCAGCATCTCTCTGCTTCTTAGTGTTCTTAACACACCAGTGTATGCTCTATTCCTACCCAACCTTAGTAAATCTTGCTAATTTGGTCCTTTCCATTATGGACAGGTGTTTTCCTCTGTGGCAGCCTCTTCCTGATGCTCTTGTGCAGTGTTTCCAGCTCCCCCTCCATCCCTCTCTATGATTTCCTCAAATACATGCTGCTGCAGTAACCAAGTCCATAGGTGACCTCAGCCTTGAGGTTATTTATAGCAGAGGTAGACACTGTCCTGCAGTGCAGCTGCTCATTGTCAGAGCTAAAGATCCTGAGTTATAGAGCTCCCTGGGACCTTATGGTGGTAGCAGTATTCCCACATCAAGTGAGATCCAGGTTAGATACTGAAAGGTTTCCTTGGCTGTGAGGCTCTGCTCTTGTGTCATTATCCTGTCTAGGCTGTCCTGAAATCCCTAGTAAAGGTGAGGGCATAGTCCTCTCATACAAATGCCTTCAAGAGCAGCAGAGGGCTAGAAATCATCCCTTCAGTCAGAGACAGGACATAGTTGACCTCTCCAGGGTATTTCTACATCTATTTCACACAGATTATCTTCTTGCTGGCAGTTACCCCTTTCCTTATTACAGAACTTTCCCACACCGAAGCCATAAAGTTGACCACAGCATCTTGGTGTTTTTGTCTGCAGTTTGGTCATCCCCTTTCCGCTGCTGCTTCTCCATCAGGGAAGGTGAAAAACAGAAGAGGACCTGCAGTCATTTGCATCTTGCAAGACTGGTGCGTGTCCATTTCATGTTCTAGGTAACCTTTCAGGCAGATGTTCATGAGCTCAGCAGTGGTGCAACTGTGTGTGTGTGTGTGTGCAAATCACCCAGATACTCTCTGAGGGCTTTCAAGGGGCCCTCAGTGCTAAACATTTCAGAAGTCAGACCTCCTGCAAAATTCCTAAGCTGAGATGCCCAAAGCAACATATTACAAATTTCTTTTCTGGTTTCAGAATCACAACTTTGTGTTTCCTACTTTCAGTCAGCAGACTTCACTTGGGGAAATACTGAGGTTAGCGTACGAAAACACTGATCACAAATGTTACATGAATCCAAGTGACTGATGGAATTTCAGCCATTGACTATCATAGCTTGTGTTAATCTCCAGATGTTGTATTAACACTGGGTGATTTCCCAGTTCTCATCAGCAGTATGCTTTGATGGGGATAGAAGGTGTTAGCTGTACTTTCCCTTCAGTGAGCTGTTTAATCATTGGAGCTTACTAGCAGTGGGATTTGGGGGACTTAGGTGATCTCAAAGTGAATTTAGAGTAAAGCAATACCCTCCCTCTGGCTTCTCTGGGACGGTGAATAGGTGAGGGAATGGGTTCAGAACTGCTCCCTTTCCTCTTTTAAGCAGCACTGGTGTGCTCCGGTGAGGACGAAGCAGGAAGCTGCTGCCTTCTTAGTCAAGATCTTCCTGGTTTTCAGGAGCACACTCAGACTGGCTCTCCTGCAGATCAGCACATGCCAGTGAACTTGTTGTAGCATGTTTAGCTGCACGTCCTTGTTGGCTTACGGAGGTCTGATCCAAAGCTTACTGCAGATACAGGGAGGGTTCACGTACTTCTTCAGTGGCCTTTGGTCTACTCTGTGGAGGCAGAAATACAACTGTGATAGATACATGGGTGAGTGAACCCTCCATTACCACCACATTTCACTCTGAGGAGATGGCAAAAGGGATTCTGCAGCCCGACCTTGTGCATCCCAGAGCAGTAAAAGCAACATGAATCCTACTTAATAAGTAATTCAAAAGCACTTTCTGGTTTGTGAATCATCTGCATCCCAGACTTTCTGAGACTCTTGGGTAATGAGACAAGAACAGTGCAGCTTCTGTAGTCATTTCTACCTGCTCGCTGGGCTGCTAGCCTGCTCTGGCCCTAATTTTCAGCTGTTCCTTTAAACTGCTCTCTGCAACTAAGCAATTCTCATCTAGAGATCTCAGACATGAAGTAATCCTCCCAGCTTTTCTATTAAAAAAGCCAACTACCATTAAACCTGTTTTACAGGTGGGTAGGCTGAGGCTCAGTCTGCCTGAGATCACAAAGTGTTATTTAGGGCCAAACTGCCTGGTCTGACACATTGCTGCAGCAGGGATGACCACTTTTCTTAGAGGAAAAGAGTGCCCAGGTGGAGGGAGGGCTGGCCTCTGTTTGTGTATGTGCTTTGCACACGACTGTGAAGCACATAAAGCTCACTGGCTGCATGGCTGGAGTCCAGGTGTCCCTTGGATGAAGATGCATGTGTAGGGTAAACTAAAATGCCGTGCTGGGCTCTGTGCGCTGAGCCGTCTGGCAGGTGGGAATGCACAACTCTGCCTGATTGCTTATGCCTGAGTCACCTCCTTCAGCATTTGCCACTGCCTAGCATGTTAGCATGCTGCCTGCTGGATAATAAATGACTTCATCTGCTGCAGCAGTGAGGATACTATTAAAAATTAACCCTGGGAAATGGTCCCACATATTTTTTTCATTCAGACACAGACAAGGGGGAAGAGGAGAGGAATGCTGTTGAAATGGGATTTGCAGAAAAGGCAAGTGGTGAGTTTTTAGTAATGAGGATGGTTCAGGCTTCAGTTTAATCACTGCAGTTGTTGGCAATTGATGATCAAAATTCAGAGGGCTTAAGGCACTTGATAAAGTTAAAAGCAGTGCAGGTAGAAAAGACTCAGTAGGCATATTGCAGAGGAGGTCAAAGAATGGGATAAATGGGGATTACTGTGCTGACATATAATTTATGACCTGTTTGCAGAAATAAATTAATTCATCACATGGATGATATTACCACTTTTAAGGAATGATGCTATCTGATTTCATCTGTAGATGAAACACTCTCAGTTTTGGTTTATGTATTGCATGCTTTTCTCATAGTAGCACACTTAAAACCACACCTTACCTATTGCAGCATGCAGAGTATATTTACAGACATGAAGGATTTGTATTAAATGTCTCAGGAAACAGTGCAACTGACAGACATATATTTCATTTTCTTGGCTTCTTTTGCCTCCAGCACCCACACAGTATCCATCAAATTGTCTGCAGTCAAATCCTCACAGGCTGCATTTGAGGCTTGGGCAAGGAGCCAGCCTGGTTTAGAGAGCAAAGTCCTGTCTGTCCGCACACACTTCCCACTGTCTGTGTGCTGCAGTCTGGAGCAGGGGAGCTCAGCCTTAGGTTCAACAAAAAATACCCCTTTAGCTCCCTTTGCATTGTTCCAAGAAAGGGATTTGGTGTGAAGCCTGCAGACACATGTATTAATGATTCCATTGTTGACACAAAAACTGCACCTTGTTCTGAGCCGTCATTCAGCTGGCTTTGGTACAGCAGCAGGCAGCACGTCCCATCCTGAGCCCATCCTGAGGGATGTCCCAGCTCCTTGAACTTCTCCCTTCATAGATGGTTGGTACCTATAGATGGTCTGGATTGCAGCACAGGCTGTAATGCCAGGTGCACTGACTGTGCAAGCAGATCTGCCCTCTGGCTGGCATGCTTTTTTCCAGAAGCATATTGTGGCTGTTGGTTTCACAAACATACTGTGATATGACAGCACCTATCCAAGGGCCAAGATGAGGTCTGCATGTTTGTTCTGAGTCACCTGCTCATCTCTCCATGGCAGAGGTATTTTAAAATGTTGGGCTTAAGCAACACTTCCTACTGCAGCAGGAAGAATGATATAAAGTTCCTTCATAGACAGTGTTAAAAATTTGCTGGATGAAAAGTACTCAGATATTGCTATGTCCAAATTGGAGACAATTCCTACTGTAAGATCTTTCCTTACCTTTGATATTTACGGAACCATGGTTGAAATATTCCTCAGGCTAATTCCTTTATTTATTGTCTCTCCTTTCTCTCTCCATCCAGACAGAGCTTTGTCATTACCCCCAATCCCTGGTACCTACAAATAGCTCTTGCTGCAGCCAAGCACACTGCTGGAAAAAGGATCTTATTTTAATGCTTACTGACCAGGAGTTATCACAACAGTTGTCATCCATACAACACCAATTTATAAACATGGTCTTTGTGGAGCTTTTGGAAAGCCCAATAGCTTAGAGTTAGTTTGGCACCTCTTTGCAGAATAGATGGTGCATGTTGAAATCACTTCCTTTAACGTCAATAGATTTGAGATCACACCCATGGTGGGGTTATTTATTTCCCTCCCCTTCACCCCCACACCCCCCCGGGTCTCTGTATTTCACTCTCCAGGTTGCCAAGGGCTGTGTGTGTTGCTCATGTGTTGTGAAGGGAGTATCTCAAAGAAGAAAGAAGTGACCTGTGCAAACAGCTGTAGGCATATGTCCAGCTGCCCAATTCTCTAGAAAAGGAAACTGTGATCTACGCCTGGAAAATCTGCTTCTACAAGCCAGGAGTTAACCAGTAAACAATGAATATATAGTTGTGTCCTAGACACTTGTGCTTCCACTGCCTTTTAAGGAGAATGAGAAGGAAATGTATTTTTAACAACAGCTCAACTTGCAACTTGATCTGCTACTGCAGGGAGAAATCAACTGATAACTTGGATATTAGCCAGCTGCCAGTGTTTGGTACACAAGGTTACTTGGAATGGTCTGTGTTAATACAACCACAGCATGGCATAGGAAGTGGCCATTGTAGGGCAGGACAAGGGAAGCTTGTGTGTATTCCAAAGAAGATAGGTTCTCCCAGTGGTGATGTGTCAGGAGTGTTGGGGGATACACATTTCACTTTCTCAAAAGTCCACCTCTGTTTCTAACAGCGAGAAAGTCTAGGTATGAAAGGTTGTCTTGGTTTGGAAAGACAGGAGTCTGCTAAGGAAGGCAGGAGCCTCCCCTGAAATTGAGAATGTAAACCCTCCCCACCCCTCCGAATTGCTACAATTTTAAATTAA
>NW_005054312.1:8598543-8605258 GCF_000277835.1 Geospiza fortis
GTGGTTCTGTTGGAGCAAGGGGGGTCTGTAGAGAAGGATGTAGTCTTCCTCTGAAGATCCAGGAGGAAAAGGTAGCTGCTGTTCCTCTGGGGAATCTCGTGGAGAACAAAACTGAACTGCAATTTCAGAATCTCAGAGTATATGGGGTAGCAGTGCTTGGCTCCTCCCTCTGGGCGGAGCATCTCACAATGGGATGTTATAGTTCTTATCAGTCATGCACCGATATTCAATAGTCTGTTATCAGCAGAGGTCCCCTCCCGAGGAAGGTGTGAATGTGGTCATTCAAAGAGAGAGATAAGGCAAACTGCTCACTTGACAAGGTAATCAGCCATACAGATGGTAATGGAAAACATCTTGCATGCAATCTTCAACAAAGGTCTTTGCTCGGACTGTGAAGGAAGTGAATGAAGGCAAGTCGCAGTACTATAGGAGCTTCATGCTCCTACAAATACCACTAGTTTGTGGACATGGGAGGATTACCATTCTGAATTTCTGTCTTCCTCTGAAGGGATTTGTTCAGCCGTATGCCCACCACCCAGCTCAGGCACCAGGAGTTTCTGCTCAACCAATGTAAGGGTTGACCCGGAGTCTCTTCTAAGATGTTTCAAGAAAAGAGGATGGAGTGTTTAGCCAAAAGAGCAGGCATTCAGGCCAAAGAGCAGTGATAAAGTGCAGCTTTTCATGGCCAAAGAGCTGGCCTACAAACACAGCTGGAGTCCCCTGTGGAAGACAACATGCTGTGGTCACTGCCATGTACTGTCACCAGACAGTAGGGCTGCTGACAGATCCAGCCTTGAAAAGGTTGTTAAGTGAGGCTTTTGGGGTAGGTGTGAGATTTCTGTGGACTGGGATGTGTTTTATGGTTTTCAGTACTTGGAAACACTACCTGAACATCTGTCTGGGTCTCAGCCAGCATGCTGAGTTAGGTAATGAACCTGAATTTTTACTGAAACTTTTAGACAGTGCATAAAACATACAGAAGCATACCAATAATACATCTTTTCTCATCACTATTCTAACTTAGCTGCTGGAATGTAAGTACACAGTCCTTTTTCTAAGCATACATTATGCAGAATCAGAGCCAAGGTTGTAAAGAGAGTGCCTGGAAATCAGGTCTCTCCTGTCATTTTGGGGACAGGGAAACATTCTTCATTCTCCATGAGGATGGGATTCCTTCTAGTAGTCTAGAGGAAGTTATACATGGCAATGACCCAAATATAGATGAATCCCAAGGCTTTCCAAAGAGGCTATCAATGGAAAAGGCAACCTGAGCTGCTTAAATTCTAGAGAAAATCCCAGTATGGTATGGTGGTGTGTGGCATCATTTTACATTTCTGTGCGGTATTTGGTGAACTTGACTCCGGGCTGCCTGCAGCAGAAGGAGATGTGTAGGGTCAAAGGTTCCTTTGACAGAGCAGAGAGGGCCATTTTTACCTTTGCTCAGTTCATTCACTGATGCTGAGTCAGAAGGAAGCACAAATCGCCTCGTAGACTGTGGAGCTGAAACAATCCTGGGGATGGCAGGGCACTTGAGGCAAAAGGGGGACTTTGGCTCTTAGAATGTTAGGACAGGGAGCCGTGTCTTCAGGCTACAGGTGCTGGCCCTAGGATTACATGGGTGAGCACAGGGATGCACAGGGTATACAGTGTTTGTTCCAGTCTGCAGAACTGCCTGGCTCCATTTGTCTACCTGCTGATCTCCTCCCTCCACCTCTGCAGACTGCACTCCAGCCACCTTATTTCCTGCCCTGCAGGACAGGGATTTGTTGAGGACTTTTGCCAGAGCTGTTGTCTGTCTGGCTCACAGTGGTGCTGTTCTGTGATGGCTGAAAGCCCTGGTGTACATGAGTTGCATTCAGAGTAAGTTTTGAACTGTGCAAAGTGCATGCAAACTAGGGGTGTAATGGCATGCAAACTGATGCTTTGACCTGATTAATTTTTTTTAAAACTCAAATTTCTCCCCTCCTTCACATCATATGTTGTCACACTGATGGGAAGTGAAAATAACAACCCCTTTCTGATTTGGTAACATTTTATGGTGGCTTTGCATTGGCACAAAAAGCAAGTACACATTGGAAAGCTGCTGTTTCCCCTGTATGAAGACAGCTAGATGAATTTCACTGCTAAATCCTGCTTGGAAAAACAAACCTAAAAAGCACAGTGAGGCCACAGGTTCCTTTACACTGCAGCAAGCGATGAAAAAGAACAAATGCTGCTCCTGAAAAACTGTGGAGGAAGAGTCATTGACCATAACTCCTTTCCAACATCAATTCATTTTCCCCTTACTTTAATGTTGAAAACAAAGTTGTAACTCAGTCATTGACTATGGAATTCATCCCAGAAGAAATGCAAGGACCACCAACAATGTGGTCCAGGTGTGGATTATAAATATCATCAGGAAGAGACATTCTGTGTCCCAGGGGCGTTAGTCCTGCAGCCAGTGCTCTTCCTTTTATATTTTAATTTTAAGTCTACCATTTTTAAGGCTTCTCAAAAAGACTTTCTCTTGCAGAGGATTCCTACCACAACAATCACAGTGGTGCACCTAAACTGAATGAAGCCCTGTAGTGGTACTACAGTTGTAGCAACATTGCGGTTTATACCGCAATTCTTTGATAAAAATTACCATCTGGCAGTTGCAGAGAAGCTTTGGACTTGTCCCATACCATGGGACAGGATACCATACACTGGAAAAGCACATCTGTGCAGACAGCATCCTTGGGCTTTCCAAAACCAGGCAATAGTTTGACCCAAAAGAAACTGGGAAAGGTAGAGGGCCTTGAATAGAGGCACAAAATAATAATAATTTATACACAGGCATTTCAAGTTACCATTTATTCATCTGGAGTCAGGAATTAAATAAACAAGGGAGTATAAGCATACTTTTCTGGCTCTCAGTATTTTTTTCCAGTAAGAAGCTTTTGTTTCCTTTTTCCTGTAAAAATGTAAAGGGAGAAAAATATTACATTTACTAATTTATTTATTTACAACTTTTCATTATACTTAAGGGAGAAATAGGAAATAAGCCCTTCTGGAATTAGGCAGTCCTGGCTCAGTGGCTCAAATATTAATACATCGCCCTATCTCACCTTTGCTACCTCATGTCTTTCATCCTAATCAATCATCTTGACTGCACAGTAATGCAACTACTTCTGAGTAGAATCTCTTGGTCATGAACCAGAATCTGCTTTTCTAAAGCAATAGCACAAAGGAAGGAAAGATCTCTCTAGTGTGGCATCCGCAAAGGGTATTGCTTTAAAGTAAGTGGGATTCTGCCAGAGTTCTTCCCTCCCAGCAGAGCTGAGGCAGGATTTAAGCTAAAGAGATATCCCAACACAATTGAAGCCTGTCTTAAGCTTACCTTTTCCCTAAGAGACCCTACACCATGACAAGGTACCATTAGGTGGTTTTATTGCCTTCTAGTACCCCCAAAATTTACCAAGCCAAGGAGGGTGTTCACTTTCCTTGAGCGAGCATGCAGCAGAGAGAGGAGACAGATTCTGTCACTCAGCACTGGCTCAGGACCTCAGAAGTGTGTGGTCACCTTCAAAGGCCACACACGGTTTCTGTGTGACTTTGGTGACATCAGTAGTTTGGTTTACTTGTTTATAGAAGCAAGGGCAACATAAAACTGTGAATGCCCATCTTGCAGTGTGAGTTCAAATACTCTATAAAAACTGTTATCAAAAGTTTTTTCAGGTCTAGTTCAGTTTGAAAAGATACAGCTTTGTATAAAATGCCAAATGTTTCCTGATGAAGCTTTCCTTTCTGATTGCAGTTTATGAATTCACATAAGCTTGTGAAAAGGAGCAAAAACAAATGCCCAGATTCATTGAATCAGAGAAGATGTTTTATTAACTGGATTCTCTCATTGCCCTTTCTTTTCATGCCAGGTGCAGTAGCAGAAAAATAAATTCAATTTGCAGACTCCTGTCATCCTCCAGATCTTTGGATCGGTCTCTCAGCCTCATTCATTGCTTGTGAGGATGAACTTCTCAACACCTGCTGTGGTTGAAACTGTTCTTACATCATCTCCTGAACACAGTGACTTCAATCACGTGAAACCATGAGGTTAATGCCACAGTCGAGACTTCAAAGCTGTTTCTGCAGACCTGAGCTGATTTTTTTTTTTTTTAATGCTACAGTAGCTGCTGGTTCTTAACCAGCAGAAGAATTACCAAAGTTGTCAGTGTTCTGCTTATCATGCAATACAAGAAGATGGGAAAATTTTCTAGCAGAACTGCAGTCTGGGTGGGGGTGGCAGTACTGTAGGATGAGTTCTCCACTTAATCTCAGATTAGTTTTGATTTTTGTCTTTTTGTATAAAATGGAGATGAATATCCTTGTTCTGTATTACCTACTTGAACCAGATGACCTTTAAAAGGCTCCTTCCAACTCAAACTATTCTATGATTCTATGAAATTGTTAGTTGTGCTAGAAAAGGGATTCTCACAAGAAAAAAGGTGATTACAGGGCTTACTAATGAGGGTAAGAGATCAGGCTACAGGGGGAACTATCTTTAGAGAGACACTTTGAACAATCTTTCAGAAGGGGGGAGACACTGATACATGTCTAAATGAGTCTGGGTTATGTGCAGTAGCAGAAAACTTTCCTCTGACCAGAAAGTTCTCTCTGGTTCTGTGTTTCTGAGTTGTAGGACAATGAAATTCTTAAATGTTAATTATGCAAGTAGCAACAGCGATTATCTATTGATCAATAATATTAATTATAGACTGGATTGATTGGATGTTGCTTGTGACTGAATAAAACCAGAAGAACAGACAAATCTCTTCTTGTAAAATAAGACTCCCAAAGGAAAAGCAAGTTTATCTAGGCTTGGCTTTTAGAGGAGGCTTCACCCAATTCCTGTTCATTTGGGTAGCACCAATGGAATTAATCCAGAGTAACGCATTTTTTGGAGTTCCTGTGAAGGTGAGATCAGAAGCAGGTCCACTGTCTCCAGGTAGGTCCAAGGTATGCTAATTATCAATACTAGGATTCTAAAACTTTCTTGGATAAACTGAAACATAACTTTTCTTTACTATAAAGCTTCATGAATGTACAACATGGTTCCTGCATAGACATCACATCAGCTCCACAGTTATTAATTTACAGATTTCTCATTGACCTTAGCTCAGCTCTGGGAATAGTGCCAGCACAATTACAGTAACTCTGAATAAAGAGACATAAAGCTTCTGTATCCACCTTGAAATTGTGCCAGAATTTTTTCTTCCTCAGTGATGGAAAGATGCATTTCTTCAATTGGTTTCAAATAGTTCAGACTGTGTTGGCCATAAGTAGATTATTTCCAGCAAAACAAGGAAAAGAAGAAAATTGCCTTGCAGATGTGTGCTTACACAATACAATACATGTGATCCACAGATAATCTTTGGGAAGTGTGTCCCAAGAAGGTGTGTGTTGGGAAACTGAGTCAAGGTGATTTGAGCTAGTTACCTGGGGAAAAAACGGCCGAGTTGGGAATAAAAAGCCAGGGGCAGATATTTGATTCAGTATTGTTTTCACTGAATCACGCTACCTTCCTGGAGCACGTCAAGGCCCATTGCCTTTCTTCCTGTGAAGATGGGCAGCTGGATTGCAATGACAGCAGGTGGAGCTGAGTGTGCTCATCACCTTGGAAAATCAGGCCCCTGGTGATTCTCCCTGATGTTAATTGACCGTCAGACCCTGCAAGAGGGGAGTCAACACATTTCCTGACCTATGGTTTAAGTGTTTTCCAAACCCTAGAGTAAATTGAATGTAGTTATAGAGGAAATGCTGATGCAATCCACCAGCAGCTGCTGCCCTCCCACATCCTCACAAAGAAGGTGTGAGGGGGTGAGTTGCATGCAAGCAGTGTAGTCAAAACCCCAACCACTTCTACATGGTAGGCAGGACTCTGTGCCTTCCCTCCAGACCGCTTGCCTTCCTGCCCCTGAGATAAGCACTGCTGAGGGCTGTTCCCTAGAAAATGCTGGGGACCATCCTGAAGGTAAACCCCTGAAAATGCAGGCTTTTCATGTGGGACCACTGAGCACGGAGGAGGATGTAATAGGAATCCTTCCTTGCTGCCTGATTTACAAATCCTGTATTGAAATGTGGAAATGTAGGTATCTTCTGTGAGTGAGAATGGTAAGAGCTGCACTCTTGCACTAAGATGTTTAACGATGTCACCAACAAAAGTTGAACCACATCTGTTGGATCCAGATTAGTACAAACTTCATTCTTACGTGTCTAATCTTTTGACAATTCTGGTCTGGAAATTTATTATTTTAATCTGTTTGGGTTTTAGTTGGTTGTTTTGGGGTTTTTCTTTTTTGTTTTTTGGGTTTTTTTTTTTTTTTTAAGTGCGAAATCATTTGGTGAAACCAGCCTTGTTATCTGCAACAAGCTGCATTTCTGCATTTTTGCACACACTGCAGGAGTGTGGGATCACCTTTGTGCACGATGATGTCATTGGTTTTTCACGGGTCGGCAAAAGTTTTGCATATTGCGTGGAACGGAGATGTCTCCAGCCCCTTCTTCAGCCGTGTGATCACAGGTCACCCAAATCCCGCACGGGTCCTGCTGCCTTTCCCGTCCCGTTCCTGTCCTCAGTTCCGTGCCCACCCCTGCTCCCCCCATTTTGCTCCCGCTGTTTGCCTCGCCGCTTTTCCCACTGCAAGCGCGTTGCTGTGCTACTCCCAGCCCTGTGCCCTTCCAGCCCCAGGAGCCTCTC
>NW_005054312.1:8605442-8620674 GCF_000277835.1 Geospiza fortis
TTTCCCAGGGCTTGTGCACCGCGGTTAAGGGGCGTTGGGAAAAGGCCGTTGTGGGGGCCACGGTGTCCGTGTGGGACACACTGCCCGGGGTGGGACACGCAGGCTGGAGTGGGACACGCTGTCCGGGGTGGGACACCTCCAATGCTTCCCAGGGTTTGAAAACCCCAGCAAAGCATGTGCATCACTGTAGCAATCCAGCCTACGTGCCGGTGGAAAGCACCTGAGGTCTGAGATTGAAAGTCTCTGTTTATGTTCTGGTAGATGTAACAGCATGTTTAAATTTTATGTTTTTGTGGAACTCTGAGAGAATGAAGTTAATGAATAAATAATCCTGGACAGGTGTAAGTTGTAGAAGTATCCCCAGGTGTTTCACCCTGAGGGGACCGGCTCCTCCATGGTGCCCCCTCAGCTGCTCTTGAAGGGCTGAAGAACCTTGCCGGTGCCAAACTTACGGCTTTGAAGTTCCTTCAGCTTCTTGCAGAAAGGGCTCAGGTGTGGTCCCTGCCCTGCTCATGACCCCTCTGTGGTATGGAAAATTATTTCTGTCAGCAAGAAACTCTCTTTGCCCCTCATAGTTTTAGCAGTCAGTAATTAGTTAATTGGATACCTTCAGTGCTCCCTTTGTCTTGTCTGTGAGGCCTGTGCTCTCCTGGCTCTGCACCTGTCTCATATAGCTATTGATTCCTGATAGAAATGTTCCTGCTCACCTGTTATTTTCCATTTTGACTGCTTTTACATGGCAATATTTTCTGACAACTGATACAGCGAAAGTATGCTAAATATTGACGTTAAACTTTTATCCCATGCTACCCCAATGGCGATGTTTTCTCTAACACAGAATCAACTTACTCCTACCAGAAAATCAGGGTTCCTTTTGATCAGTAAAAAGCTTATTTTCCCCAACTATGTAGATCCTTCTCTATCAAGTCCTTCACCTTCTCATGGTCTCTTTGGGACCTCTAATGAGGTCTTAACTTTCATTAAGCTCTTCTAGGCTCTACTGCTTCATGTCCTGTTCCACTTTTAAGCCCTATTGAGCATGGACTTCTGCTGCTACAGTAAATAAAGTACTTCTCTTTATTAATTGCTAATTGCTCAGACTCTCTTGGGTTTGTTTTGTTGTTTTGGTTTTTGTTCTCTTGAAGACTGTGTTCTTACTGTTGTTTTAGCAGGACATGGTACAATTAAATAACACTATGAGCACCTGTCAGTCAAGATAAATGAAGATAAACAGCTGTGACTACTAAATTAAAATCTCTGTAGGAGAGGAATGGGAAATGATGCAGAACAGCAGTGGCATTGGAAGAAAAGGTAAAGTAATTTAAAATGTACAAATTACTGAAAATGTTTTAGAACCTTTTAAAATTACTCTCCAGTCTAATGGTATTACTTTTCTTCATGTTATTTTGTCTGGTTTCGACTTGCCTAAAATTGTGGATTAAATGTACAGTGTTCAGGCATGTCACATCTCAGAGTTGCTGGCGTTAACAGGTTTTGTTGTGGAGGTTTTTTTTGTTGTGGTGATTTTTTTTCTGGATTTTGTGATCTCTCACTTATCTTGTATACTGAGGGTGACTATGCTCCTGTGGGTCTGACCTCTCAAGGAATTGATAGATGGGTACACCTACCTGTGGGCAGCTCAGTTAGTTAGTTGTACACTGCTGTCAGTAAAAGAACGGGCTCTGCCCATGGCCTGGGATGCCATCAGCCTGTTCTTCCACAATTCAAGGGACCTGATCCCATATAAAGCAGGATGCAGATTCCATGTGAAACCAGATGTGAGTTTAGCATTGGAATGGAATGATATTATTGATGATGATGATGATGCAGGTGCTTTTCTAGCTGAAGTTCCTTAGGGGACACCGTTAAAGGAATCACGTTTATCCTCAATGTTTGAAGTAGTATAAAAGTGCTGCAAAATAGTAACATTATGTAACATATCATAAATTTGGGATTGCTACATTTGTCACTAATGGGAATGGATTAATATTTATTTGTGAGGAACTATAAAGAGGTTATTTTTTAAATAAGAAAATTAATGAGCTTTTAACAGAAATTATTTAGAGATATCTGCATGATTTTCATTTACTATTCTAATGGTTAGTGTTTTTATACCTTCTATGGAGTACATGTGGGCTTGAAAAAAAATTGGAAGCAAAACCTATTTTATATCAGTAGGGTCACAAGTACTTGCTATAATACAAATCAGAAGACCATGGCAGATGCAATAAATACTAACATGTCTGTATTAAAGGGAAAAGATTGTGGCCTCTGGCTAGTTCACAGAAACATTATCTGATATTTAAAAAAAAATTAGAGAGCACACCTTTCTTTGACTACAGCTTCTCACATCTGGAAGCAATATTCAAAGTGTAGCAAGCTGGCCGTTTATCTTGCATATTTTACATCTTTAGTTTTAAATTATTTTTTAGAATGGAGTTCTAAAACTACCTTGGTTTTCTTTTTTTTTTCAACGTTCCTATGTGGTGATTGGGTGTGGTTTTGCTTTATTTTAATGGAGTACTCACCCAAGTTCAAAGTGGGGAAAAGAAACATATTTAGAATGAAGGGGCTTAAGTAAATTATTGATACTTGGAAAAGAGCATTTAGCTATTGTGTTTGTTATCTGAAAATATAATTTTGCAGCTGGTCAAACAGACAAACAGTGTTAAAAATTCTGAGAATAGGGGTTGAAAACAGTGGAGGTTCATGTACTGTCTCTGTGGTCATATATTGAATTTTATGTGCAAAGCTGACCATCCTGGAGGGTAAATGGCAGAACTGAAATTCTCTCCATGAAATGCTTTGGAGAGAAGGGGAAATGAAATGAGGTGATGCAAAAGAAAGCTGTAATTTAATGAATGGCATGGACAGTTGGATGTATCCTACATAGTTCTAACTGCTGTTGACCCAGTTTCTAATTTTGCCTCCAAGCAACCTATGCCCGTCTTCCACAATTTAAATAAATACAATGCAAAAATACACTTTCTCAGTTTTTAAAACTGCTTCCTGATGAAATTTCTGTGTCTTCTTTAGTCATTGGATGGCTATTTGTCATGTCCTGAGACATGACAAATAATTACTCCCCATACACCTCCCCAGAAAAAGAGGATTTTAGCTAGACCAGCCTCATTGCTCCCTTATTTAACGTCTGGACACTGTTGGATAAAAGCTTGTGGTCATGAAGGGTCAGATTTGGTTTCCTGATCCCTGGCTACCTTGATAAATTGGTGAGGGACTTACTGTTATCTAGTTCACTGACACAATTTAAGTGCCTTTGGCAACCTTCTGAGAGTGAAAGCATTGGTACCTTGGAGCTCTGTTTTGCGTAACCCTGGTTGTTTACCAGCTATCCCCACATCCTGCTCTCTGCTTTGCTTTTCTAGGGCTCATTGTGGGGACAGATAGCAGAAGAGTGTCTTGAGATGTTTTCTTACAGCAGGAAGTTCACCTATAGATGGAAAAAACCCTCAATCTGTAGCATCTTGCAGTATCTAAGGATTTAGATAATCCATATTCATCCATGGCCACTGCCTGGAGACTTGCAGTAGAGAGAGAATCAATGAACATTTGTAGCCAGCCAGAAATTACCACTGACCACGTTCCACCACAGGACTCTAGAAACTAAAACCAATTGATTAGACTTCAGTTTATTTTTTCTTTGAAACGTAATAGAAGATATAATAGAGAGTGATTTGCTTTTATATCCTGCTATGAGGACGTTTTGTTGACGAATACACTTAGAGCAGGTAGCTGGGTATGCAGCTACAGTGGGAGCTGCAGGTTTGTACCCTGGCTGGAGGACACAGTGCTTCGCACAGCAGAAGACATGTGCCAGCTCGAGCTGTTTCTGTGTTACTGCACCACAATTAAATTGCTTTAGGGTTCCAGACATCTGGGACTCTGCCATGGGAAGCCCAGGGCTGAGCCAGTGAGGAAACCCTGTCTGACTGTGCGAGTGTGCAGGGACCAAGAGGGACACCCCTGGGGTCACTGGAGTCACCCGCTCTGAAGAGACTTTGGTCCCAGCAGTTAAAGTGTAGGGTGGTGGGAATGTGGATGTCAGAGTGGCTCCTGGATGGTCATACAGGGAAGTTTCCTTAAAAATTTGGCAATCTAGCTCCAGAATTATGTAATATGGGGGCATTGCCAGCTCATATGATAAAACATTTCTCATCACCCTGCTCAGCAGGATCTCAGGGGAAAAGTATTATATATGCAATTGTAATGATGAAATTATTATTTTATGTATCTACATGGAATCTGTAGATATATAAAGGAGAACTTGGTGACATTTAAAGGCATTGCCTTTTTATTATTACTTATGTTTTTAAATAATATTAGACATTTTTTATCTCAACTGTGTCTGGGTTGTAGCATGCATTTTCTTCTCTGGGATCACTCCTGCTTTGAGTGACAGCACAGTTTGAACTCAGCTCCATGCATGGGGGTGTTACAACGTCCACAAAGCTCCCAAGAGCTCTCCCTGAGGAGTCTGTGCGACATAGATCCCAAGGCTTACCTGCCATGGTTGTGGTAATTGTAGAGCAGGATGTTTATTTAATAGCAAAGAACTGTCAGAACACTCTTATAGATTTAAAACCATACATAAGGAAGGTAAACAAATGAGATAAATCAGTACACTTGCTTTATGTGCACATTTGGATGCTTGAACCAAGGCCTCAAATTGACTGAACCAGTTACACAAAATATCATTGTAAGCATTCGAGTCATTCAGTGTCATTAAAGTCAGTGAATTTTTAATTATATTACATATCTTAATATTTCAGCTTTCCCTTAAACGCTTTTTTTCTTTAGTGGGACACAGAAGGGGAATCTTTATGAATGCTCTTTGCATGATCCCTTGGTATTAAAGTAGCATTACTGAAGTAGGCGTTACCTAGTTCTGCTTAACAAAACCAGAAGATTTAAATCAGATTGTTTAGTCATATACACACACACACACACAAAAAAAAGTATTAATAACAGGACTGATGGCTTATTTTTCAGCTTTTTAGAAGCTGCACCTGCTAAAATAGACTGATGTGTTGCAGGATGCTTTATATTACATGAGTGTTGCAGGAACTGTTTTTGCCATTATGGGTGGATTATTGTAACAGTAGTTTCCTGATGACATCATAGTAAATTCCAGCTGCCCAAACAGTTATTTTCCAGAAGAGGTTATCTGCAGTGCACTTGTGCAAAATTACGCTTAGAAAGGGAACTCATAGTTCTCTTGGGACTTGTAAACCAAACGTTTTGTCAAATCCGTAGTAAATACAGAATTCTTTGTTTTCATTCTGTGTCACTGGTAACAGTATGGGCACTACTGTAATTTGTGGTTCTGAATTAAACAGACAAAAATTATATTATGCAAGACAAGAGAAATGGAAGTCTGCAGTGCAAGCTTCCTGTCATGAAAGGATAGATTGCACAATGGCTCTCAAATGAGCTTTTTTCCTAGAGAATGTTTTGGCTGGTGACCAAAAATTATAGATAAGGGTCCAGGGATTGCAGTCCCCCCACTGAAATGGCACACTTTGTGTCCAGTGAAGGCATGAGTAGCCACAGAGCAGGAGAGGATGGTGGATGAGAAGCTGGCCTGAGACAGTAGAGATTACTTTTTGTATGGGATGTTAATATATAGAGGTATATGCCTTTCCTAGAGTGAATTTTGATTAATTACCATTGTTGGGGGAGGTTGTTTTGTTTTTAAATGGTAGCTTAATTGCTTGGACAAGCTGTTTAGGTAATGTCATGAAGGCTCCATTAGAAATTAACATGCCTAGTCACACAGTTTAGAGGTTCTTTCCCAGTCTTAAGAAGCTGTAATTAATATTGAGTCAAACATTTCTGGCAATTGCTGAATTTGAAATGAGTATTAATATATATTTAATGAAGAATACACCATCCTGTCACTGACTCTTCGATAAATCTTGTAGCAGGAAAATAAAATCTTGGCGTTTTACCAGATTGTAAGACCCTAAGAACATCAAATAACTATTCTCTGCCAATTTCTTCCTAGCAAATTACAGTATTCTGAGGGGATTTTAAATAACATGTTGTTCCAAGGATCATTTAATTTTAATAATGGTTTTTTTTACTGGTATTTATATATGTTGAAAGTGTCCTGCAGTTTTTAATGAACTGTCACAACATGTCTGTGAATTGAATAACTTGCCATGATTACACACACTCACTTGGGTAAGGAGAGTGGCAGCATTGGAGGAGGTTGGCAGATTAACTCTTTGTAGAATTCAAAATCTTCCATCTCACTGCTCTGGTCATTGATCTCTCCTGCACTCAATGACTGCTTCTAGTTATCCACACAAGTAAGAGCCTGTCAAGGTAAGACTTTTGATGCAAATCCTGCAAAAACTAATTTATTAGTTTATTTCCATCTTTTATTCTTCTCAGTGTTCACATGCAGTATAAAACCCCATTATTTTCCAGCCGTTTTCTCTTCCCTTAACACACTCATGTGCTTACCAGTACTGCTGTGCTGTCCCACTGGATTCACTGCAGGTTTGTGCTAGGTGCAGTTAGCTTCCATCCTTGTGTGTACCTCAAAGCACTGTAGGAATGGTTCTGTTCAGCACGTGGATCCAACATACATCCAGTGCAACCACCTTGTTCGTGAAGGAAATCCTCAGGTTCGTGGCTTTGCAGACCTCTTTAGTGACAGCAGAAGTCTTTGCAGTCCCTGTGAACTGTCCCACTGAGGCTAAGACTCATTTGGGGCAGTGTTGGCTTGTCCTATGTGTTTGACAGAGCTGTAGATTCATCAGATGGACCTGATGAAAATAATCAATGTGACTCCTGTGTCTCTAGGAGAACAAATGTGCCAGGGCCCCTTCTTGCTCCTACACTGTGCTGGAGATTTCAGAGGTTCATGGATTTTATTAAATATTGGCACCTCACCACTAGGATTTCTGCACTCTTAATTTTTCTACAATCTCATTTCGAACATGTTATTTTGATCCATGTTCAGAAGGAGATTCTTTTGTCTCTGGAGAAAGCTTTGAAGTGATAGGAAAAAAAATTTGCTTGCTGACAATAATTCAACTTGATCCCGAACAATTTGTAATGAAAATACTTCTCTCCTCACTAATCCAATGTTACAATAATTACAAGAGCAGATCAATAGCAGGAAGTATAAAACAAAGTATTACTTCAGATATTAAGCCACAAATTGATCTCCTTCTTGTCAAGCCTAAAGTAAATGCTGTATCAACATGTTTCAAAGATTTGAGGATGTTCTGAAATGTGATGGTGATGGCCCAACAGAGAGAGAACAGTAATTTGTTTGATGTAAGTATGTTAACTTTTTGCAGCCTGAATCTACAAAATCCTGCTGTTATCTCATTTTGCACTCACACATTACATCAGTGTTCTCTGACTACTGCTCCACTTGGCTCTGATAATGCACAAGATTATCTCTGGATAATAACAATCTTGATTTGAATTAGAAAGAACCATCAGTACTTGCGCACAATCCAACACAAGTCTTGTGCAATTGACAAAGGGTTCCAGAATTTGTGTGACAAGAATATTCTACTCCAAATCAGTTATTGACTGAAATAATTCCTTCTTAGGAAAATAATGACAACACCAGAAGGTCTTCATATCACAGAAGATTGTTTAATTTTCTGGGACAACTGATAACTCTTGCAAATCTATACTGACTAAATCACTAAATCATACTGACCTGTTCTAAAGAAAGTAGTGGAAAAAAGTCTGAGAATTTCTAGAATTCTTTAGAAAAAGAAACACGTAATAGAAATCTGTGTATTGTAACTTTTCTTCTAAAATGCAGGACACAATATTTTTGAGGTCTCTTTTCCCTCTAACTGGATGAAGTATGGAAGTTGTCCTTACACTACTATAGGCATATTGAGGTTTTAGAAGCTGCAAATATCACTACTTAATTCACTTTATGGTGGTTATTTTATAAGACAGTAAGAAAGATTGAAAGGAGTTCTGTGACTCTGAAGAATTTGTTCCTGAACATGTTTTTAAGCATTGAATATTGCTGTGGCTTAGGTGTAGCACATTTGAGCAGTCAGCTTGTCCTGTAGGAGTGCTTGCCAGGTAGGTGCACTGACCTGGAAAAAGCAGGGTTTGCTTTCTGTGGGCTTCTTCTGCCCTGATGAGTGTACAGAAGGAGCACTTAGTAATCTGAGGGTTTGGTTCCTCCCTTTAGAGTGTAGTAGATTCTGCAGGGAGGAGTTTGGTGTATCATCAGTTTTTTGTTGCTGTTTTTGTTTGGATAAGGGCTACTGTTTTTTTCTGACAGTACAGAGTCTTTTGAATTTTTTTTCTTGTGCAAGTGAAGAATTTTGACTGCACTTGAGCAGTCAAAAGAAGTCTTTCTGATCCAAACTTCTTTCACTGAGTCAGTCCACTCAAATAGAGATGACCAGCTGAGCAGTCAGAGCTCCTATTTGTCCTAAAAGTTACTCCTCTGTTTAACTGTTTATTAGTCTGAGGAGGAAGGAAAGTGGTAATTCTCAGGTCTTGGCCACCACTGATGCTTTGTCAGCCAGTTACGATTAGCTTGATCATTTAATTACTTTTCCAGCACTAAGAATAAATATTGCTTCGCAGTGGAGAACAGAACAAAACTGCAGGTGTCCCTTCAGCAGAGCAAGACAGCTTTTCTCTAGTCTACTCTTTTGTTGTTAGAGCAGTGTTTCCAGCTGTGATACTTCCTTGTTGCCAAGTAGTAGTAAATAGCTGTATAAATCACAGTAATGCTTGTACCATTTGGGTACAGCTGATTGCTTTTTTACTCTAATGGTGTACATATGCTTACTCTCATATTTCAAAGTTAATTGTTAATATTTATGTGAAAGTGATATCTTTGGGAATTGAAGAATGACCACATCTGAAGTTCTTCATCTTCAACTTTGTATTTCATTCCTCAATTGAAGGAAACACAATTTTGTTTAAATTGTATTTTTAATTTATTTTCTCCAAGACTGTCTTTAGAACTAAAAGTCAGTAGTCATTGCCTGCCTAACCTAGAGTCAGTAACAGTGCTGGGATGTTTGATTTAGGACAGCAAACACAGACAGGTTTTGTCCATGTTACCTGCAGGCAGAGCTCAAAATGCTTGAGAGGTGGTGTTGCACCTCGGTACTGGCACTTGCAGTTTGGAGTCCAGCAGAGTTTTGCTGGGTGTTGCTCCTGTTTCTCAAGAGGAAATGGGTAGGCAGGCAGCCTGTGTGGATGGGAAGCTCACTAACGCTGGAGAAGGATGAGTGGAGTAGTGAGGAAGCTGGAAAGGTGTCCTGAGTTGTTTGTTCTTAGCTTTCTTCTTTGTACAGAGCTGTAGGCATGGCCAGCTTCTTGTGTACCTGCAAACACAGTTTGCTATGGAAGCTTACACTCAAAGCTGAATGAGGTGTGAGACTTGGGTAACTCTTGAGCGTGAAGAAAAGGAGGAACATGTTATGTAATGCATAGCTTTGGGTTTGTGATGATAAAGAAACCTGTATCTCCACAGGCATTTTCTGTCTTGTAATAGGAGTCAAAATAGATTTTGCTGACAGGAAAATAATAAATATGGGTAGAAAAATCCGACTGCTTGTTATCCTTTTGTCCAAAGCATGTTGAGATGGACCTGAAGTGGAATCCTGACGGAGTTTCTCATCCAGGCTCATCTGAAGACCAGGAAACTGATTTGAATTGGCAAGGCAACCCAAATCCCAGTCTGCTGATTAAAGATGATGGAGAGCTGCTTATGGATGAACATCTTTCCCCCAGGAAACTGGTGAGTAGACATCCAACTTTTTAATGAGGTGGAAGAGACATATACAGAGCTGTATTAACCTTCCAACTGCTATTGTACTGATTGTGGATTCTTGCCTCTCTGACATTTAGATTTCTGAGTAAAGTAGATTCTGTCTTATGAAAGTGTATCAAATGTTTGTCCTCCTTTCACCTTGTTTCCTATCAAAAGTATTCCCAGCATGATTGTGGCTGTGTTTATTGCTAGGAATCTTGAAGCAGCATGAAGAAAAGTACAGGTAGCATAATTATGGTCTACACAGATCTCATTAATGCCATCTGGAGTACCTTGAATCTTAGCATTAGAAAAGAATTTACGTTAATCTTGTTCTAAAGATTGGAAATGTAACTTTAAAAGCACAAGTTTTTTTTTGCCTCTGAGTTAGTGAAATCCTCTGTCCTCCTAAGAAGCCAATTAAAATATTCTGCAAATGATAGAAGTACTTTCTATATGTGTCAAAGTAGGAGGAATTTCAAAGCATATTTGAAAGCCATGTTCCTTTTAGACTGGGGGAAATGATTTTGCTATGCAGCCTGTTGAAAGAGAGTCACATGCTGAAATCTTCATGAAAGAATTCACTTTGTGAAATATTTGTGAAAGACTACTTGGTTGCACACTGGATTGTACTTGCTCAGGACTAATTAAGGGTGAAATCCTGTGGGATGTGTATGAGCTGACCAAATAACATCACTTTTCCACTCTAAAGGAAGGGAGAGTTGACAGCAGAACTTGAGGAGAGAGGCTTTCTGTGTTGCAGACCTACAGAAGAATCTCTCCTGCTGGGGAGCCTTTGTGAAAGACAGATGGGGCTGCCAAGGCTGTGGTTCAGGTGCTCCCAGCAGCCAGGGTGGTGATTGCAAGTGTCCATAATCCCCCGTGTATCCACTGCACCAGTGGGGAGACACGAGCTTCCACAGGAGCATATTCCAGCTGTGGGTTTACACCACTCCCTAGCCACTCCCCAGCCACATTCCAGAAACCATTTTGACCATGTGCTGTAGATTAGGCAGAACTATTGTTCCCTAATTAGATAAGTCTTTTAGTGTTTATAAAATGGTTGAAGGTGCAAAAACCCATTTCTGCGGAGTGAATATTTTAAGCATTCTGGAGAAAAATTGCTGCATGGTTGTATGATCTGTGCCATTCACTTTCCTTGGGCTTATGAGAACCTCTGACCACTTCTTGGTCTTTTTTTAAAACCTGGCATAGAATTGGATCAGTCTAATGTGTTTGTGGGCTACAGCAGCCTGTATAAATCTGATGGGAGCCTCTCAGATTAGTTTGTATTGTTAGGGCACGAACCAAAGCCCATTAGAGTAACCAAACCAGCTGCCCTCTGATTCAATCAACTCTGAATGAAACCCTTAGGAAGTTCTTTCATTGGCGTGAAGTTCTCTTTCTGAACCTCTGCTGCTTTTAATTCATAGCAAACTGTAAGCAGAAAAGTATATGTAAGGCAACATTACCTACATCCCATGAAGTTGCTGTTTATTACTCTGTAACTTTTTTAAAAATGCAGATAAGAAGTTATATAATTGAGTTTTGCCTTTTTTGAGATTGTGGGTTTTAACATTTTTAAGGAATCTCATTTCAAAGATTCTTTTAAAAGTACACTCTCCTGCTAATTTTTCTGGACACAGTTATTTCCTGTCCAGCATTTGTGTTGGCATAGTTGGGATACTTCCTGCTCAGAGGAAAAACTACATGACATTGTCAAGGAAACATTTACAGTGTTTATAGCTTGTTTTAATAACATACCCCATCTATCTATTCTCTGACCTTTATGTTGAACATATGCACTGCTGCCATAAATTAACTTCCTCTGGATTTGCAAATGTTCAGAATGTTCAAACATTTAATACAAAACAAGTTTTCACATGCATAATTCTTTAAGGACCCACATGCCATTGACAGTCAAATGGTTTGAAAGGTTGTCTTGCTTCAATCAATACAATTGTAGTATCTTTTTGATTGTTTTATTGATGTGAATATTTTAGGAGTTAGTGATTGTATCCATTGAAGTGCTCTGAGAAGGAAACTAATAGACTTTTAAAATACAATTAAAGTAAAATTGTTTTACATTCAAATAAGGGCATGGCCCACACTTCTGTAGTGTTGTGTAGGCAAATTTTGGACACCTTGTGGATGTTCCTGAGGAAGGTTTTTTCCTGAGACACATACTCAGCTTTACTCCATGTCCTCACAATGGTGTGTCTTGCACCAGTTTGGTTTGAGTTTGGGGAAGCTGTGAAGTCTCATTGTGCAGATTCTGTGTAGATTTGGCATCTTGAACTGCAGCCTGATTTCTGCCTGCACATTTGAGTTATTTTGCCCTTTTTCCAGAGGAATGGCTGTCTGTTTTGTAGTGAAACCATTATCAGTCTGCATTATTAAGAACTCCCTAAAACTTGTGACACTTGTGTTCCTTCACTTTTATCCACTTACTGCATTGTTTTCCTCCAAAGAGAGGAAAGTTTGGCTTAGACTGATTTTTATTTTTCCTTTCCTTTCTTGCCTTCTTGGACCATGTAGAACAAAAGACAACTTCTACAAAACCATCGGACCGTTGCCCATTTTCTTCCTCTCCATTGTGGATCCCTTCATTTAGACTTTGCTCATTCACCGCAGAGTTTGTGGTCTTCTGTAGTCTTGTTTCAGCATAATATTCAAATCCTGGATGATTCCACACTTCCATTATGTTAACACATCTTCTAGTTTCTTCTTGCTGCCAGCTCTCTTGCTGCACTGTTGTGTAACATCTTTTTATATTTGAATGTCCTTCATCCAAAATACAGGTCAAAAGCTTTTGATGCAAGGGTTGGTATCATTAGATGTCATTTTTTATTCTTTCTGCTAATATCAATATCAATTTTCTGGTGTTCTCTTTAATCTTCCTCTATATGAATAGGCATTCTTGCTTTTCCATTTGTACCTGTCCTATTAATATTTTCAGCTCTGTATTTTCCTAGTTATTTTCCTATTAATATTTCCCTGCTCTGCCCATCCTTATGTGTGGTTGTCAGATATTGTAGAATACCAGGGTGAGCAAATTCTCACTTTGTTCTGTAAACTGGCTAACAATGGGCAATTAATTTTTAACTCTATTAGGACTGTGACACAGATTTTTCATTAAATGTGGAGAAACTGAAATTAAGGGCGCCACCTGTCTTTAATCACATTTTTATTTTGTTCTATCAACCCCCATCCTCTCCCTGCTGTTTGCAAAGGATCTTTTCCTGACTTCCACTAAAAGCATTCCACTTCTCAGAAGAAACTCATTTTACAAGGTCAAATGATCTTCTAGACATTGTCACATTATAAAACCCAATCACGTTTGTGTGTGATCTTTAGAGAAGAAAGGAAGTATTCTCTAATTTTGCTTTTTATTGATCCTGCTCCAACTAATCGTGTTTTCCAAACTTGGGAACACGTGTTCGGATGTGGTGTTTAGTTTTGTTGCTCAGGAGCTTAGGGTGTATTTCATATGGTATGCACTCATCCTCATGGGAAAAGGAAAATGCTGGAGGGTCCTGGAACAACAGATTGGATTCTTGCTGAAGTGGCTCAATTGTTTCCTTTTTTCTTTTGCAGAAAGTTTTCCTCACAGCTGCGAGATAAATGGATTTTAGGAAAATAACTGGACATGAAGAAAGTGCAGAATCTTGATAAATTAGGTAGAGTAAGGGAATGGAAGGAACTGAATTTGACTGAATTTGGATCTGCTGAATCCTTCATTATGGATGAATCTCTTCATCTGAGCTGAGAGAAGAGTGTATTTATATGTATATGCTGAAAGCAGAGAAATACAGCTAAATATTTTAGTTACGGGCATTTGCAGCATTTATCCCTTTTGAAAGGAAGTTTGCATGTAGGGCCACAGAGAAGTTCTGTTCAGTTTTATTGTTTTATTGCATCACTTAAGGCCTATTAATTTGCCAGTATTTTTCTTAGAAGAAATATTTTGTCATACTTTTAGCAACTTTTTTTTTTTTTTTGTTTTGTGAAGGAGAGATTATACCTTGACAAAAAAAAGGCAATAAACACATGAATGGACATGAATTTAGAATTTGCACACAGGTGTAGTATTCAAAGAGAACAAACTCACCACTCTGGAATTCCTGTCTTAGCCAAATTAACCAGGATCAGCAAAATAAATGCACAGCTGGAAATATTTCTCTGACAGCTGCATGCAACTTGTTCTTCAGCAACATGCCTACTTTTCTTAGAGTATGTGAAAAATCTAGGGAAGAGAGAAGACATCAGTTGTGTGTGCCAGTTTGACTGAACAGATATTATTTGTCAATTAAGGAATTTACAGATAGCTGCAAGTGGGGTTTGAACTGGATTTCCCAGCATCCCCAGGTGACTGCTCTGCCAATTGGGAAGCTCTGCAAGCACAGAAGTATTTCTCACTTGCAATTTTCTACAGAATACTTACTGGCTTTTCTTGTCAGTCAGAAAAGAAGCTTTCCAAGCCAGTGCACAGTCCCCAGTTGGCCGGACATTTTGCATGGTGGGAATGGTTTGTGAAACATCATGGACTTGGTTCTTAAAATACTGGCTAAATTATTTACCAATAGATTCTTCATGAAAAATAGTTTTACTCCTATTTTGAAGAAGGTGAAAAAATGTAAAGCGAGCTTTATTCATCTTTGTTTTACTTACCGTGTATACAAAGCATCTTCAAAGACTTGTGCAGTGCTTTACCATGGAAATGTGTCTTTTCAAATAAACAAATTTACAGTGAAGTGTCAAACTGCTGCTCAGGATCAACCTTTCAGGCCACCTTCTTGAACATGATGTGCCAGAAAGATTTTGATGTTTGATTTTTTTTTCAGGTAACATCTCTCTCTAACTGATACCTACCTTACAGGGCTGCAGTTGGTGGCAAGCAGAGTCCTCTCTGAATACCAACACTCAGCTTGGAATTATGTTGGTTTTTCAAGGTATCTTTTTGATCTATAATAGCTGTGAATATATCCCACTCTGTCTAGAACAGATCCTTGGTCCCTTTCTGTTTGCTCTGCATGGAGGCTGAGCAGCTGGAAACAGCCAAAGAAATACTTGGATGTACAGCACCTTCATGTCTGTAAGCGTTCCTGGGGCACAGGCAGAGACATTCTGTGCTTGGCTGGCAGAACAGCCCATTAAGCTATGGCCAGGCAGTCATTGCCTGAAACCACAGTGGGACACCTCTGAATTAGGGCAGGAGCCTGTCCTAGACCTGGAATGGCCTAGGAATGAAGAGAGACAGAGCATTGAGCATCACTTCTATCCACATGATGTCAGACATCACTCTGTCCAAGCTGATGACCCCTTCAGTGTGCTGGGTCACGATTTTTTTTTTTCCTCTTGCAGAAAAATTAATCCAAAATATCCCTTCTCTCAAGTTTTGATGGAGGTTCCCGTGCTTTGACATTAAACAACAGCATAAAAAGA
>NW_005054312.1:8620709-8622305 GCF_000277835.1 Geospiza fortis
CGTCCTTCCCTAAATGTCCCCATTCCTGGTGTCAGAATTTTAGCTGTGACATGAGAAGTATCACACGGGCAGGTACATCAGCATGCCAAGAATGGTGTCTGGAGAGTAGCAATGTCCTAACAATCTTCCACAGGAACCATTCCCCACGTATCCTCCTCTTGAACTGCTGCTCTGTCCTTTGCTTGCTGACTCTCTTGCAGTCAGCATCTGGGGTCTCAGGGCTTTAGTGCCTTTAAATGAGCTCATATCCTCCACCCAACAGCATTTCCCGTTTCCTTCATGTACTACGCTATCTTGTGCATCCCACAGCAAATTGGTTTCAAGCTGTCACAGCATCTCCTCACCATCAGCAGATGGAAGGACAGTGATTGTCATAGATACTCTTGGAAATGCAGAACAGGGAGGTGAGCACTGAGAATATATGGAGTTTGTCTCATCTGGTTAGCACATGCTTCAGGGCAGCTATCTATAGTTCAAAGAGCTGGTGCTAACAGCCGATAACCCTTTCCAGCACTGGAGTCACAGTTCTGCCTATTGCAGTACAAAATATGGGTGCACTGAGCAGCTTATCTCTCAGACAGTGGGAAAGGTACAAATAGTGGATCAGCAAGAGGAAAGGGAGGGTAAGGAATGACACTGGTAATCCCTGGTATGAAAAAAAGGAATAGGGAACCCTAGACAAGGAGAGAATATAACTTCATGCGGGTTTTATACTTGGATTTTGGAAAAAAAAAGATCAGGGAGCAGAACTGTGAAGGGAGGCTGTCTGGAATACAGCAGGGGAAGGACGGCATGGAGGGAACTTGCAGACAGCAAAGGAGAAAAGGACAAGAAAGGAACAAAGACTCCTCGGGATATCAGGACCTTTTGCTACTCAACTGACAAAGTGTGTGACCCTAAGCTTATTACTTGTTCTGAAACCTCTTCCTGTTCTGATGTAGGCTCTTAAAAGTATTTTGATGGCAAGCAGGGAGGTATTTTTCAGAAGCTTCTTCCTTTAATGACACTGAGCTTGCATCCACATCCAGCAATCCAAGTGCATGGTTTCATGCCAGGACATCAGCTAGCTCTCATTTCACACATAATCTCGTGCTGTGTGACAGACAGTGTCATCTGCTGAAAAGGGGTGTACTGCAAAATGTGCCTTGCCATGAGGGATCTTGTGTTCACTTGGAGGGAGAAAACTGTCTGTAGCTGTTGAGTTTGCTGCTTTTGCAAGAGCAAAACACATTTTGTGGTGGCTGCATGTGGGGATAGAGTCTTAGAAGCTTTCAGCCTGTTCAAAATCACAGTTTAAGATGAAAAAATAATTTTAAACATAATGTTTTTAAAATAGTTCAAAAGCAGTTGAAGATACTAGATAATGCTGTTTCTTAGGAGTACAAGTCAAGACCTTATAAAGGGGGACAGCTTTTCAAGAAGGAATGCTCAGCATTTTCTGGAAACCATGTCCTTTTGAACTGCCATCTCAGTTACACTGACTAGTTTTAGTCCTTTGTAAGAGGATGTGGAACATCAGTGGAAGTTGCAGTCACTTGTGCACAATAAAAATATTTCCTAATGAGCAGGAATGATGCAATCACCATTTTTTCCTTG
>NW_005054312.1:8622345-8686162 GCF_000277835.1 Geospiza fortis
CAAAATTAACTGGATATTCTTGTGGGTTTTTTTTTCTTCCCAAAACTCATAAGTAGAGGTCGTCCTACACATTCCCTTCTAATGAATAAGTTCTCCCTTATTTAAAAAAACCTAAAGAATGTTGTAGCTTTTTAATAATGAGAAAATTTGTCTCCTGTATGTGGTGGTTACTGAATGACTTTCTGCCTTCATCTTAAGTAAAGGCCCTAAAGGTTGGTGACAATACTTTCAACCCCTGCTCTTTGTTGCATCATTGAGGAGGAAACTGATGCCAGGGGCCGACCTTTCTTTGAAGTGGACATGTTCAGCCACACATCCTAACTCTTTTGACACAGAAAGGTGAAAATTTATAAATTTCATCACTATGTATAGCATCAACAATTTCAGGCAGTTAGCATGACAAATAAACTTTGCTTCTCGTTTTTCAAGGATTGTTTCAGACTCCTCTATGAACCACTAACCCATGAGGAAGAAAGGATATGGTTCTTCTGGTCTGTTTTGTTGAATTGATGCAACTAGGCTGATGCAAAGGAGGTGGTGGGATATGCACTGTGAATGAGGGAAACTGGGGAGAGAGAAACTGGATCATAGCAGGAAGAAACAGAGGATGAGCACAGTGGTAATGTGAGATTGCTTCAGCTCCTTGTGGAGTTGCAGCCTGGCATCTTAGGATTTCACAGCCTTGCTGTGGTTTTCACTGGTAGTCTTAGAGCTTCCCTCTCTCCTCTGTGTATAGCTTCTGCTTGTTTTGTCCCTCCTGCTTACCTCTGCCATGGCAAAATGTAAATGAATGATACACATGGCATGTGTATCTATCAACACAGACTTTAGGATGTTAAGAAAGATTAGAAAAGAGTCTGCATTCACACACACATCCTTGCTTAATGCAGTGGTTCATCCAATTACTACAATTTTGTAAAAATAATGAAGGATTTGGAAGGCCTCTATTTGCATTGCCTTGCTACTTTCAAAGAAATTAATAATTCTTGTAATTAATGTAGTCTTCTGTCAGAAAAGTGAGCGGCTTGAGCTGAAACCATGTTTCTTTTTTATTGTTTTGGGTTAAAAGGTAAACAGTGTGCTTTGTTGCGTTTTACGACCAGCACCTGTTGAATTACAAGTGATGTTTAAAGTTAGACTTTCTATCTGCTGAGAATTAGTGCAAGACTTGTGCAAATCTTAAAGCATAGACTACTGTTTAAATAAAGCTAGCTGGCATGTAGGTCTGTTGTTGGTTTGCAGCTTGAATGTAACCCTGAGCCTTGACTTTTTAAGCAATGTATAAGTTTTGGGAGACTAGAGTATTTTGGGGCTACAAGGAAGAAAGGTCTTTGAATACTGCATTCATTTCAGTGTGATTGCACATCTAACCATGTTGACCTGAAATATATGTTGACAAAACACTGTTTGAAAATCTTTCTACACCTTTTTGCTGCTCTGACATCTGGTTTATTGCATGAGGGTACACATATATTTCTGCTTATCTTTACAGAAAATTTTGGCAGGGGTAGATGATCTGCAGCAAGTGAAGGCCCTAGAGATGCGAGTAGACACCAGAGAGATCAGCTTGGGGAACTTTGGTAAGAAACACTTTGTTTTCTGCTCGTCATCTTGAATTTTCCTTTATGGTGTCTTGACTGGGGATTCACTAACCAACAGCCAGTGAAAATTACTGTCCTTCTCAAGAGTTCTTGAAACAGGATTTCCTCATACCTCACACTCTTTGATCTCTATCTTCTTGTGTGAGCCTCTGAATAGGACTAGAAACTCTGGCAATGGGATGAGTGACATGACTTCTGTCTAAAGCAAATTAGTTTGGACAAATTTTTCTTGTATGATATGATAGGCCCTAAATGAGCATTTACTCTTGTCTTTAGTGAAACAGGAGCCAAAGGTCAGCTTCTCTCCACTGTGAGGTTTCTCTGTGACCAAGGAATTGCCAGTGCTATCAGGTGGCTTCTGCTTCCAGCAACTTGTCTTTGCACCCAGCCTCACTGAGCTGTGCTGGAAAATGAGCTGGAGGCAGGTCCTGTAGATACATCATTTTGATGAGCCCCAAGCAGCCCTAACACTTGTCATTTGTTTTTATGGCATCATCACTGAACCAGGGAAGTGAGAAGTACCAAAGGAATTCCCTCTGTAGCAGAGTTAATACTGAGAATATAAAGCCTTACTTTTTTTTCCCCAGCACCGGCAATCATTTTCTGTCATGTGGATTCCTACCACACCCAAGTCCATCTTCTTCTACATTGAAGCTGAGTAACTAGTGCAGGGTAATATTTTCTGTGTTGAAAAGGAGCCATGTCCCCTAAACTGTGTGCTGGCACTTTCAGACAAGCAGTTAATTTTTCATATGCAAATGACTAATGTAACAGCTGGCTAGCTTTAATGGGTCTTTTGATGTCTATTTGTCAAGAATGGTTGAGCAAGAACAGTGAAGGGGGCTTTTGTATATATAGTCCCTTTGTATTGGTTATTCTGTTTATTTCATGAATAAGTCTCTTTCTCATAGGCACTTGATAATTTAAGGTAAGTTACATCCATTTCTTTCAGAGATGATAATCTATTCAATCATGTTTCAACTAATCCAGTTGATAAGGAAATCTCATTATGCCATTTCTATTATGCTCAAAAGTGGTGCTCCCATTCCTATGCCATTTTACATTAGCTGTGACAGGCTAGCAAAATGTTTCACCTTCATCACTCTCTTCTTCCCTTTCCATTACTGGAATAAATCCCTTCTCCTACCTGTGGTAAGGCTTTTGCAACCTTTACAGAATACGAAATACAGAACACTATGTCCATGATGCAAATAATTTCCTTCTTGTTTATCTCCCACTGTTCACACCAAGACCTGGTCCTTGAGGGCCATAAAAACCAGCACCTGCAGGTCCCCACTGCTTTTGAGAATAAGAGAACATCAAGACCATTGTGAATTTCCTTCTGTTTTTTTGGGGTTTTTTAAGGTGCATTTCTGAGTTTTCTTCCTGTGAAAATCTCTTTGCAAATGTCAGCAGGTGGCTAGGGCAGAAAGTTTACTTTAGTTTCTTTCCTTTTTTTTCACATGGCAGATGATTTTTAGGCACATGGAGTAGGGCCTAAATGTGTAGGGGTTTTGCAGAGCAGTTTGCACCTCCACTGTGAATGCTGCTGTTGAAGATGCTGGGCTCATTGCTTGCTCCCTGCTGGCTGCCTGCCCCTGGAGCTGTGCTGCTGACCTGCTCTATGGTCACAGGGGTCTGGAGAAATAGCCTGAGGAAAACAGTAGGGTAAGAAGCAGACCAGCTGGAATGACAAGCATTCTAGTGTGACAGGATGTAAAGTTTTCCCCCTATTAGGACAGTCAAGCAATAAGAGTATCCAGAGAGGTTTGGAGACTCCATCCTGGTAGGTTTTCAAGTGGGTGAAGACCTGAGCACCCTGATCTCAGAGACAAACTGGCTCTGAGCAGGATGCTGGGCTTGAGACCTACAACTGTTCCCTCTAGCCTGGACTGCTCTGTAATTTGGTGCTTCTTTTGAATTTCAAACCTGACTAATAAGATTTCTTTATACACATATTAAACCACTTCACCTTGCTCTCACTGTATTCCTTAGTTGTGGAAGGGAGTAAGAGCATCTTTATCATCAGCAAATTTTTTGGATGATCAGTCCACACCCAGTAAACAATATTGTTTTGACTGGTTTTATGTGTAAAGATAAAATAGGCCAGGCAAGGTCTTAAATGGCCAGGTGAAAGTGTTAAAAGCTACAAGACTGCCCATAACTCTGAGTCACCTGGAACCTTGCAGCACTCAAATCCCAAATTTACACCAGTTTTCATTTGAGAAACATTTCAAGGTTCACAGTCTGTGTTACAGACTGTAACACAAACACTCCTCAGGGCCTAAAGATTTCCAGAGTGATTTAAAACTTGTTGCTTGATGTTTTTCTTGAGACCATTCCACTTTGGCATGGGCTACTCTTTAAAGCACCATCCTGTTAACCTTGTCCAGTTTGTCAGGTCTGCCTCTACAAAATGGCATGACATGATAGGGGGGAAGAGTACTTTTCTTAGGGACAAGGCGTGGACTAAAACATGAAAAGACTGATATTGAAATATTCTCATGCGATCAGTTTTAAAATTTAAAAGGAAAGGCTTCATGCCAGAGCTTAAATCTGAAACTTTGCAGGGCTTGGGGTAATTGCTGAATTCTCTAGCTGTTTTCAGTGCACCTTGCTGAGTGATAGATGAAACCCTGAATGCCCTGGCAAGTCTTGTATCCAGCTTTACATATCTTGGGGTTGATTTCTGTGCTCCTCAGCTGCATGTAGACCTCAGTTTATGTTCAGAGGGACTATTTCCTTTTCATTAGCTTATCCCTTCACTTTTGATTGCTGACAAGTATGGAATTGCATTTATGACCAGCTCATAGAAATTCCTGTTGAAAATAATGGTGGGATAGAGTCATTTAAGACACTACATAGTCCTCTTATTCCTAAGTAATTTTAATAGCTCCAAATCAAGTTACCCACAGTGCTGTTCGCTGGCCCTTATTGAATTGTTGCCTGCTGGTGGCCAGACTAAGTTGATTACATGTCTGGAGATTGCCACTTCCCTTGCAGGCATTTGATCAAGGCAAAGCTCTGCCAAGGATTCAGAAGTAGCCATGTGCTATTTCTCATGCAGGGCCATCATCTCTCTTTCCTCTTGGCCTGCTTGTTGGCACTCTGGGTGCAGAGCTGGGACACCTTTGCTGGCAGCCAGCATGGCAGCAGCAGGTGCTTGCATGGCCAGGGAGCAGCACAGAGGCTGGCACGGGTTTTCCTGCCCAGGATGGTCATGGCTTAGCTGGTGCTGACAAACTCACTGAGCAAGGCTTGGACAAGCCCCACAGCAGGGCTTGGGCAGGCTCTCCAGGAGTCACAAGTATGCACTGGGGCAGTGTGCTTATGTTAAACCCTGCACTGATGTGTTTTCTGTGAGATTCCCATCTCAGGGAGCTTGACTGCAGCTGCCTTGGGTGTGCCTGAAAGGGCTGTGCTCTCACCTCCAGTTGTAGTGCCCAGTTCATCCCAGAAATGTGCCAAAAAATGCTTGTGTAGAAATAGCATCAAAGTGATGTATCTTGCTTGATCAAGCACAGCTCAAGTGAACTAAATAGACTCTTTAATTTGCATCTCAGGTTGCTCTTGCTAGAAGAGTACAACCTGTTTTGATATGCCTGTTTTGTGTTGTAGGATCAACAAAGCATGATGGTTGCCTGATGCCAATGCAAGCATTTGTCAGTAATTTCTTTTGTTTGTTTTTCACTAGTTCATGTTCCAAAAGATGCAAGTCAAGCCACAATGATTTTTTGTTAACAATAGAAAAACAAAGATATATGATGCTACTTAAAGAATACTTCATAATGTAAACAGCGTTAGAAGTGTTGTAACTTGTAGAATATCATAAAACCAGCATTTGGGCTGCTTTCTCTTTGCTCCTACTCAGTTTTCTAAATGTCACCAGCTGTACCAAGGCACCTTGGAAAGACATCTACACTGCTGCCCTGCCTGTGAAGTGCAGCACTTCAGGCTTTGTTATTGAGTGTATGTGTCTATCACTTTTATTCACCTAACTTGCACTTTGATTTCTTTCTGCCCTTTCATTTAGTTTTGTTCCACTGGTAGAGTAGAATAGTTTAACACTAGTACATTGTTGGTGGTTAGTAATTTCAGAGCCATGTAACAAAACCAGTCTTTAGTGAAAGGGAATCCTAGACAGATGAGATAACACTGCTCATCATTCTGAATTCTCAGCCTTGTCCTGCAATCATCAGCATTTCTGTGGCCCATTCTTGTTTTTAAAAATCAAAATTACACAAAGGAAGGAATAAGGATAAGGAATCTACTGCTTGTACTTCTAAAATTAATATTATAAATAATTACTATTGTATTTTTGAGTATTTTTATGTTAGTATCATGTGTCCTTGCTCTGAGGAAAGATGCCATGAGGATTAGAATTACAAAAATTAGAAATACACCTTTACATTGGAATAAGTATCTTGTCACCTTCATTTTACAATTTTCTCTTCCTAATTTAAACTTCTGGCCTCTAATCTATTTATAAGTATTTGAGACTCTAAAAACCAGAAAAATCAATGGAACAATGAATTCTTAGCACCAAAGAACAATTACATATTGATATAAAACTTAGAGGAGGGAAAAACCTGCAGACTTGCAGGAATACATCACAGAATATCACTGGCAGAATTTTGCACTACCACACATTGTATACTTCTATTTCAAGCTCATAAACCACACATTAAAGTGTAACACTGTACAACTTCCCAGGGATACATTGCGCCAAATTGCAAAAAAAATCTGAGATGGAAGATCAAGTTACAATAATGAACTAACCAGATGTGAAAATTGTATTATCAGCCTGTCACTCAGCCTCTTTGGATCCTTTAATAGTTGCTTCTTTCCTGAGCCAACCCTAAATGCATTCAGTGAAAAGCTTTTTCTTGAGCAAGTCTCTCCATTTCTCTTGACTCCTCATTCAAATCTTGTGCTTAACACTAGTCCTTAAAACTCCTTTTCTTTGCAGTGCTTTGCATCAGTCTTTGCTTGGTAACCCTTTTACATCTCTGACTGAATCCATGGCACCATTACTCAGTTTGGAGCTGGGACTGGGGAGGCTACTGCATCCCTCTCATTTTTTTCCTTTAACTCTTCAGGGGATGACATTTAATCTCTCCATCCTTGTCATAAAGAGGATAGAAATTTTTTAGAATCTAGATTTTTTTTTTGAGGGAGGGGCGAATTTCTAGGCCATGATTTGTAGCTGAGGGAGTCTTTGCTCAGCAGCTAGTGTGACTGCTGTGAGTAATTAACAGAGATCCTAATATTTCCTCTGCCAGGACTCCAAATTATTTTGTTGCCATATATACATATAAACATATAAAACTTGTTTGACATGAGAAAGCATACCCTGCAGGACAAGGATTGTGTGTTCTAATTTGTTCTTAGTTTTTGTGGGTTGTGGAAAATGCTTGGAAAACAAGGTTAGAAAATTGCACAGTGTGTTTTGAATTTTTTGTATTTTCAAAAGTGCTTGGAAAAGACATGAACTTAAAAACTTGCAGTACATCATGAAGATCAATATGTGCATTATGATCACTCCAAAATAACATGAGATGTAGCTAATGCTTCTATTAAAACATGATTTATTAAAATGTTTTTGACATAAATGCTCTTGTTCTCTTTGGGGAATGAACAACATGACCTCCTTTCTTTGCTTTTGAGATCCCACTCCCCTTTCTTTTTTTTATCCTTTGCAAAGCATTTGACTGGCGTCCTTCTGGACATTGGTAAATCACCCTTGCCAGTGGTTACTCAGAGAACTCATAAAAATATTTGCTGAGAACATATTTTAATGTTTCAGCAATGGTTCAATTTGTCTAAAATTGGGATTACTTCTACATGGTTGCATGTTATACTGGAGGATGCTTACCAGCCTTGAGTAAACTCTGGTGGTATGAATGGGTAAACATTTGCTACTGTCCATAAGAAATGGTGTCTGAGACTTGCGCTTATGTGTAAGTTATTCTGCAACTTGGAGGGATTTGGTATATGATTTTGCTTCAGAAATACCATTAGAGTAAATCTAAAAGGCAAATGTCTCTCAGGGATACAAAAAAAAGCACATTAATTAAATTAATAACAAAAGCATACTGAGGGTTTTATAGGTATGAAACTTGTGCAATTCAGTGGTAAACAGTTGTATCTAGAAAATTAAAAGAAGAAAGCAATGGTTTGCAAAATGTAGCATTTGGAGGACCTGTGAACTATAAAAGATGATGTTGTTACTATGGATCATTATGTGGTTGCTGTTTGATTGAAATTTATATTTTGAAATAGTGTTACTTGGCTGTGTATCCAGTAAGTCCATCACTATTTGCCATTAAATAGGTCATGGGATGCTGTACTCCAAAGTATGCCTTAGCTCTGCAGAATATCACTCAGTTAAAAGTCAATCAGGATGGGGAATCAGACTAAAGAAAACAGTCACACATCAAGCCAGTTTCTTTTCTTGTCTGTCTGACAAGGTGCCATCAGAATTTCCAGTGAGGGGTTCAAAAATTGTAACTGGGTAGCCATGCAGACAATACCTATATGTTTCAAAAATGCAAAGGATGAAATGGTTTCTGAGTGAAATAATAGAATTGATTTTCTTAGAAGTCCAGCACAGGCCTGCCAGAAACAGCTAAGAAATACTTGTAAAATTAGATGCTTCAACTTGTAATTGTCATAATTTTCCTTTACTCTAATCCCAAGTCCACAAAGTGATTCTTTATTTTGTTCCCACAGGTGTGCATCTGCCTAATCTGAGAGAACTGAAGTTGAACAATAGCTTGCTTGTATCTGTGAGGTAAGAAATGAATGATTCTGTGAAGTAAATACAAAGAATAACAGCCCTCAATTTTATTTAAGTGATAAAATCTTCATTTGTGCTGTTTCATTCCTTCCATTTCTCCATGCTGTGATAATGGATTAGGTCATGAATATATGCTCCAGTACCACAGAAGTTTAAGGATGGGACCTAATCTGGAATAAATCAGTGTAGCTGAAATGGTGCCAATGAATTAGCCCTAATTTGCCACCAGGGAAGTTCCTGCTGTGCTGGAGTCCACAGAAATTTGTTGCACATTTGAAAGGAGTTCAAGTTCCCCTCTTATCTATGTCTAGGTGCTTGGATTTCAGTGTTTCAGCCTTTGGGCTTTTACTGTGCACAGTAGCCTGTTCTGTACAGGTCAGACCAGTTCCTCAGCTGATGAAAATCACTTTGGCTTTACTGAAGTCAATGCAGTCAGGTTTATGAGAGCTGCTGTGAAGCCTGCATGTCCCTGGCTTGCTGAGCTCCATGAAAACATCATTTTCTCCCAGACAGTTGGGGGGAGTTGCTTGGTTGGAAAGGTAGAAGTGAAAATCATCACAATGAGGAGGCAGAGCTGTCTTCTCTCTCCTGTGCTGATATCTGTATGATCCTTGCTAATTAATGTAAAGTAGAAAAATACAGTTAATATCAGAAAAGGGCTGTATAAAAGACCTTATTTTAAATAGGACTGCTCTCTGGCTTTGTATGGTTATCTACTAAACTCATAGGGTAAAAAGGAGTGGGTTTGCCAATTCTTTTTAAGAGAGCATGTTCTGTCATAAGAAATGACAGTAAATTCTTCTTGGTCTGTCTAAAGTATCTAATGAACTTCAGTTGCTACACTTTGATTTTATTCACCCTTGTTCTGGTGATGAGATGGAGTATCTGCAGTCTAAATTTTGTTTTCCTTGCCTTCTAATCCATAACATGTAAAAGTGGTGATTCTACCTTGCTGCATTTATTTTAATAGCAACCAACAGTTGTCATAAGCATGAAATTGCTCCATTACTGCAATGGAGGAGTAAGTAGTGGGTGAAAAAATTTAAATTTTGACAATATTAAGAGATATTATATTAAAAAGAAAAAATATAAAAAGTGGGTTTTGGTTTGATCAAAACTCCAAATTCTCTTAAAATGTGTGAATGGAAAACGTTTTGATCAGCTCTGTTGGCACTGAATATAAGAATGCTGTTCAGGAAAGCTAAACTGCATGACTCATGGTTTTAGCAGGATTTTGCACCTCTGTATTCTGAGACTCTAATTTCTGTCATGAAATGTTCTGGCAAACCATTTTCTTTGACCTGACACCCTTGTGGGCCTTGATGCAGGGGATGCTTGGTCTCAAGTTGAGCTTTGATTTGATCTACTCTAATGTAAATATGTTTGGGCTTGGATATCAAGTGTAAGACTGTGATGATTCCCAGGCACTCCAGCCCAGGAGGAGCTACCTGCTGCTCCTTCTGTGTGGCAGTTAAATGCAATTGTCAGGGAAAAGGTAAGGGAGGAAGAAGAATTTTGTTGGCTCTCCCAGACGTGAGCTCAGTGTGTAGTAGCTTTGCTTTATTAATTCCCATCTTTGACAATCCGTCATTGATGAACACAGATCATTTAAGGGCACATCCCATGCAAGCACACCCTCGTACTTGAACTTTATTTTTCAATGTCTGCATCATGTCAATTTAATGCCCATTAGAGCGGCATTGCTGCCACAGCAGCAGTGATGCCTGCTATACCTATTGTAACATGGCTGCTGCCATTTACTCCAAAATACAGAGTCTTATTTCTTAATTAATCTTGTTGATATTTGAATTCTGTCCAAAAAGTGATGATTTTGTTTTATTCAACCAAATCCTTGCAAATGGGGCTATTGAGGATGACAGAAAAAATTGTTCTTCCTTCTTACTGAAAGTAATTCCCACAGATTTTGCCAGCCATAAGGTCAGAATCATTGTGGTTATAATTTGAAAATAGGCAGCAGATAATAGGAAATGTCTTGTAAGGTCCAGCTGGAAGATTGGTTTCATTTACTGAAAAGAAGACAAGGACAGAAAAGCAGGAGAAAAAATAGAGGGTGTTTTGTATATACTTGGGATGCTAAAAGCAGACATTTTCATTCTGTTTTATGTTCTAAGAGCATATTCTGGTGAATCATTATGAAGTAAAGTCTGTCAGTTTGCATGCATGAGTGGGTAATAAGATGGGAGACTTTGTTTTGTCGCTTTATTTTTGTTTCATCTTGTTTTGCAGAGTAGGATTACCTAATTGTTTTGGGATGAAATGAAATTAAAATTTTTTTCTTTTTTTTTTTTTTCGTTTTGAAAATGGAAGAATTGGCTTGGTAGATGCCAAAATGAAGGTTTATCATCCTGACTTTAGTTACTGATTTTTTTTGAGGCATTCACTCCTGTCAATGTCGCATAGGAACTTCAGATGTGAGGATGCTGAGGTGTGCATTGCCATGCGCTGTTCAAAGGAAGTAAAAGGAGTCATGTTCTGGCAGTGAGGAATCAAGGTGTTCTTGTCTTACAGTTTTCTATGGGAGTGCAAGGCTTGCCACTTCAGTGAGTTTGGATATTGGCTTCTCCTGGTAGTTCCTCAAGAAGTTGTGATTCCTTTGATGGGGAATGTGTTTGAGCTGCCTTATAAATTCGTGGTCCTTCCCCAATCCTCCTATCCTCCTAGAGCTTGTGTTACTTTTGAATACTTGAAACTTTGAAATGATATCATTATCAACTATTTAATTTAATCCCAAAGGAAAATATATCCAAGTTTATTTGCAGATAATCGATCTTGGTGGTTGAAAGGGAATTTCTTTCTTGGCTGTTTCTGGATTTTGGTTTTCTACGGGCCGTTTGCTAAAGGGAACATCTCTGGAAAATCCAGTGCACTGTGAAAAGAAAATAGTTCATATTGTTTTAAATTTTCTAAATCTCAATAACTTCATTATATCCTTGTTTGGTGACCTTCACAAATTTGCTAGCAACTGAGAAATTCTAGATTTATGAACTGATAATTGAGGATGAAAAGTCTATTCTGAAGAGTACCTGCTAAAATACGCTGTTTTTGGGGGGTTTTCGGGGGGGGGGTTGTTTGTTTGAGGAATTATTTTTTGTTTGGCTTTTTGTTTGGTTGGTTTTGGGTTTTTGTTTTGGTTCTGTGTTTTGTTTGTGTCTGGGTATTTTGTTTGGTTGGGATTTTTTTGTTGTTTTGGTTTTTTTGTGATGGCCATGGTCCTTATTTTTGAAATGCTTCCAGTAAAAGAACTATATTCCAAGGCCAATGAATACTGCTTCTGCTTTGGCATGTAGCCTGTGCATTTTTTTATCAGATTGCTTTTATTCTCAATTCAGGGATGAATGAAAAGATCTGTTTAAAAATGTTTAGATAAATATCTTTACGAAAGGGCTTTTAAATCAGATAGGGGAATCTTGGGACCTGGTTCCCATAAGTTTCCAGAAGAAGCTGTTTCAGCAGCTGAAGTTCATTTCCTTCCACTCAGCACCACACATTGTAGCCAGCAGGAGAGTGATCTCCTCTCAGAGCTTCTCAAGCAACTGCTTCTAACAGAGAGAGGCTGTCATATTTTAAGTGAGATGAAATGCAGAGACTGCAAAGTGTGGGGACAAAAGTGAGTATGGAGGGTATAGGGAAAGGAAAGCAGGTTTTCTTCATCCAGATTGAGCTAACATTTCATTGCTGCAGTTCTTCAACTGGGCTTGCACTATTGCAGAAGCATCCCCCAGAAGGGGAGGGAAGTAATCCTGGTCTGTTTCAGTTAGTAAAATCCTCAGGAGGTTCAAGGTGCAGAGTACATTCAAAATCAACAATTCTTATGCTTTTATGAGTCTTAGGTTTTTGTCCCAGAGACAAGACTAGCAACACAGGAGTCTCTGTCCTCACATTTTGAAGTGTTTTGAGCCCTCTTGGCTGTGAAAAAAATAACTGTAAATATGAGCCAAGTGATTTGAGTAAAGATTTTGCTGATCATTTTATGACTTTAAGAAACCAGAACCAAACTGATTCTTTCTTAATTCAAGGTAAGGGCTCTAAAGTAATGTTTTAAAGTGTTTTGAGACTTCAATACCTTTAGGTATTTTAACTTAACAATAAACCTCCTTTTTACCCAAGAAAGAGTTTAAGGAAATAAAATATCTTGTGTTTTTGAAGTCACAAGAAGTTTGCATTCAGTAGCATTGCTCACAAGCTGAAAATTAAACATTAGTCCTATTGCTTTGCTGGATCTGGATCAAGTTACAAGTTACACTGTCTTGTATAAGACTGAGCCATGACACTGATCACCCCAAAATTTGATGTACTGTTGATAGTGTGTCTAGGCACCAACTATTTTCTGGATAGTTTTCCCTCAAACAAGAGGAACATGGGGGCATCATTCCCCTAAATTTGCTTTTTTTTCCTTGTCATTTTTACTTATTCCTTTATTCCTTTCCTGTCTGTTTTTTTTTTTTTTTTTTTAACCCTCAGGGTTTTTTCCTCCTTTTTCTTCTGTTTGTCATTTCTAATCTTTGGCAATTAATGGATAACTGTGTTTGTTGTATAGTAACATGTACCGAGGTACGCAGATATCGCATGTAAAAGCAACAGGGTTTGTGCAACAAGGATCAGCATTGCTGTTATGATATTTAAAATCTCCAAATAGTTTCTCAAATCAGTTATTTTGCATTACAGGCGCAAATGTTTGTCAACAGATGATGTATTTGTGTTATAGCAGTTTCTTACTGTGTCTAGCAAGGAATCAGGGTGCTCTTGCTCTAGGTTACTCTTACCCATGCAGTCAGAGAACCACTGCTCTGATTTGGCTGGGGTGAATCCCTTCATGTCCTTGTTTCAGCACCCAGAGCATCACTGTTTACTTTCATATTCACATTTCAGGATGGGGAAAGCATTTAATTTCACATGCAGGCTAGTTTCTGTGGGAAGTGTTCCTGTTAATTCTTTTGTGTAGATGGACTGAAAGTCCTTCAGCAGTTAAAGATGCTGTGAGGTCTATGTTAAGAACATGTTCTTTGAGGACTTTGAATGCTTTCCAGGACCTAGGAAAGCATTTAAATTGAATCTTAATCTCTATATTAATGAGTCCTCTCTGTATTAGTGCCTGCAGATCCCTGGGAGTATTACACACCTGGGCAAAAATGCTGTGACCTCAAGTTTTATTTAGCATTGATGGTTTTAAGGATATTCATATTATTGATAAAAAGTAATGATTTTGGGAGAGAAATACAGCATCTTTTAGTTGAGTGGATTATTTTCAGAAAAGCACAATCAGCCTGTCTGCCTTTGGCCCTAGGGAAATCTGATTGCTTTGACCACTTATCTGTCCTGGGTAGACCTCTGGTTTAATTTCACTAGGTCCGGTGCCCAAAAAAGAAAATATGTCTTTGTGACCTTAGATATCAGGGAATCTGACAGGCTGATTCCCCAGCAAGGGAAGCTGAACTTTTTCTGTACAAATGCACAGATGGAGCTCAGGCTCCATTCTGCAGCAAGCACAGAGGACGCCAAAATAGGTTTTTGGCCCTGCAATGTCTTTCCATGGCTCTCAGCATCAGCACCTCATTTCCTGAGGCCTTCCCCTGTAGGGGGATACAGTATGGGTAAATGAAGGTGGTATAGAATGTAATCTTACCCCCTAAAGAGTTGCTGCTGACCCAATTACTAAAGATTAGGAGCAGGCCTGATGTTAACAGCCCACACGTGTAGCCAATAAGAAGAGTGTTATAAAAGAGTGGACTGGTGGGAACTGGAGTCAGTTGGCTACTGTGAGGATGGGAGGAGTCAGTGCCTAGAGGAGTTGCCTACAAGAAACATCAAGGAGGTACGAAACTCTAGCAATGTGGAACCCTTGCAATATAATGACAATAGAACTCTTGCAGTATAATGACAACATTCCCCAGCTGAAATTCCCCTGCCTTGTGTTTCAGACAGGTACAGGTATACTTGTAAGCAAGGGGATGATGAGGTAGGGCCTGCCCTTGCAGCTCCAGGTTTGAGTCTCCTGGCTGTGGCAGGGTTGGTGAGGAGGGTGCAGAGCATCCCTCTCCTCATAGAGCTGAGAGGATCTGCTCTCCTTGTCATCTGAGCAGTTCCGTGGCAGCAGGTTTCTTCCCCCAGAACACCTCTGTCACGTTTCTATTTTGTGACTGCCATGCCATGCAGGGCACAAAAACCATCAGAGGATCACCACAGACCACAGCAACACTTTGTGCATTGTGAACATGGCTAGTGAAAAAGCAAAGTAAATAACTAATAGTTAATGTGTCCAGGAAGGATGCCAGTAAACTCCTGCAAGGTAAGACAAGCCCATTACATAATTGTGTTCCTTCTTTGCCCACTATCTGAATAGGCACTCCACTTTGAATTTATTTGGTAAAAGGTGACCTTTCCTTTCAGAATGTTTTCTCATGCCTTGCACCTCTCCAGCTGAACCAGGTCGTAAAAAGAAGTACCGCTCAGCCTCTGGGTTAGCTGTTGTTTCTACAGCATCCTGGGTTAGCTGTATATATATGCTGTATTTTCAATCTCAGTTGCTTATTTTATCCTGGGCAGACACAGTCTTCTGCATGAGTTGTGTATAAGGCTTTGCTTAATGGTATCATGATCTTGCTTGTATGCTCTGGATGGATATGATAAATAAAACTGTCAGTAATAAGTACTGCCAGCAAGTAAGTACTTATGTGCCTGGCTATTAGGCAGTTTGCAGCTGCTCTGTTTCAGCTGTCAGCCTCAGGGTTCACATATGAAAATTTACGCCTAAATATTAATTTTTTTAGTGATGAGAAAAAAATTGTTATAATCATGGTGTGCGAAACACCAAAGAACAGGGCTGGGAAGCAACAGTAATTAGCCCACTGGAACTTTAACAGTGGAACTATTAAGGAAGCTTTCCTGTCTGACCATCCAGGAGCCACTCTGGCAGAAACACACCACCCGAGATTTTCACTGCTGGCATTGAGGCCCCTTCACAGTGAGCAGCTCCAGTGACCCCAGGGGTGCCCCTCTTGGCTCCCTGCACACCCCACACTCACACAGTCACACAAGGTTTCCTTACTGGTTCAACCCTGGGTTTCCCACAGCAGAGTCCCAGATGTTTGGATCCTTAGAGGAATTTATTTGTGGCACAATAACACAAAAACAGCTCAAGCTGGGTGCCTCCTTCCTGAGCAGTATCCAGCTGTGAAAAGATTGTCTTTGTGGAAATAAGAAAATAATCAGCATTAGTTTAATGGGTTTGTAGGTTGTTTTGATTCTCTCCTACAAGGGAATTGCTTCTCTGTGGCTTGTTTGATTTTTTTTTTAATTGGAAATAATTATTTTCAGTGGGAAAATACTTTCTTGGAATGCAAGGTAAATCCTGATTTTCAAAAAAGGAAGGAATAAGGTTGCAGGGGAAATTATGCTAATAGTTGTATTTGTCAGTTGTAACTGCCAAATGAGAGGAATAAAAATGAATAAATAGATAGAGTTGCAGTGTACAATCAGTTTCATTATTTAATTTCTATAGAATATTCTCCACGCAGGAGTTGATTTAGTTGTTCTTATTTTTTACAGACACGTTGCTGCACACAAAGGGCCTTGTTGCTATTTTTCCCCTAAAATACATTCACACTTTTTTTTCTCTACCTATGCTCATCATTTGCTGTGTGGCAGAATTTTATCCTCCTATCATGAGAGCTTTAAAAGATGCATCAGATCTCTCAGATGCATCCGCAGCTGGATCAATAGCTGCAAGAAATAAATACTGAACTGCCTTTGTGTTTTAGGCGGTGAAGTTGTGGTTTCATCAGCAGGTGTAGTGTGTGCACATTCTTCACCCTTTGCCATAAGCTGCACTGTGTGTTCTTGTGGGGGTAAGAACCTGAACACAAAGGTCTGATAATGAAACCTGCCACCCACACTTTTGGTAACAGAAATTCTATTAAAGATTATGTGTTTGAAAGACCATTTATGGCATCTCCTGGCTTGAACTTCATCAACCTCACAATCCTCCCACTCCACTTTCTGCTGTTTCATCTCATAGGCAAGAATTTAGAGAGGTTTGGTTTACTCTGCTTAGTGTTGTAGCTACAGTTGCCTCAAGAGCAGGATCAAGATGATCTACATCCAGTTAACACACCTGCACCAGATTTGGGATGTCTACTGCTGTGCTGTGAAGGAAGTGCTGAGGCTCCGCCTTGTAACACCCTCAGTATGGAAATCTGTAAGGTCCTGTCTGTCCCAGTAATCCTGTGATGGGCTTTGAGGTCCCCCAAGCTTCTCTTCTGCATCTTGTTTGCTTGTTGTAAAAGAGCATCTGGAGGCCAGTACAAGCGGAGAAAATCTCACTTGAAGTTGTTGTTTAAGGAAGAAGTCTTGACTCGGGATGTATGGAGACAAGTCTGTCAAGATCTGTAGTGAACATCAGAGGCTTAGAGAGGAAAGAAATTTGGAGGAAATCAACAGCCATTCACAGGTCCAAGTTGTACCTGTATCTGTTTCTTGCAAGCTTCTTTATTTTTTTGTTTTCTCATTAGATGTATGCCCAGATAAAAAAAGAAAGAAAGGAAAAGTTACAAAGAAGAAATCTCCATCAGCCTCAGAAGGAAATCATTAGTGTTATACAAATGTGCCTGATCTAAAGGATCTCAAGAACATGCATTTCCACCATTGTATATTCAGACTGAATCACTTTAAGTTACATTTTCTCTCTAGGTTTTCATATCAATCCACTTCTGCAATATTTCAAGTATTTTTTTACAGTGGAAACACTGTAGTCATTACCATGACAAAAATTGAATAGCTACTCCAAGCTGATCCAATTCTGTAGTTGTGTGTAATCAATTAATCTGGAACTCCAGTTTTTCTGATACACAGAAAAAGATGTTTCAGGGACTTGTGTTTTCTTTTGGTGGTGGTATGTGTCTTAACACCACTGAATCTGTCAGATGATTTGGATCTTTTACAGAATATTCCTTCTGCTTACCCTGAAGCATTAGAAGTTTAAAGTGTTGATTTTGAAGGATGAGATCTGTATTAAAGCAAAGTTGGAATATGTCTGTCTTACTCTGCCAGAGCTCAGACCTGGAACATATTGTGAAACAGGCACACAACATGTGGGAGACTGAAAAGTTATTTATGCAGGAAATTTCAAAGCACTATGGGATTCAATTGTTCAATGTAAGTAACTCATTCTGTAACCACAGTTTCATTATCCTTTATTTTTTTATATGTAAGCTTTCAACAGTGAGAATGAACAATTGCCCAAGCTATAGGAACTGTCAGTATCTCTGGGGTTAAATTGAGGGGCAATGGTTCTGTGGGTGAGAGAGTTTTACTTACTGTGTGTCTCAACTTATTCCTGTTTGAAAATCCATTTGATCTTGTGGAAGATGTAGTGCCCCCATTGGGAGGCAGCCCCGGTGTGTTAGGTTTCTGCAGTTTCGCTGGGGTGCAGCTTTATGCCAAGGGTGGGAGCTGAAGTAGGGTGGAAAAAATGTAGTCAAGGGCAAGTCTTGTTCGACAGGATCACTCTTTGGCAATCTCTGTTCCTCTCAGATTGTGGGAGCTGAGTTAAAGCGACTGTTCTTTCATTGTGAGAATGCTACAGCAGTAACTAAGCTGACAAGCAGTTTTAATGATCAAAAGAAAATTAACACAAAATTACGTTATCCTTCCCACACATGTTGTATATCCGTGTGTTAAGGAATTGCTGTTCCTGACTCCATCAGCGTTGATCAATCCCATTATTCTGCTCTAGGTTTTTTTTGACAGCAACTGAAAATGAGAGCACTTGAAATTAAAGCCGCATTTCATGTGTATTAACTTTAACAGAAGTAAGCATCTCAGTTACCTTAGGCACAAGTATGATGAGTTACAGAAGTGTATGTATCAGCACTCTCACTTCTAAATCTCTCTCTCCTGTTGGTTTCACAAAGCACTTTTTGTTTAAATAAGATATAATCTGACATGGAAAATAAAGCTCTTTCAAGTAATATAGTGCTTGATGTAATATTGCAGTTGCTACAGTGGTTTCAATGAGGCAATGAGAAGCAACAATGACAAGTGAAAAAGTTATAAATCAGGAATAGCCCAGAGATGTATCTCGTTGGGTTTGGTTTTTTCATCTGTTGTCATCTCCTGTATCCAGCTACCATCCTTGCCTGGCAGCAGTGGAGGAGGAGGCAGGGAGAGGTGGGCACTGGTGTTAGTGCAACAAGGATTTCTGTGCAGTGTCTCTGGTTGAAGCACGGCCACAGATGTGTCCATGGCAGTGCTCAAATACTCTTATCAGGACCATCAGAGTGGTCATTGGCTCCTGTCCTGGAAAACAGCCAAAGTGCCTTGGATAGTTTGTGGTTTTGGCTGCTGTAGCCAGGTAGTCTCTTGTCCTTGTTTTCAGGCTTTTGCTTCAGTGAAAGTGCTGGCCAAAAGCACGTGGCTCATTGATAATTGTGCTTTTTCTTAGTAGGCCCACAAAAGCTGTGGCAGGTGTCTCTCCCTTTGGCATAACAAAGATTAAAAGGCAGAGTCACAGGCTGGATGAAATGTGACACCTTGAATGTTCTCCCTGATCTATTCACCCCTGGTGCAGCACCAGGCAGTTGCATTTCCTCCCAGACACCTATTTTGCTGTCAATTAAGTGATTGCAGCAGAGATCCACAGCTAAAAAAAGCAATATATAAGATCTTTGCCTCTTTCCAAACTTGGAACTTAACACATAAGCAGCCAACAAACAAAAGAAACCCCCACAACCCTAGAATAAAATAGTGAAATTTGTTTGTTGGGAGAAATATTGGCAGGGGCATTAGCACTGCAGCCCATTTTGAAAACAGCTTCTTATTCATAGTAAGGTTGCCTCAAAAATTTGGGACAACAGAGACGTGCTACTGCAAAGGCCTTTGGCAACAATAACTTTTTGTTCATTCAGAAATTCTTCATTTGCATGTAAAAGGGAGTTATGAAAACAGAATTTTACAAACACAATTTTTGTTTAAGAGGACATTTGGTAAATGCATGCTTTCTGTTCAGCCTAAAACAAGCTAGCCTTCCTCTGATGTATTTAAGAATTACATAGCGAACACGCTTTTTGCTCAGTTTTTGAAGTCTCCAGCAACATGTCTCAACAGGATTAGGAAGTCTTTCTTTTGAAAATTTGCACAGTTCAGAAGGCAGAATGAGAGCAGATTAGTAGGTACTACATTTCCATGGTATTTCAGCCTGAAAGTGGCCTTCTGGCTGCAAAAGATGACCCTTGTTATTTTGCACCTTGGGCCATGGTTCACTCTGGCCCAAGGAAGTGTAAGATGCTAAAGGCAGCCTGTGTGTCATGGAGGTGTAAGATGTGGGACAGAGGAGAGCCAAGCCAACAGTCCTCAGCCTATTGCTACTTGAATTTTGAAGAGCGAATACAAAGACTGCAAAGACTGCAATGCTGCAAAGCAAGGCAGGTCATCACATTCACATGACATTTGTTCAATTGTAAAAGGACACTGCAGGGACAATAAGGACGTGGCCTCAGCACTGCTTGCAGAGTTGGGGGCTGTGTCGTGGGTTTCATCAAGTATGAGGAACACATGCATACAATCAGTTTTACAATTTTGAATACAGCTATTTGTGAAAACAATGAAACTTTTATGTAAGCTTCCTATTAAAGCATGTGTTACTGATTTAAATAACATTCAGGCTTTAAAAGTTTTTGTTTTAGATGTCAGAATTATCTGTACAACCAAAGCATTGTGTGCTGACATTGGCCATATAGATGTTATCACAGTGCAGCTTGATAAATTCCTCTTGATTTCTGTAGATCAGAGATGGGATTCTTTTATGCCTTTATTTTGTAAGACTGTAGTTTGGTCACTCCTTTACAGTCTAAATTTCTCTATTTACCAGTGCATTCATTTTCAGAGCAATCTTTAAAATAAATAAAACCTGCATCAATGGCTAGTTTAGATGTATTGCTTCTGAAGATTTATTCGTTATCAGTTGCAGGTGTGCTTTGAGATACTTCTTGCAAGTTCCATGGATTCCAGTGCTTTATTTTTAGGTAAATGATTCAAAACTGACTTCAAAAACAAACGACAGGGCTCAAACTGACAAATGTGTTCAGGGTTTTGCTGTTGTGTTTACTGGGTAGCTTGAGCTCAGTGGAGCAATTCAGGATTTATTGTCATGAAACCAAGAATAGGAATTGGCTCTCTAGGTCTGATATTCATCCAGTAAAAATTTGGCTGGATCAAATCAGTCCCTGAAGAACAAGGATGTTGGATTAATGGAAGAACACATTATTTCTCAAACTTGTTATTAGGTGCTGTGAGCCAAACTGTTCATTGCCCCTCTGCTCTCTCCCCAGCCTGGGGGAGTGATGACAAGATGGGAGCATCAGATTTCATGGGAAAAAATACTAAATGGTTGTGCACAAGTGGGGAAGGTATTGCCAAGACCCTCACAGAAGCACTGGGCTGTTTGATGAGTTCCCATCCCTGCTGCAGTTATTTTGAGATAGTTGGAACCCAAGCTTCAAACCCTTTGGTTTATTAATATTATTTCCTCAAAATCAATTATAAATGCAAATTTTGGGGTTAAAAGTGAAACTAGGGGAGTCTGTGTTGATTTCTTGGTGCTTTGGGATACTAAAAACATGATCTGATATTCAGTGTGTGTTTTGCAGGCAAGCTGTGTGTGTAGGAGCACATGTGGAGTAATTACTCAGGAGGACTCTGGTTTGGCAGCTCCAGGGGCTGTAGTCCTCTGTTTATCACAATCAAAGGTTATGATATGTACATCACCACCCCATGCTCCATCTCTCTGCCTCAAACTTGTCTTAAATCAACCATAGCAGGGGTGAGCAGGAAATATAATGGCTTTGGTTATTAATTCTTTGCCTTTCCTGTTAAGTTCCCAGCTTCCACATCACTTGGGACGGGACACTTTTCCACTGGATTGGAATTATTCGTTGTATTAATGGGAGCTATGTTTCTTCTACAGTGTCTTCTCTTTCCTTCTGTAAGCTCTTTGTTATTTGCACATCACTGGAGCACTCCTGTGCTGCATCTTATGACCAACTGCCACCAGCCTTGTACAGAGTCTCATCTTTTTCCTGTCAGCCATCAAACTTTTCAATCCTACTTTCTATTTTTGGAATAGGTGCTGTAATTTTCTGTATGTTTATATCATGACCAATGCAGGAGAATCCTTGTCTCTGACATGTGTCTCATTAATTTCAGCCTTGGTCAATGATTATTTTGGGGGAGTGATTTGTTACACTGCAAGTATAATTATAGTGAATTTTCTCTCTTACTACCCTGATAAATTGGTTTTAAGAGTTTATTACTACATTAAAATAGTCTACCCTAGTAAATCATTATCAGAGTGCAGATTCCCATTAATTCCATTTCAATAAAAGTCAATAGTTGTATCTCCCCAGTTTGGGCTGATCTCACCCTCTGCACTTAACACAAATGAAACATGCCTGTGTGTATACTTGCACGCCATGGTGGTCATGTGTAATCAAACAACTCCTCACTTTGCTCTCACCCCCTCCAAGGTGGATGTGCCAGATGCTCTAGAGCTGGTCCCAGAAGAGACACTCCCATCTCTTGCAAGCTCTTAAGTTCTCGTCTCACCAGCCAAAATATTTCAGAAGAATTTTCAGAAATGCAGGTGCGTGCAGTTGTGAGGAGCAGCTTACTTTGAGCTCCATGGCTGTTTCACCTTACAGCAGCCATGCTCTCAAGGGCAATTATCTCTATAGCAATTAACAAGGGAATTTTCTCTGATGCTACAGCATGAGTCATGCAGCTTCCAAAAGATTAGTTTGTTAGTTACTGAATAAAATGTTTGCAGATGTACTTTGCTATGATTACATCTCTGACTAGGGATGACTCATTACAGATGCAGAAGTAAAGATCTGCAGGGCCAAAATGTGACTGCATGATCCAGAATTTTAGGTTCCTCTAGCAGCTAGCACGACCCCAGTGTCAGCAAGAGGAATTTGGTTCTGCAGTAGAGCCCAAAGGGTAAAAAGTCTTTTTGCCTCTTCTCCTCACTGCCTCTACATTAGCAGGGAGGAGAGGTGACAGTCCTTTGGTCTTCACAAGAGCTGGAGTGCCCTTCTTAAGGGGCAGGAGAAGAGATCTCTTGGGCTGCTGTCTCTTCCCTTAGAGACAGCAAAACTGGGCCAAGTCATACCAAACGGTGCAACAAAGTTCATGCTTTCTTAGTACTTTGTTTCTTGAATTAACGATGAGCTTTGGGACAGCCAACTTCAGCCGTATAAGAAACCACTTCCCATTAGCTTCCATATATTTTTCTATTCTGAAGTGTCTGTTAAAGCATTTTTTTAATAACAAGACTCTGCTATCACACATTGGGTTGCATTGCAAACGTGCAGTGGTTCTGCCTTCTTCAAGTACCCAAGACATGGGATGTACAACCTAATTCTTTCATCTGGAATGCAAATCCTCATCAACTTTGATTAGTATTAACCTTGAAAGTGCTACTCCTGACTCGTGCCAGTTAGCTGTAGGAGAGTCAGAGCTGCAACCCATGAATGAAACTGGAATGGATTTGAGACTAAACTTAGTAGCACAAATTGTGAAGAGTAAGGTAAATAGGCTTTAGAAGTCATTTCAGTTAGGGTCTTCTGATGGTGTGCACAGCAGGAGAATGCTTTAAGGACTTGTTAGCTAATAATTCCTAGTGAGTGCGCCCCATGCATTAACTAGCGCAGTGTGAGTAGGGATTGACCCTGTGTGCACTGGGTTTAACCACAGCCAGCTCTGGAACAGAAAACTGTGGCAAAGAGAAATAAGATTTAACTGTGGAAGTCCTAGACTTCTGACTGTGAGCAGGGAACTGCTTCCACAAATGCATGGAGTGATCAAGGACTAGAGGGAATAACTGTTTGTTCTTGGGGACCTGTGTAAAAATTGCTTGAGAATTAATCCTCTGCTTTGCTTTGGCATTGTTTATATTGACAGAGAAACATTAGGAACAAGCATATTGTGGCAATCTCCTTCTGTGGCAAAAACCCTTCAGTTAAAAATTCAAGATAAATAAAAAATGGAAGTAAAGTCCATTCACCATATCTTACTCTACCATATGTAGAGTAATCAGGTTAGGATTGTCTTCAGTTTTGCTGGCCTAATAAACAGAGCATCTATCAGAAACACTGTTTCAATGACACAAAAACAAGAGTGACTACTTCCCTTTATCTCTGTTCAGTGGTTTACAGAAGAGAAAATTCTGCACCAGAATTAGCCCAAATTTGAAAATCTCATCAGTGCTTGAAGAGGGTCATGAAATGAGCAGTGCAATCCCTTCACGTTATTCCTAATGCCATATTTGTGTTTAAGAGTGTGTTGGCCTTGCTTCATGGTAGGTTGTGTTTTTGTAATTTAATTTAATTTCTTTCTTATTATAGGCATGCAGCTTGCAAATCTAATAATAAATTTTCAGTAAATATTACTTTGGGAGGCATCTGTTCCTTGAGGAAGCCTTAGAACCAGTTTTTGTTTTATTTAGAAAATATGCACAATGTAAATAGACCCTGGAAGATCTTGTGCAAGGCCAGGGATGTGGTGATATGAATTTGGCTTTCTTTATCCTTGTGTCATTAGAGGCAAGCGTCCTGGATGCACAAAATTCACTGCAGGTGTCATGGTTCATATCAGTTGAGAATTTTCTCCTGAAGGGAAGAGTAGCCTTAGATGGAAAGAGATGTTCAATGAGACTGAGATTTTTCTTTTTTGTTTAGTTCTGGCCATTGAGTCAGCGGCACTGTTTGCACCTCAAAGGCTGTAAAATGTAGCATAAACACATTGTGTAGTGTGTCTATTGTGAGCTTATTTAAATGGGCAGCATCCAGGGAAGGGGTAGTTAGAGACACCCAGTGCCTGAGGCCCCTGCAGTGGTAGGGGATGGATGAAGTCAGATAGGTCTGAATTATGTCCATGGACATACCAGTCCCTAGGAGGCAGAGGGGTGGAAACCCCCAATTTCACCTGAAAACTCCCATTCAGCCCTGTATTTGGCCCCTCACAGAAGAGAGGCGCCTGAGGATATTTCTCCTTGCACTTATCCTCTGTTCAGGCTTACACAGGTTCCTTTCTCCTGACAAGGCCCTTCCCAAGTATTCAGATGGTAGAGAAACAACAAAAAATACAGATAAGAATGTGTCTATCCCCGCTCATAAAAGCATTCCTTCCTGACCTCTGGGACTGGCTTGGATGCCCAGTATCCCTGAAGCAGGCAGCTTGACTACAAGGGATTGCTGTAAAGCTGTATCAGAGCTGCATGAGGGACTCAGAGGGAAATGCAAAGCTGGTCTTGTTCCCTGTCATCCACAAAGAGAAGACATGAGTACAACTCTTACCTTGATATTTCAAGATTACAAGGGCCCCCATGACTTCCATCTTCTGCAATTTTCTGTAGAAAACTTACTACTCTCTGTATTATAAGAATGAATATTGTGAGAGATAGCTAATCCAAAATTTTGAGGTCCAATAATCTCTATTTAAGAGCTATTTTAGCTTTTTATGTCATCCTGAGAAGCTTGCCTGGCTTGAGTATGGGTGTTAGACAAGATGGCCTTCCTTCCAACTCAGCCATTACTGTGTTTCTGTGAACTCCATGCCAGTCTCTACCTCCTCTGATAAACTGTCTTTGAATTTAGTTACCCACTGTTTAGTTCTCTATTATTCAATACTCTGATATCTGGCTACAGTCAAAAATTTCTGAGCTTTGGTTGGTTTGGGATTTGATAAAGTGTTGTATTTTGTTTATGTTGGGCTAGTGGCTTTATGCAACTTAATGTTACCAAAGGTGGCAGGTGATTAAGGCCCCAGTTTGATTTGCCACCCTTTTTGTGTTATCTTTGTATTGTGCAGCACTGTAATGTCAGTGGGACATTATGTGTGCGTGGACTCAAGCATGCCAGTGTGTGATTTTTCTGGGTTATGACCAGAAAAAGTTCATATAAGTTATCCCTTATTGACATTTTGCTATGCCCAAAAGGTGGGAAAATAGGATGGAAAGGATTATAATTTTCTGCTGATTTGACAAAAGTGTTATTCCTTTAACCTGCAAAACCAGAAGAGAGGTAACTCTGTAAGAGGGACAGAGTGAGACTGACCATGCAGTCAGCTCAGACGTGTTAATTTGGGTTATATGAGTACAGCCAATGATGCCAGCATAAGAAAACCCCACTTAATTCTTAGCAATTGCCTGTGATTTACAGGCAGAATTACCATGATGTAGCTCTTGGAATAATCTTAATCAAACAGGACTGGGGTGACATGTTGTCATGCAAGAACAAAGGTGACAGTGGGATAAGTAAAGAGGGGTATCATTTTATTCCCCACCTTCAAGGGTGAACATTTTTAATGGAATATCTTGTAAACAATGTGAGATGTGAAGGAAGTAGCAGTGGCCTAGTCTTAGGAAAAAGACAGAAAGTCTTGATTTTTTTCGCTCATTCAAATAGAGCTTGAATTGTTTTTTATAAGGGATCTTGGAACATCATTGTCCCATCTCCGTGTCCTGTGGATGGCTCGGTGTGGGCTGTCAGATTTAGATGGGATCTCTTCCTGCAGCTCTCTAAAAGTAAGTATAGATGTGTCCTGCCAAGCGACAATCTCAGATCTATCTTCAGTTGATATTCTTTACTTTTAGTCTTCATTCTCCTCAGCTCTTGCTTTTCTGGCTAGCTTCGGTTTGATGCCTTGAATTGTGTGAGTTAGTTTAAAAGATGCTACAGTATAACTTTTTAAAATGAGGTGTAACATTCAGGTCTGATCCTGAGTACACCTAAAGCAGTATATGGTCAAATTAGCTCTTATTATTAAAGGCTGCAACAGCCACACTTTATAAAATGTTCACTATCTTGCTAGTTTCATCCTGTGACTTTTAGTATTTCAAGTATTAGAAAAGATTTTGCAAAGCTTCAGTGTTACTTGTGCAAGCCCATGGTTTACATGTTTGTTCTGTTTACTTCTGCTGAGGAACTCTACATTGCTTACAACAATATCTCTGACCTGAGCCAGCTGACCTGGCTGGATCACCTGGAAGTTTTGGACCTGGAAGGGAACAATATTGAGGACATCAACCAGGTGCAGTACCTGAGACTTTGTTGCAAGCTAAGCCACCTGACAGTGGAAGGCAACCTTATTTGCCTGAAGCCAAATGCAGAATCTGCAGAGGTGAGGACTTGGTTTGCACATATTGTGTTATTTTTTTGTCAGTACTTTTTAACTGTGAGTTGGGAATGAGAAATGTTTCTGCATCTTCCTATTGCATCATTCTCAATGATGCCGTGGGATGCATTTCCCACCTTTAATTTTTGTTGATTTTGTGGTCTCATCAGTATGGTCTCCAGGATGACCACAAGTGAAATACAAGACTTCTAGTAAAGCCTTAGGCCTGTTTCCCAGCAATATGAGGAAAAACTTCTTCTCTTGGAATATGAGCACTGGAACAGGTGTCCCAGGAAGGCTGTGGAGTCTCCTCCCCTAGAGATACCCTTTTGGATGTGATCCTATGCAGCCTGCTCCAGGTGAACCTGCTTTAGCAGAAAGGCTGGACTGGGTGGTCTTAAGAAGTCATTTCCAACCCCAACCATTCAGTGATTCTGTGGTGAGACACCAGTTTTTGAGGGTTTTGCATTTCTTTTGGAGGCTCTTCAGTCCAAAATCCAAAAGAATGCCACCATGCTCAGATGTTAAGCCCTCAGAAAAGCAGTGCTTGAGGTAACTGGGGAAAGCTATAATGTTGGAACTGCTTATTGGCCTTTCCCCTGAAAGCTTAAAATCAAATGACCAAAAAGACCTTCAGAAAAAGTTGAAGATGCAAAAGTGACTCACATCTTACATACTAAAATGATGGAATAGTTTCTACTGAGGTATTTTGTTGAAGGTATGAAAGAGCCTCTGTGACACAAAGATGAGAACAGAGTAATACATTATCTGATTTCGGTTTCAGGGCTCTCAACAAGCAAAGCAAGGGAGATCTAATTCTACATGAACAGCCTCAGAGCTGTATTACTCTCTTTGACTTTCTCGTTCTTCATAAAAAAGCATTGTTGGGATATTAAAACACCAACATATTGCCATCCAGGTCTTTTGGAAGGTCTGTGGACACATACAGAGTTATGTAAAACACAGGTCTCACTAAGGATGGTGCAATTCCCAATGGCACCATAAACAGCTGATAATGCAGGTCCAAAATCAGAGCTGATGCTGTTATCCCACCGTAACATATTCTATAGCTTTTCTGTGTATTTTAAAGAAGTTATGTTGATGCTGTTAATTTGCCTAAAAGATTGGGTTTGATGTTTTTCCTGGACTTAGACTTGAAAACACTAAAACTCAATCATGCAATAGATAGATATTTTAAATCTTAGCACTTCTTAAATATACGAGTTAATAGCATTTTTCAGATGTAATTGTTGGCTTGATCTTATTGTTCAGTAAAAGGGGCCATGGAAGGTAGCTCTTTAGCTGTCATAGTTTTCCTCTCTGGAATTCAAAAGAAAATATTATATACTTGCCTTTCTGGTTTAAAGTGGTGGAATTATCCTTAAGGGACCACATTGTAACTGCTTGTAACCAAAATAATTTCTCCATTTTGGAACATTTCTCCCTTATGGAAGATGTAATCATGAGAGGGAAAACATATTCCTGCAGTAAGGAAGCACTGCCTGCTTGTGATGGACAAGGCATGCCTGCTTACTCTTTCTACTCCCATGGAGATAAATTCAGCTACTGACACTTCATATCATAGCTTCCTACTATGGAAATGGTGCAGTGTATCCTAACAGCACAGAAGGTCTGATTCTACTCCCTTGTTGCTCCTGCTCAATGAAAGTGGGATTTTTGGAGGATTTGGCATCTTCAGTCTTTAAGTGTACTTGTAGTGGAGAAATGTCAGATTTCCCTTGGTCGGTTCAGGTGAAATGAGTCCTTGGGATGCTCTGCATGTTGTCCCATAATGGAAGTACAAAGAGCAGTGGTATGTGGTGGTGTGCCCTCCTGCTCTTCTCCATGCAGAATGGCTGTCTCTACTCCTGTGCAAGTAGGTGCTAAGATCTGATCAGTGAGAGATGCTTCTGCCCGAGTTACAGTGCAAACCTTATGCCAAAGTCAGTGATACAGATTTTATTTAACAGTAAATGTGAGGTAGAGAAATAAAAATAAATAGAAAAGAGAGGAGAGAGAAGAATATTGTCACCACCCATGGATCCAGTGGCATCCCTGTTGATCATTCTTCAGCCTGGACTTCTTGGTGGTAGGGTCCCAACGTCATTCAAAACTTTTCATTCTTTACCCATTTTAGCAAACAAAGGAATTAAGCATTAATTGGCTGCATGGTTCTCTTATGCTATTGGGTAAATGATTATCTCTTGTGTCTAATGCTAATTAGTCCACATGCTTAGTCTTTCTTTTCTTTTGAGCCAATGATCACAAGGTTCCCCTGTCAAAACTTTTTCCCAGTGGGAACTGATTTTAGCAGAGTTGCTGGTTTGCCTTTCCTTGTGGCCTGTGAATTCTGCATTTTTTTGTTTCCATTATCAGTGATACATTCTTCTCAGCTTTGTTAACCTTGCCCTAAGTGTGAGATAACACCCAGACAATAGCACCACCTTTATCTTATCTACAGTCCAAGTTCCAGGTATCCACAGAGGAATATCCGGGGAGGCTTCAAGTGGTCATTGGTGGTTGCAGATGTGAATTTGTCCAGGCAATCAGCACAAAGGTGTATTTTACACTGAGCTGTAGCAGAGGCAGACTGTGAGTTTGTTGTAGTCTCCCACCCAGTGTCTGTGTTGGGAAGATGCTTTGCTCTCAGGTGGTCATAAGCAGAAGTCTTTCTGTGGGGCCTGCCATTCGCTGCTGAGAGCTTCTCCATGGACTTTGTTGCTTTCTTGATTTCAGTGGATGTTTGCAATTTTTTAGTGTATAGAAAAGCCATTTAGAAAAGAGTATATGTGGGCTTTGGTGTGCCCTTGATGGCCAACTCTAATTCCTCAAGCTCCTTCTTGTAGTCTGGCCCTTGCTAAAGGTCTGTAAAAGCTCTCCTATTTATTTACTTTTAATCTACAGAATGGTCCAGCTAAATTTACTGCTCTTTCTTCAGATGGCCTGTTTGCTCCCTGTAATTTGATTTTCAGATGAGCTCATCTTCCCCTGTTATCTAAACCAAGAGCAACAACTTGATGATAAATGCTGCAGTCTCTGTAGCTGTAATGTAACATGAGCGTAACATGATTCTTCTCTTCAACAGGACATGGCTGGGAATTGGCTGTAGCTGAGAATGGTTGACTCAATTTCTAAATTAAGATTAAAGACTTAGTTTGCAAAAATTAGTGTCTGCCTCTTAACAACAACTAACACATTTTATTTGGTGAGTTCCCTCTGCCAACATCAGTGCTGCATCATGCAGTGAGAGGGAGCATCCAAGCAGCCAAACCCCACAGAAAGATTTCTGTTTATGACCACTCTGTGTTGAATGAGGACTTGGCTTTGAGGGGGTTTCTAATATTTCATGCATTGTCCTGAAAAGCATAAGATCTGCCTGGGTGAAGCAATTGATTGGTGGGTAGCTGTCCATTTGTATTCTGCTGCCATCAGTGCACTTGTGCTTTATACTTTTTTTACTGTGTGCCTAAAAACACAATCCATGGAAGTGCTCTTTCTTTCTCCGTCAGCAGGTGTATCAACACTCATGTTTTCAAGCCTTTCTATCACCTGAGTATTGAGGCAAACACCAGAGAATCACAAAAGCAGGGAGACAGATTGGTTTAATACTGAGGGAGCCCAGGCTTTCCATGGGCATCCATGGCCTTTTTGCTTTTGCACATTACACATAATATAACAAAGACAAATGGCAAAGTCTTCAGTGGGTAAGCAAAAAAGGAGCCTTTAGGTGAAGGCCGTGTCTTTGCAGTCCTCAGGACATTTTCATTATCAGTTCAAGTAGAAATTATGTGAGGAGCATTTCAAATTGTATGGCAGTCATAGAAATTGAACAGTATTGAGTTACTGGAAGTCCACAGACTGTTAAGTAAACTGACCACTTTCTCAATTTCTCCAGGATCCAGACTATAATTACAGAGCAGAAGTAAAAAAACTCATTCCCCATTTGAAGTATTTGGATGGGATACCAGCAAGCCAGACTACTCTCCTTCCTTCCAAGAAGGTGCATGAAGATTCTCTAATCATCAAGGAATCCATCAAGGAAGGTGGTTTAGCCAAAGACATTTCATGGTTAGGTATGACAGGTTTCTTGTTGGGGTTAATTTTTCAAGTTATGATGTGAAAGAAAAGACGAAGAGCAAGGCAACCTCTTTAAAGCCAATCTTTACTTATAGTGAAGGGACAAAGGATGTTGTTTTCTTCACCTGGGAAGTAAGAAAGCTGGAATTCAGCAGAAAACAGTTCAGATTTAAATGGAAGTTGTCCTAAACTGGGCATCAAGATCAAAAATTCAGACAACTTCTAGAGCATCAAGCAAATATAGCAGTAGCTGGGAGTCTGTACTTAGGGCTTGTTCTGCATGATGGGAAGAAGCAAAACTTGGAAAGGAATGTTTCAACAACAGCTGTTCACAGCTCTTTCCATGGTAACAGTCAATCCCATGTAGCATGGATGTGGTAGGATTTCCTATTCCAGTTTAATAATAGGAAAGGCAATCTGGTTACCACCCTTCAGTGGCAGCAACATCCCAGAAAGATTGCATGGTCTTGTAAGAAATCTGTTCCACTTTCTTTGTTATTAGATTAAGTTCATTACATTCATTAGTAGAGAATAAATGGTTTGAAAGTAAATCTGTTGTCCCCTTGCCTGCAGCCTTGGTAATAGTTCAGATGTCCATGCTTTTACGTGTCATGCTACATGCACTTTATCACATACTGTTAAATATTGCACAGTATTTCCTAGAACTGCTCATGTTGCTTCCCATTAATGTGGGCAATGCAGTTGGCTTCCCAGCCCCCTCCCCAGGTTGTGGTTTGCCTGCCAACTGCACTCCATTAAAAATTTAGTTTGTTTTGGAATAAGTACATACATTTGTCATTTATTGAATCCCTATGGGTCCAAATCATTAGTTGTAATAGTAGTCATGGTAGGGAAAAAGTCCATTAAAATCTGATCCTTCAGTGATTGTGCTTTGGCAACATCACCTGAGGTTCAGAAAACTAGTTAACAAAGTTTGCTGACAGAAGCAGTAGGGGCAGAGCACAAAATTGTGAATTCATGTAATTCCCTGGTGTAACCAGGCTTATATTCTTGCTGGCAGCTCTAAACCAGTAAGTTCATACAGTCAGAATCAGACATCCCAGTACATTTTTCTTTCCAGTAGCAATGTTGATTTGGGTACTTTTCACATGGAGTGTATTTCATGGGTTCATGTTAACAGCTATGTCCAAGATGTATTAAAGGTCCCTAACACTCAACTCTTAAGGAGGTGGCCATATTATCACAGAGCTGATGCCTCCCTTTGGAGGTGCTCAGCACTTTAAAAAGCACATTATTCATCTGGGCACTGGAATGAAATTCTCTCTCCCATGGGTTGTTGGCTGCATATGCTGCTCTTAGAGCTGTGTTGTGCTCCCAGGATAGGCAGCAGTTGGGCAGGTAAGAGGCCAAGGCTCTGTCTGCCTTTTCTAGTTTTTGTATAATCCTTCCTGTCCTACAGCATTACAAAAACAATTTTCACCTTTCTTTCTGTGGCAGAGAACTATCTGTCTCTGAGGCAATACTGGAAAAATCTATCATTGCCATTCTCAGATTTTTGTAACTCCTGGTACAGTTTCTCCTGTTTGACTGGTGGCTCTGGTAAGGTGTCCATCACCATCTGCATTGTGCCAGGGCATTTAAGCAATGTATTTTAGGACTGGGGCCTAGGCTGTGCCTGCAGCAAGTCTGGAATGGTTTCCCTGTGGGCAGGTGGGCAGCAAATGAGAGGCAGCTCACAGTTATCCTGGGCATGCAGGCAGGGAAAGTAGCAGAGCCCTGGATGTGTCCAGGCTCCCCTGTGGGGCAGCCAGAGGTGGGTGGTGAGCACAGAGCAGTTCCTGACCCATAACCTCAGTAGTCTGTCTCTGGTGCCCAGAAGCAGAAGAAGAGTGGGAAGGGATATCAGTTTAGTTAGGGATCCCCAGATTCTGCCATGACTGTACAGCACTGGAAGACCTCCTTCTCTGGGCTGGACCCATTCCAGCATGTTTCTTGTAGCTGCAGTTACATATGTTTTTGTCCTCTATAGCTCCAGGTGTGCAGCAGCAGTCACCATATTGGCAAGGTACAGTGATGGTGTGGTTTGAAGCCTTGCATAACTGTGCTTGCACTAATGAAGTCTCTCTTCTAGGTCCATATCTTGGAGAAGTAGCAAAGCAGTCCGAATGCAGCCCAAAAGCCCCAACAACTTCCAGACCTGGAAATGCACGGTGTTCTGCTAGTGCAGGGACTTCTAGTGATGCCAGCCTCTTGGGCGGTGGCTGTCCTCTTCCAGATCCCACTGTTTTTCCTGATAAGCTGTTCTCAAAAGATGACTCCAGTGATTTGACACATGGTAATGTATGTTTTTTTAATCCTGTTCTTTCCCACACCTCCACCTCCTTCTGAATGTTATTGCTGATGAAAGCCAGGGTGCTTTGAATGCCACCCACCCATGCCACTGCTAATCAGGTTTAGCATATGTTATCTTCCACGAGACTCGCCTAGGCTTAGGCTTTCCTAAGCATAGGCTTTCCTTTATTTCCCCGTGCAGCAGAAGGTGCCAGTCACCTGCACTGCCCATCCTCAGCCCCCTGCCCCCATGTGCTACTGTCCCTTTTCACAGCCCCATACTGCAGTGCTGCTCCCCTTTCAGACCTCTTTGCAGCTGTCCTGCTTGAGTAACACCAGGGCACGTCCTGTTCAGCCATGGGAGCGTGGTCCAAGGCAGTCCTCCAGAGAGCTGTGGTGATGCACATTCTCTCCCCGCTGCATCATGGGCTCAGACTGTATGTACTGCAGTCTCATACTGCAGCAGCATCACTGCTGGCAATGAGCACTTGGGTCTGGGTTTCCAGAGGTTGGTCCTTCAGCAAGAGTCAGTTCCTTGACTTCACATTCTGATCTACAAGCTAGTCCAAAACACAGGTCTACCACTGCCCTTCTTGCCCTAGTCACTTGGAAATACCACCCATCCTTCCCTGACCCTGGAAACACCGTGATGGTGTAACTCCACCAGCCCATGGACTGCAGATTAGATGTCATTTGTTTCCAGGCATTGTGGGCTGCTTTTCTCAGATGCTAGTCTCTCCTCAGTTCCCTGCCTATGGGTAGGACTCGGAATGATGGATTAGATGAAGCAATGCAGAGTCAACAGCTGAGTGCACATTTGGAAATGTACATGGAAACCAAGTACAGCTTGTCAGGGAATGAGACTGTAGTTTTACACACACTTTTAGGCAGCTAACACTACTGAGACAGTTTCACCCAATGTTCACTGCTTCTTCTGACCCTTTGTCGCCTTATCTCTTTTTAACCTGATTTTAATCAAGATCCAGCTGAAAAATAATCCAGCACAACAAACAAAAAAGACTCCCCAAAATAATATTTTTTTTAAATCTGAATTTGTTCCCTGATCTGACTGACCATGTACCCACACAAATATTTGCACCAGCACAGCTAAGGAGGCAGGGCAGGGTCAGAAGAAGACAGATTCTGGTGGAAGCAGAGAAGCTGCCTCTTAGCAGCAGTGTCAGGCCATGCCAGCTGACACTGTGAACCTACACCATGAATATTATAACTTCCTGTCTATGGGAAATTGTATTAACTGACTTCAATGACAGCACTGTTTGTTAAATGCTGGAGTAAAATGTTTTCTCTTTTCCTGTTTTTCTTAGGACTCCGTCAGGTTATATGTGGGAACCCTGCCAAGGCCCTCCATGTGAGGAGGCAAAAGCTAGGTGTATGTTTTTCTTGTAAACTTCACATTGCTGCATGGTGACCCCCCCTAACTCCTGGGATAAACTGAACTCCCAGTGTGGCTTGTAGCAGCTCACTCTCTTCTGTAGCCCAAGAACCCCCAAGATGCAGTTGCCTTGAGGAGGACAGAGGGTCCCTTGCCATGATGTTGCATGTGCCCATGTGTTAGCAGCAGTGGACCATCAGCTGCAAGGGAGCAGTGAAAATCACGTATCATCCTCCTGCAATGAGCAAAGTACAAGGCAGGCTTGCAAAACTTGATAGTATTTCTACAACAGCTATTAAGAAAAAGACTTTTTTCAGCAGTGTTTCTTTGATGTTGGTGTAAACAGCCAGCTTGCTAATGCTGCAAGGTCATTCCTATTGACTGAACAAACACAAAGCCAAAGTTTGTTCTTCTTGGCAGTGGGGTGGTGCCCCTGCCCTGTGGGTCAGCCTGCTCAATTTGGCTGTAATTCAGTGAGAGGATACCCATGTGTGTAAAGGGGAGCAGCCTGGCTTGTCATGGTCAGCTTTTGTTGGCCCTGAGGTTCAACACAGCACAGCTACACATGAGTAGATTTAAACAGGCTGGGGTAAATCAGGGAGATGCACAGGACACAGACTTAATGCTCACAACAGATGTTAAAGAACTGCAGGGAAAAGATGTGTACTCCCCATGTCTTTCTGCTACCACAGCCTCAGCATAGGAAGCTTTTCTGAAACAAATTTGAACATTTTAGTGAATTATTGTGTGCTAAGAACTGGGATGTGGAATTGAGCTGTGGTCATATACTGAGTGATGCAGTTTCTGTGGTACTGGTCTTAATATGCTTGTTGGTGTAGGTGCTATAGGCTTATATCCAGTGAAATATAAATCAACAGTTTTGTCACTGCTACCCTGGGTTCCTCAGGCTGTAATAGTACATGACTGGGAAGTGAGACTTCTCAAAACTGGGGAGTTAGAAAATGATGAGGGATGATCTAAAAGCTCAGAAGCAACAGTGGGCTTTGATGTATGCTGAAATCCACATCCAGAAACTGAGCTGGGAAGAGTTCCCATGGATATCTAGATAACTTGTGTCATTTCCACAGCCACCTGCTGTGAGCCCTTTGAAACTGTCTGGTCTGACGACAGAAAACCTTTGTGGCTCTGGAGGAGGAAGAGATCTGCACCAGGAAAAGGTGTCCTCTGACCTGGGAGCATGGACAGAGCAGCACAAGGGGTGAGACCGCCGGGGAAATCTTGCCATGCCATAAACTGTGCATTCATTTTCTGCTGCAAAAGTAAGATCAGCGCTTTGGCCACCTGCTGGTGGTTTCGAGGGATGGTCTCGGCCCTTGCCTTCCTGTCCTTGCTTTGGGCGGCAGTCCTCCCACCTGGAGCATCTGCAGGATGGCAAGGAAGAAGAATCCTCTTCCTTCTCTCTGGAGCACAGGCAGGATGGGCTCACTCCTTAGCAAGAGCAAAGAAATCACTTTTCATAACTGGTGAGCTGTTCTTGTCCCTGACAGTGTCTAGTAAAAGAGCTGAAAGGGGATGAGCTTTTCTGCAAGCAGCACATTGGCCTAAGCTAACAAAAGGCTAAAAGACAAATACCTCCTTGCTGAGATCTCATAGATCTCACAGACAGGTAATGGTTATTTTGGAAGTAAAAATGTTTTTATTTCTCTAAGCTTACTTCACTGGGTAGTATTTTAAATCTGCCCCACTTCACCTGATTAACTTTAGGATGCTTGAGATAATCAGACACAAGCATCTTAGATGGCTGATCCAATTAAAATGAGTTTTCATATCTCCTGGTAGGTGTGAAGTAACAGTGGGTAACTAAATCCACTGCTGGGGTGTTTGCCTGAGTGGCTGCATTTGACCAGCTGCATAAACACAGTCAAAAGCTAATTAAAGGTGTGATACTTGATGATGTCCAGGTGCCTGCAAACAGGTCAGCAAGGACAAGCCAGCCAAGCACTGAAGGTGAATAAAGGTGAAGACTGGAGCCCGACTGACAGCTTAGAAAATGAGTTGAGGGAGGCCTGTGATGAGGACCTCATTGAAAGGATTTCACTTGACTCTTCTTCCCACTCCTCCTCAGGTACTGGACCTAAACCCCTGGGGGAGAGTTGGCCTTGGGCCAGACACGTGCTGTTTGTAGATAGGTGCACGGGTAATCCAGTGTTCTATGGGATCTGGCATCTGTGCTCCAGGGCAGCAACTGGAAAATGCCATTGCAGGGCCAGACCCTAAGCAATCCATTCCAGTTTTTAAGCAGGACATTGTGGCCAGCTGTGTTGACCATAGTTGATATATTTCAGCATGAATATGTAGAATTAAGAGGAGCAAAGGTGATCCCACACTAGCTTAGCATCAAGTGTAGTAGAAGGACAGGTCTCTTTTACTTTGTGACATTAATTTATGACAGTGGCAGGTAAGTCTAAAATGTTGTCATTCCTACTGAGCTGTATTTGAACCCAGTTGGCACTGATGTAAATAATGGCTGAGCTAGTGATTAAGGTTTAACTGAATTATTGGGAATTCTGGAAAGATACACAACCAAAAGGATGCATTCAATAAAAGGTTTAAAAATGGAACATGCTCTTCTACTCAGGAATAAAGCCAAAGGCTTCTCAGAAACTGCATTTACGTGAATGAAAGCAGAATTCCCACTCTTCACTACTTGTTGAATATTGTCTTTAAGAATATTAAAAACATTAATAATGGTTATTCCAAACACATATCAAATAGAGGACCATATATAATTACAACTTCAATCTTTTTTCTGTTGTGAATCAAAACAACTCCTTTTTTCTCAATATGTGAAAGCATGTGAGTTTTCATTTTACATTTCTTTCGAGGGTAAAAATGGATCTACTAAAATTTAGAAAAATATAATATATTTTGAAAAAAAACTGGAAATATCATTAAATTTTTCAAAGCCTCTACGTGTATTAACAGTACTATAAACAGTATCTCCCTAACAAGAATAAAAGCTGTTTGGAAAAATCTAAAGGAATGGCCTACTGTCCAGTGGCCACAGAAGTCTTAGATTATGATCTCATGATCTCTTTAGATTTAATCTGATCTTTTTAGATTTTATATGATTTCTTTACATTGAGTATGATGGTCTCATCATCCTTCTAGATTGACAAGACAATGTCACAAACATCCCACAGTGTACCATTGTCCTGCCCTATAGTACTGTGAAAGTTAATGGTTGGGCATGGATCTGTCCATCTTCTAACTAAATCTGCAGGATGATGATGGAGTAGTTTGAAATCTAGAATTGTCTGAGGTGGTGGGGGGACTGACCAGGATCCTAATGACACTCAGAAGTGTGTCCAGTCCAGTGTGAGTTTCTCACAGAAGAACTTGTTGCTGGAAGCAATCCTTCTGACCAGAAAAGGACAAGTCATCTGAGCAAAGCCACTCTTACATAAAAATGTTTGCAGCATCAGATCCATATAAACTGCATTTTTTGGAAGGCGTTGAATGTTATTTCAGGCTCTTGAGTCAGACATACCAGTCTCTCAGAATGGCTCTACTTAAAAACAAATATGAAGTTTGGACATTTTAAAAGCATATCATATGATACAAACTGTTCCATGAAAACTTTTTATCAGCTTTACCTAGGCAGTAAAATACATCCTCATCAGCTGGTAGCCACAGAGATGAACTTTCTGGGCCTGAGTTTTGGTGGCACATTCTTTAGATTATGTTCCTGCCCTGGACCCTGCACATCAGGCACTTAGGTACAGTTGGGTTCTTTTAATAGACAAGAGCAATTGGATCCCTGCTATTTATAGAATGGTTGGTTCTTTCAATAGAAAAGGGCAATCAGATCCCTGCTATATTTAGAATGGTTCTAAGCATGTGTGCATGATGGTTATATTTATAAGTCAGCAACAAGATTTTTCTTCTCTGTGTGTTGCACATATTGCATGGAGAGAATGACATGGCTGAAACACAAACAGCCAGAAAGTAGCCCTGCATGTAGTGCAATATTTTCCCCAGCAGTCAGGCACTTATTATGAGATTCCATAATCTCTGCCTCTGATTTAAAAAGTGGATCTGCTCATCTGTGATTACTTCTCTGCCTTGCACTTCAGATCACTGGAAGGAGCCTTAAGGTATTTAGAGCAAGTCAGTGCAGACACTGGCAGGGAATGATGCAGGTGTGATCCTGCCTGAGAACAGGAGGGCAGGTGAGCTCGTGGGTGCCCTGTGAGCTCTGCCTGTGAGCTGTTCCTTACTTGACACATCACCAGCAGTGCTGGCAGGGAGGCTGACAGTGAACCAAACCAACTGTCAGAGGAAACAATTCAACACGGACACATCTGCCCACCCAGCTCCATCACACAACATCTCCAAAACCTTCCACTCCCTGGGTTAGTCATGTACCAGTCAGATGAACTGGTAAATCACTGTGCTTTCCACTCTGTTTCAGGTTCATCACAGGCTCAGGAGGGTGCAGTGTTCTCCAACACAAAACGTTATCTAATTCCATCCCCTCCAAAAAACCCTTCACCTGCCTCTGCAGTGGATGTTGCAGCAAGACCCTGGAAAACAAGGAATCATAGGGGCATAAAAATACCCAGCCAAGAGGAGGACAGACAGTGTACACAGAAATACCAGTCAAAGGCTCATGAAGAGAATTCAGCCCAGCCTCTGGACAAAGAACCTGCTCTCCTGGGCCTCCACAGCACGATGGCTGCCTCTGGATCCCAAGGGCACTGCCAGCCTGTGGGCTGCACCAGCCAGCCAAGGCCCATTCCAGGACCAGCAGCTGTTGGGTCACCAAGGATCAGGTATGTGCACTGGAATGCATCTGGGGAAGGGACTTCATGGCGGGAAAAGGCAGATTTCTGTATGGTCTCTGGGGTCTCCTGCTTCTTCTGTGAAATCAATTCCTTTTATTTGTGCTGACATTTACCTTTGACTGTCTAAAGCTAATGAAACATTTTCCCATGCTCCTTATAGCTTGAGTATTGTAAATTTTGTATTTTCTTGAATAATAGCCCAGAATTTTGCTGTTTTCTTACTGCTCCATTCTCATGTTCCCCACCCAGAGCCAATGCTGTGTCTGTTGCAAAGATCTTGTGGCACTTGTTCAAAACTCTCCTCCAGTACACTCCAGGAAGGGTTCCTGACATCCCACTTGGGTTTTTTCCCTGACAAAAATTCATGCTAGAATGAGCTCTGGAAAATAAAGTAGGCATTACAGAAGTGTCACATGTACCAAAACCTTTTTATTTCTGAACCTGTTTGCTGTAAATTTAGCATCATGTTGTTGCTTCTTTGAAGAAATACAACAGAGGACTTGTGACATGACAGCTTGGGTTTGAGTTAATGTGGTCATTTTGGAGTCAGCAAAGGCAGAGAGCATGTGCCTTGTGTGGGGAGCTCATGTGCCTGGGGCTTCTCCCAGGCCCAGCAGCTTTTGGTTCAGTTTTCAGAGCTGCTGAGGAGAATGCAGATATTAAAATCCAGAGTGCAGTCTCACCACAGAGTTTTCCTCTTTTCCTCAGGCCCATCATGGATGAGAGCCCTTCTAAAGAGATCAACCACCAGCATCCAGCTGCCTGCTCATCCACAAAAGCCTTGCAGAGGTTCAGGCCAATGAATTCTGTTTGGCCCCTGACTGCCAGGTCCATTCTACAGTCATTGCCACACAAATCCAGTGCCACAAAAACATCTCAGAACAGAAGTCCTCAGTCCTAGAAGGTACCCAGTTGCCAGCATGTGTTGGAGCCATGTACACGGTGCAGCCGTGAAGGATCAATGCTAACTTGCAGCTTCTTCTGCAAGCTAAACACAGAGCAGTTCAAACAATTAATGTGATTTGCCTCAATTCAGGATACAGCTGGTCCAGAAATATTTTAAGAGCAACCACTGATCAACCAATGAGCTATAATGAATGTCTTATTACAGAAAAATGTGGTTATTTTTGCAACCTATACACACTAAAACAGAACAAATCCTATCATACTTCCTCTCATCCACACCATGCCCAGCTCTGTGAGTCAGGCAGGGACACCAAACAGAGCAGAGCATGGAGCCTGCTGTCTGTGGAGAGGGCTGGAGGATGTGACCTACCAGCAGCCAGCAGTGTGCCTTTTGCAGTCCTGGATGTTAAACATGCAAGGGCCAAAACCAAGGGCTTGAGAGGAAGTGTTGACCAGAGCAGGTTCTAAGGGAGGGGTTGCTGTGTTGCCTGAGGAAAACCTCAGAAAGGCTGGGTGGTTCAAGAGTTTATGCTCCCACAGGAGCTCACCCTATTCACAGGCATTGGAGGTTCTTGTAGGATGCATTGCTATGGGAGCAAATGCTGAACAAGTGGCTTATCCCAATATTAACATGTTTGTTTGCTCCATAGCTACCTGGAAGGATTTGTCTCACTTCCTCTGAATAGACATGCATTCCACAATTTCTCTAGCAGAGCTGACTTCTGTCACCAGGTGTCAGAGCATCCTCTGCATGTGCCTTTCACCTCCATCCCATTTCTAGCATTCTCAGATCAAATAGACTTTCCAATTTGTTATAATTGGATAATTTTAAGTGATGATGCAGCAAAGCAGGGAAGTAAGGGAATAATCTCTTTTTTTTTCAGTAGGGCATTTGTTCCATGTTCAGGTAAGATCCAAAACATCTGTTTTAGTGACTGCAGTCTGTGAGATGCTGTTCCAAATGACTGTGTCTTTCAACTTTATTGATGTTGCAGTCTGACTCCAAGCATCATCACATTTTTTCAGGTTAAATTACTATGTTACATTACATTTTTTAAATCAGTTTGTAAAACAGTAATTACATGATGAATTAATGAATTGGTTTATGCTTCCTTTCTGCTGGCCATCTTAACTTAGAGAAGCAGAATAGACCCTGAAACTTCCTTTTTGTCATGATGCTCCTTGCACCACTTTATCTTACAAAACAGTCTGGAGCTTGAAGTGAGTTTGCCCAGTTTTGGTGTGTCCTAGCAGAAATCATCTATCAAAAATAATTTAAAACTATGTGGTAAGTGATTTTATGCAATACTATGGATGCAGGCAGGATTTCACCCAGCAACAATGCCTGTGCCCTTAAATAGGCTCCTAAATCTGACTTTTTGCCAGTGTCACTGACAATACCATCACACACACACAAAAAAAGCTGGCCTTGTAAAAGAAAGAAGACGCTGACAGCGCTGACCCTTCTCTATATCCAGGTCCTGCTAGGGGGTGATGGGTAGAACTGTCTTCTCCAGATATTCAGAGCCTCCTTCTCAATCGACATCTTTCATTTCAAAGGGGTGGAGGGGAAAAAAATTCAGTGGGTCTGGACATGAGCATCTGCAGAGACAAAACTCTTGGTACAGATCTGGAAAGTCTCTCAAAAGCATCTGTGGTCTCATCTCGCAGCAAACTCCACGTGGCTCTGTATGTGCACAGAGCAAGAAGCTTCTCTGAGCTGGCAGAGAGGATGTGGAGAAATGCTCAGAAAAAAAAACAGCTCTGCCCTAGTGTGTGGGAAATCAGTGCCTGAGGGCTTCATCAAAACCATTTAACTCATTGTTTCCTGTTGTACCTTCCCATCAGACATCCCAGTGGTGACTCTCAGGGCTGTGGGCCGTGTGTCACCTCCAGAACAGCCACCCCACCCCTCATTAGTGAGCTGTGCCCCACTGGTGGCCTAACCAAGGCACTCACATGCTGCATGGTGGTGTGGTGTGTTCACAGGGGCAGGAGGAGGTGTCCAGTGTGCCTGTTGATCACTGCTTGAGCTGGTGGCCCATCCATCACCCCCTCAGGTGCCTATGGATAGGGACACATGTGTGCAGCAGGCTGGGTGCCACCTGCTCTGGTGTCTGTGGGGATTTAGCCCAGAACTGAGTGGCCAGCCTGTCATGCATGGAACAGCAGAGAGGCTTGCTAAGAGAGCAAGTTAGTGATCACAGCCCAGGCTGATGGGGGAGAAGGATTGATAGCCTCCTCTCTTTTCTCTGCCAATACTTGGTGCACCTCATTTCTCAGAGCTGCCATGCTGTTGTCTGTTGCAGTTTCCACGGCAAGGAAAATAAGCAGGGCCATTGCTGTCTGGACAGCTATAACAGATCCACGGGGAAAATTATTGTCCTGGCTTAGCCTCTGCTTGTTCATCTTCTACCTTTTTCATCTAGAAAATGGAAAAGCCAGCCAGGTCTTTAATAGGCTAATTAGGAAATGCAAGGCATGATAGGCTGTTTGTGAATTCAGTTCTCTTGGCCCAAAAGGGAAAAAGGGGAGTTTCATTGTATGGGCTTTTTGTCACCATTTCCTCTGTTAAAATCACACATTGGTCCCTTGAATATAGACGAAGTCCTTTAATGAATGAGGTTATTCCCATCCCTGCCTCTGCAGACTCTTAATGTTTGTCTCAGTAGGATCTTTGCTTCCAGTTGGATGTGACCAGTTTCAGATGTACATGGGCCGGGAGCTGCTGATGCCTTTAAGTATCTCACTGCCTTAATGGGATTTGCTGCTGGCTGCCAAATTGATATCTAGTGTGTAAGCTGGAGAGAGGGGCGAGAACTGCTCCCTCACCTATTAATAATCAGCACTGCAGGGAAGAGTTTTCTGCTGGGAGCCAAGTCTCACCAGTACACGCTGCTAAGGGAGGGGGTGGTAACATGAGAACAGCTGCCATGCAGGGAGCTGGGCTCAGAACAAAGGGATTTGGCCCAATGTGACAATGCTACAGCATTAGCAGAAGCATGATCCATCCAGGAGGCCTCTCAGCATCACTTAGCTGGTGTCCCACCAACAGCCCTGCTGGAGTGACTGCTGCTGCCCTGCATACTGAAAGGCTCCACTCAGCCAGAACTTAAAAAAAAAACATGGGAGAAAGAAGTAGGGAGCTGTGTGCCAGCCAGTTTTTTCAGTGGCTAACAATCATCCCTCCCCTTAAAGGGAGCATGTCTGGGACAGCATCCCACCCAGCCAAATAGGCGCTGACAAGCAGAGGTGACTCCTGCTCGGCCTTGGATTGGGTTCTGCACCTCCCAGCTCTGCAGAGCCCAGCCCATTGTGGATACCTTGGCATTCCATTTAGGAACGGGCCAAAGGAGGTGCTCACCCTGACCAGTGTCCCCATGGCAGCTGTGTGCACAGCCCCAGGGCTCATGGCAGTTGTGCTTGTTGCCAAGGCCATTACTCTCATTGAAGGCCTGGGATTGCTTTGCACTTGGAACAAATTAATCTTCATTAAAGGATGAACAGAAGATATTTTCTTTGGCTGTCAAGGAGGAGAAAACACATGAGATGTTCAGGAAGGAAAATGCCATACGTATCCCTTCAAATACATACAAATGGCAGGCCAACTCAGGATCATTTCCTACATGGTTCCTTGGCTTGTTCAGAGCCTGACAGGCTTGTCTCCTTGCCATGGGCAGTATCTGCGCCCATAGTGGAACACAAGTGCTTCTGGGCTATGATGAGTCAGATGGTTCATGCTCCATAGTGTCAGTCTCTGCACTGATCAAACAGGGTTTGTGATGATGGCTTAGATGTCTGCTTGGTACCATCTGTTGCCAGGTGAGATGAATCCTGCCCTGCAATGGCTTTGTCATTACACCAGAGAATCCTGGCCCTGTTTTTATTGTTTTGTTCCTCTAAAATTACCCCAGGAGATACTGGAAATGTCCTGGCTGAGACAAAGGGTCAGCCTTGGAGAGTGGAGACAGCGTGTGAGCACCGGGGCAGTGTGCCTCAGTGCACATGGCTCTTTGAGCTAGTCTGGGAAGCTTTTGTACCTTCCAGAGAGGCACAGTGGGGCAGGATAGCTGCAGGACACCAAGGAGGGCTTGTCCTGGACTGAATTCAAGGTGCCAGAGCAGACCGTGAGCAGGTGAAGAGCTGGCGTGGTGCAGGTGCATCTGGGAGGGCTGGTCTGCTGCCCTGTCCCTAGGAGAGGGGAAGGTCTCTCCTCAAAGAGGATTATGGCTGTACTTTTGGAAACCAGTTCAGCCAGCTGGGAGGTGACCCAGGTGATGGAGATCCTACCCTGGAGGTCTCTTGCTGTCACCAGAAATAAAACAACCTTTCAGTGACAGCCTTGATCCAGCCTTAGGGGCACTGCAGTAATTTCTAATCTCTGCCCTGGTTTCCCACAGCCCAAGGAGAAATTATGTTATATGACAGGAGATATGGCATGATTTTACACATGGTCAACAAGTGCAGGGGCTCACTCTCACCCATCCCTCAACAAGGGGCTCCTCTCCACGCTGCCTTCATTAGCCTCGTGGCTGTGCATCCCCAAGTGGAGTTCAGAGTGATTGTGCTAAAATTAAGGTAGTAATTGAGATAAATTTTTAAGTTGCCAGGAGACAACGGCCTTGCAACAGAATCCTCCTGCATGGCACAGCGTAAAGCAGAAAAAGAAAACATCGGATTACTGGGTGGAGAGTTGTAGTGTCATTTTTCGCCTGAGGAACAGAGCGAGTGCAAATGCAGGCAGGCAGGCGCCGCTTTTGCTGGGTTTGGCGAGCAGGAGGAATGCCTCGGAAGGGACGCTAGAGGGAAGAAGAGAGTCTCACAAGTGCAACTTCAAAAAGCAAAAAGACTCGAAAACCAAACCCAATCAGCTCCAGGTAGTTCAGGAGGCGTTTGGCACTCAGTGGGCTCAACATTTTCTTTTTACCTGTCCAGTATCCAGTGTGCTGGCCTCGTGTGGTGCCCCCAAATGCACTATGCTGGTGGTGGCTTGCTGTATCACACACCACTTTGATGTATTTTCTTAGGAAGCCTGCAATGCCCACAAAGTATAGTGGAGAACATCCCAGACCCACTTTGGCACTGGAAAGCTGAGGTTCTTTTGGGGTGTTATAGGGCATGTCCATATAATAATGCTGTGTGCAGTGTGTCTTAAAGATGTCATTATCACAGCCTGTAGCTCCGAGTTGCAAACAGGCTCAGCAGGGATCTTGGCCCTCTTCCTGATGTCAGGATAGCACTGGAAGACCCTGGCAAGTCTCAGGGGCTGGTGCCAAGGCCTCAACGTCTGCCACCACCCAGCCCGTGTAATTTCTATCCCAGCCCCTTCCCCATGTGGAAGCTGTCAAAAATCAACGCCTGCATTCTTGCTGCTGCTTTGTGGGCAGGGTCAGACCCTTCTTCCCCAACAGAGAGCACTACCCCAGTTCCTTCTCCATCCCTGAGCCACTTTGCTGCTTCAGACTCCCATCACCTGCATCATCCACACCCCTGGGGACACTTGGAGCCATGACAGGGACCTGAAGGTGAGTACCACAGCAGCTGCTCTCTCCTCTGCAGCCAAACCATCAGCCCTGGCTGTGCTGCCTGCAGGGACAGTGCTGAGCTGTGCTGCCTCTTGGTCCTGCCCTGGAGCCATCACGGCTGCCCAGGCCGGGGCTGTGCTGGGCTTGTGCTGACCCAGGGTACAGCAAACACGGCTCTACTGTCTCCCATGTAATGGACACACAGAGATGTCAGCTTCAGGGCAGAAGGAAGGGGTGGAACTGCTTTGGGGGGGGAAACAGCGGAAGCCTTTGGGAGGTGTGTCCCAGCAGGAAGGCAGAGGGGGAAGCACCCTCCAGTGGGCAGCACAGGGGAGATGGACACACCAGCAGCTGGGGTCAGGCTGGGAGCACCAGCAGTTCTGTCACAGCAGGAGAGGCTTGTTCTGCTGCATCAGAGGTGGAGGCAGTAACCAGGCTGGTCTGATTGATCCCCCTCCAGCCCCCTCAGGAGTGGAGGGATTAGAGCAGATCATTTGGGATATAGCAGATATTTGGGTGCCTGGACCACCCAAATGACTGCTGTGTCTTGCCAGGGCAAGCACCTTTCAGGGTCAGAGTATGGACCTGTCAGCCCTTACCAGAAAAATGCTGCACACCAGGAACAAGAGTCAGGATCAGGACAGGTCATCTTGCCCAGGAGAAGGGGATTTCCTGAGATTAGTCACCAAATCTTCCCTCTTCAGAAGCTCAGCCCCAAAAGCTGCTAGGATCCTCCAAGGAATGTTTCCTGCTACCTCCCCAGGTGGGGATTCACAGTAATAGCAAGAGATTAAAAATATTTAGAGGTCTTGTAGGGTCAAAGCAACAAACACTTTTTCCCCCTGGATGATCACTAACAAAATTAGTTTTTAAGTAGGGGGGGAAAAGCCATCTCAAATCTTATATTTTCCCTGATTTCTCCTATCCCTTTTATCTAGTGTCAGTTTTGGTGGTTTTGAAGAAGAAAAAGAGAGGCATTACTTTTCCCTTTCAACTGCTCTTGCCAATCCTGATTTTTTTTTATTTTATTATGAACAGTCCAGGGGAAGCAGGAATCCAAACACAAACCTGTGGATTAGATTAATGGCATGTAAAAACAAATGAGAGGCCCTTGCTGCTGTGGGAAAAGCAATTACCCTAAGATCAAGCAACTTTGCAAGTGATGTACAGAAGAAAGGAGAGAGATGGACGGGGCTGCCATGTCATGCTGGCATTTGGGAAGGTGGCCAAAAATGCAAGAGGCAGATCGTATGTGTGCAGCTCTGTGTGTGTGTGTGGATGGCTCTGGCATCACTGTCACCCTGTCCTGAGACAAAGGCAGAGGGCATGGGAGTTCAAATGAGAGCTGCAGGATTAGTTTGGGATGCAGGAATGTTGCAGGCAAAATGGAGGTTTAAGACAAGGTTTGTCATGGAGACCCTCCCATTGAGCCACAAGGGTCAGAAAGGACCCCCTTGATTTCTAAACTCCTTCTCAGAGAGGAGTCTGGATCCAACCCTTGGTCAATGGTTTCTGCCTAAATAATGATATAGTGTGTAATTGAGCCTTTATACAATTTTGTGCTGCAGAATTAAGGATGGCTAACCAAATATATTTATATAAATGAAATAAGTGTTTTATTTCAATTGATGATTATAATGATTAGACTAAAAAAACTTTAATCAGAATTGTTTACTACACAATAGTTTTAACTACTAGTATAATGCACCATTTTTTATAAATATTGAAGCAATTAAAGTTGGTAAAATAATTATTAAGTAGAGATTGATGTTACCCATTTCAATGAGTGTGGGTAAATCTCTTTTGCTCAGCATTGAGGGGTGTCTACGCTCAAGAGTGGGATCTGCACACAGACCCAAAAAGGGGGGTATTAGAGGACCCTGCCATCAAAAAGCAGGACTGAGTTGTTGTAGTGTGATGTGATTGACTGTCAGCCATATGTTTGTAGGCCCCCTGTGTCAGCACTGCAGCCTTTAGCTCAGCACCATTAGATAAATCATCAGTACTAGCACTTGTTGGTTTCTTTATCAGAAGCTTTGTCTGCCACCTCCTCACCAGTGCCAGTTTCTGTCAGGAAACATTGTTCTTCACATCCTCAGAATGTTTAACTTTGGGCTTGATGAGTCAGCCTCCTCTCAGCATTCTTCTGCACCAAAAAGCAGCCTGACCCCTCCTACTCCATTTGCCACTGACAGCCTGATAACTTTTGCTAATAGGGTAAAGTCTGAGCTGTTTTACCCCCACCTAGGCAGAGCATCCTGCTACAAGGAGGGCTTAGCCCCCAAGACCCTGATGGGGTCTGTAGCTCAGCCACTGCCAATTCAGGGTGAGTGTGGAGATAGCAATGAGCTGCAAACACACTCCTCCTCCATTTGCAGCTCTTGGCAGGCTTTTTGTCTCCTCCTGGATGCTTGAGCCAGCACAGTCTCCCAGTGAGTCTCTGGCACAAGGACTGTGAGAATCCTTTCATTCTAGATCACAGAATGGTTTGTGTTGGAAGGGACTTTAAGGATCACCTAATTCCAACCCCATGCCGTGGGCAGGGATGCCCCAAGCTGTGTCCTACCCCAAGGCACATTCCCCATCTGCCCTATCACTGTCCTTCCCTGCTTCAGGTCACTGCAGAGAGGAGATGAGGCCCAAGCAGCTCTGCAAATCTCAGCATTTCTGTTTCCCTCTGTTCTGGGGTGTCGGTGCAGTGGGGAGCACCTCCATGTTCAACACCAGCAGTCACCCCACACGTCTCAAGCAGCATTTCAGCCTCATGATGAAGGCAGCAGAAGCCCTTTTCTGCCCCCTATGGCAGTGTCACCCAGGCGAGCACTTGAGCAGCAGCAGGGGTGCATGGGCAGGGTCAGCCCTTCTGGCAGGGCCAGTGGTTTGGAAAGCAGCAGGGCAGATTTCCAGCTGCTGCAAACGGGTGCTGCCTCCCTGATTTTCACCCAGGCTAGCTTGCTTGTATGTGCTAGCTGCAGAGCTGGTCCTTCAATCTCCAAGCACCCTGCCTGTCTTGGCCAGGATCCTGGGGTGCTGGCAGGGTTTGGCTGGTTTGTTTAATGGGTGCTGGGGCTGTTGTCTGTCACACGCCATTCACTCCTGTTCTGGATCACAGCGTTTGAACCATCTCCTATTTCCAATGCTTCTGTCACAGCTTTGTTTGCAGTAGCAGTGCCTTCAGCAGCTGCCTGTGCTGCATGGCCAAGTGGGCTACCAGAGCTTGAGGGCATCTCCCAGGCTCCCATGAGACCAGCACCCATGTGTACCTGTGTCCTGCTGACCTCTGGGAGGCACTGCTCCAAGCTCCTGGCTCAGGTCTGGGAATGGTGGTGTGCTTTGATCCTCACACATCAGCCCAGTGTGTCCAGGGTTCCCCATCTCCTGCTCAACATATATTGGTGCTTTTCACTGGAGCCACAAGCTCTTCACAATGGGATCAGGTTGGCTTGGGATGAGAGACCCAGGGATGAGCTAGAGTTCACCAAGGTGAGCAGGCAGGTGCCAATTCACCTGCTCTGAGTAAATTAATGATGCTGCCAGGGAGAAAGCAGTAGTGGATAAAAAATATAGCTGAAAAGCAGGAGAGAGGGGAGTAGAAAAGAATATAAAAATCTCTCTGTTAGAGTATATTCTAACCCCTTAACCTTTTGTCCCTGGTTCTGCATAATTTCCAATTGTAGCCAGTAACAGATGCCCAGGGAAAACCATCAGAGCATAGGAACAAACAGGACAAGTTAACATCTCTTCCTCATCTTGCCTCACCTCTATGGCTGTGTTCCTGTTGCACAGGACAAGTAAGCATCAAAATGGGCCCAAAATGCTCTCTGGCTTTCAGGAAAATCTGTAGCTCAGTGGCTCTGAATTTCATCAGTGAACTTAAATCTTTGCATTTAATACACAGCAGATATGGTTAGATTTTTCTCCATTAAGTCTCCCAAGCTTTTTGCAGGGGTGGCATCCCCTTGACACTCCTTGTCCCCATACTGGGATGCAGCTGGTGCAACTGCCAATGGCTCCACATTTCCAAGGATTTATTTCTATTTTTCTTTCTAATATTGAAAGCCCAGAATACCAACTGCTATGAGGGGATACAATGTTTATTTTGCAAGTGGAGTAGAATTTAAGAGAGACTGTCATTGCTACTTATTCACAGACTGTTACCTGAATTTCTCTAGTCTCCCTCATGCTGCTGCGTGTCACCTCTTCCTTGCTCCACATATTTCCAGGAGCAGGCTCTCTCATGCAGGGCTTGTATCTGAGGGTTCCCCCTTTGGTTTACTGGGGCACTTTGTGCTCCAGCATCACTTGCTGTGCATGGCCCTGCATCCTTTAAATTACAGAGCAAGCAGTAGGATTGTGCATGGAGAAGGGACAGAGGGAGCACGCCAGGGTCCATCCCTCTGTAACACCCCGGCCACTGTCATCCTCTCCCCAGCATACCCATGCTCCTGAGTGGGCAATGGGCATCCTGGGAGATGAGTGAGCCTCTGATGCTGCAGGTGCAAATATTTGCACCCAGGCTCCTGCAGGGGCTGTGGAGGGGAAGAGCTGTCCCCCGATGCCCTTGCCCACCTGATAGGGACCCGCCACAGTGCGAGTGTCACTCTGCCCGTGGCTGAGCCCTGCGGCAGCCCGCCTTTTCCTTATTTGTTTTTCTCCCTTTGAGAGCTATTCTTTCCCTCCCATATGCTGTAATAATTACAAGTGATAACTTAACAGCTGCTCTGCTATTCTGGGCTGAGCAGAGCCACGCGCCTCCACCTTCCCTCCCTCCCACGGCTCTGGGTCAATGTCTTGGCTCCAGCAATCAGGGATTCCTGCAATTTTTGCCACTCAGGAGGATCTGGACTCTTTTCCCCTCCATTGCCATCTGTCTCCCACCCGCCCGGCCCAGCATCACGAAGGGGGATGGGACTGTGACATCCATCTGTTACCATGGAGAAAGCTGAGCCAGCGAAGGGACGCACCCTGCATCCTGGGTGAAGGCCAGTGGAGAGGGGGTGAAAGGGATTTTCTTGTGTATCTGTTTTATTATCATGTGTCTGTTGTCACTCATGGGGTCTGCTGCAGGTGACAACCGCCACCCTTGGTCACAATGGACCTTATGATCCCCTCAGCCCTCTTGCTGGAGAAGGTGGTGACCTTAGGCCTGGTGTGGCATCCCAGATGGTGGACCAAGTCCACATCGCTAAAATGAACCATTTGCCTGCCTTCCTCCTGTGCAAGAGTGGTGGTGGCTCCCAAGGAGATGATAGACCCCCAACAGCAGCCCTGGGCTCAGGGCAGCACCCAGGCTTCCCATTTTGGATGTGAAAGAGTTTTTCTCCTTTTACAAGAGAATTTTGCCTCCAGTTTTTCTGACTGCTGAAAGCCCAGCATGAAAAAAGTCAGGATGAGATGTTTCTGCCTGCACCCCACAAAGGAAATGCTGCATCCTTGAGCATTCCAGTCCTTCCCCAGTCAGCAAGGCTACCCAGGCCAGAAGTGCCTCTCCAGCACAGGTGACGATTCCCAGAAATGTGTAAAGACAGCCCAATGGTTGTAGCGAGAGACACACAAGTCTGTGTCGGGCAGTGTCATCCATCCAGCCCACAAAAGGCTGCATTCTGCTTCCCAAGCACTGGAAATCTGACACCTGCCTGCTTGCTCCTGTGCAGTCCCATGCTGGCCACTTCCCATATTCCAAAGGCAGCAGTGCCGGTACCTCTGGTTGCAGCAGGCTCGAAACTGGTAGAGCCCCACAGAGCAACCTGAGAAGGTTCTGCAGCAAGGCTAGCATCTGAATTCATATTTGGCAATCTGCAGTGCAGGCAGGGTGCCTGTGCTTCCTCCCTTATGTGTGCTGGCCTTTACTGACATAGTAAAATGCTGGGAATTAAGGACAGGATTTTACCTAAGGATGGGATTTGCCAGAACCATCAGTCCACAGTGGTCTTGGCTCTTCTCACCCGGCACAAATGTCATCTGCACATCTGATACATATCACAGCAGGTGACATCTTCCCCTGCTACCTGCCAGCTGTCCTTGTAGGCAGCAGATCTCACAGGATACCTAGAGCAGGTCTTTCTAAGGGCAGTGGTGGCTAATCTTCCCTGTGGTCCTCCCAAAATTGTAAGTGGGAATAAAAATTGGGAGTGTGCAACAAGGTGGGCCTTCCCAGGAATTTCACTTCCCAGACTGGGAATTCTGCTGCTGACATGACTTCAAAGCAATGGTGGCAAGGTCAGGGTCCATGGACAGGGGTTTTGTGCATGCAGACACTTTTCACACATCAGGGTGACCACAGAAATTGCAACCCTTGGCTTTTGGGTCATCAGCTGCAACGCTATGCCTTGAATTGTGCCCCACCCAGAGGGCCTTTGGAAGAGTGATGTGGTGCTTATCTGAGCTGGCTTTGATGGTTGGCAGCTGTGCAGGACCACCAAGCAAAGGCTTCAGTGGTGGCACTGGGACACACTGGAGGAAAGCTCACCAGGGGAAGCAACACCTGCCTCGCTTGCACCTCCCACGCAGGAGTAGGCAGCCCCAGGAAGAGGCGGCTTGGAAAGCCTGAGACATCTCCTAGGGAGAGCTGGCAGCTCCATCTGGCTCTGCTTCAGAGGAGCTCTCCAAGGAGCTGCTGAGGGTGGCCAGAGCGGGGCCTGTGGGTGGTGTGCCAGGAGCAGGAGAGGAGGAGCAGAAAGAGAGGGAGGGAGTGGGTGGGATACACATGCCCCACACTGCCAAGTTTCCCTTGCAGCAAGGTAATGCTTCTTTAAAGCAACTGCTCTGGTCCAAGAGAAGGGTGGTGCATTTAGGGGCTTGTGTGTGGTGTGATGCTGGTATTCAGGTGCAGGGGAGGTGCTTCTGCACAGTGACCCCACAGCGACCTGGGGACACGCAGGGCTTTGTGCGCAGGAGCTTCAGCCCACAAGTGCTCGAAGCCACCACGTGCATTTGCTGCATGGCAAAGTCTCTTTGCACCTCTGCTCATTTTCACGGGTCTCGTGCCTTGCTCTTACTCTCCAGAAAGGCAGGCATTCTTTTCTTGAAGATAGCAATGTGCTAAGAGAGCTCTCATTGAAACAGGGCAGCCAGAGTATTTGTTAGGATAAAAACACATGGGGTTAGCACTGTGCTCCTCACTTCTCTGAGCCCAGGCAATTGCACAGCAAAATTACAGTCCTTATCTGCACCCAGGTTTTGCAGCAGTGTAACTGCAGCCATTTGGCTTTTAGTTTCTTCATTTCAATCTCTTTGATCATGTGCCACGATTAATCTGATCTCTATGAGGCGGGATGAGTAGGAGTCAGAAGAAAAACTGTAATCGTCTGTGCCTTTGGCATGCAGGAGCGGAATAATTTTGTAGTCTCATCTCCACGCTGGTAGCTCTAGGAAAAGTCTCCATCCCTTCATCAGCTAGCAACACCGTGCAAGGCTAAGGGATGCTGATCTAAATGGAAATATTGAGAGTTAGGTACCATCACTATTCCTTGTTCCCTAATTTTTCAGGCTGCAGCATCTACATGACGCAAACCACATGGTCAGTGACTGAAACGCAGCTGGCAACAATGAGCTCCAAACACAAAGATAAATTCATTATAAGCTCCTTGCTGTTGTTTGCTCTCACCTGCCTTGTCATGACACCAGGCTGCTAATTCCCTGTGTTGTTTCCTTGCCTGAGTCAAATGAGACATGAGGTTTTGTTGGGCTGGGAGGAAGGGAGCAAGGGGAAAGGGCATGGGGAGGTGACGTCATGCTGCCCAGCCCTGTCCTGACTCTCCTGACAGTTTTTCCTTGCCAGTTCCCACCAGTGCAGCACTGGCACTGTTTTTTGCTGTCCTGACAGCTACACAGAGGTGTTTCCCCCTCCTAGCCCAGAGTGCCCTTGCCGCCACTGCAGAGCATTGCTTTAATTCTGTCTGCACCAACCCTGGTGTCCATCGCAGCCCTTTCTGTTTTGAAAGCCCTCCCTTTCCTAGGCAAAATGATCCAAATTCCTTTACTAGCACACCTCATTACTTGACTCCCCATCTGATTGTGCAGCTCTCTTTGAGCATTGCTTACTTTTATTGAAAAGCATTACCAGCACAGAGCAGAGATAACCATGTAAGGGACCCGTTTTAAACTGTCCAACAAGGCATTATTAACCCATATCACAGATTATAATCAAAAGCATCTTTTCTATAGAAGTTGTTCTTCTTGTCCTATTGACTATTCCAGCAAAAACAACTCACTCTGTCCTGCATTTGCCCAAATGATTATCCCATGTCATGTCACCTGTACTTCTGTTGAATTATGTTTTGCATTTTTTTTTCCCTTCCCACATACCCTTAGGAAGTGAGCAATTCCTTTCCTAAGCTCCATCAGAGATCAACAGGTGCCAGGGAGGTGGGAAGATGCTGAGACTGGAGGATAGAGAGCCCAAAAGGGCCATTTTTCTGCTCAAGTGCATCTGTCCACAGCACCAAGTTTAAAGAAAAGGCCTGGATGGATTATCACTGTCCCCAAGTCCCCTCACAGACCCTGAGGGCTTCTTAGCTGCCCAAAGAAGAGAGAAACTCTCAGGTGCTTCTGTTCTGGTGCAATTATGACAGGCAATTTAAAAGCAGCCAAGAGCTGTATTGACAGTGTCATTTGGAACATAATGGACTAATGGTCCCTTCAATTTAATTAAGGATTTTTTTCAAATTACAAACTAACCTAAATTAAGATGAGAGTGTATACAGAAAGACCTTAATGTGGTTCCACTAATTTAGATTTGCAGTCTTAATTATTTGGATTAATTTTCCAAAAGGATACATGACATTTCTATTGGTGTAAAGACCCATAAGAAGTGTAGCAGGTGTTTTGAAAGTGAAATAGTGAAAAAGGTGAAATTGCCTTTCAGGGGTGCAAGTCTTGGTAACACCTCTTTTAAGAATCTGTATAAGTACCTCCTTCCCAGGCAAGAATAAGCTACGGAAATGTAAAGGATCATGCTTCAATTTTACACGTGTGTGTGTGTGTGTGTGTCTGCACATATATATTTTTGTGTGTGTGTATATATATATATATATATACACACACACGGGAGTGGGTGGGGGTGTGTCTGCCTGTGTCTATGTAAAAAAAACAATGGCTGGAAAAGTTGTTCCACTTTGATTACTCCAACAGCTTTAAATCAATGTAACATCTGAATGATAGCAAGGCTTGAGGCAGTGGCCAGAAGGTGATGACAAAATCATCTGTGGTGGTTTATGACTTGTTTTTCCTCCTGTTTCTTCCCATCTTCCTCCTCTCCAAGCTGCTCAGTACTCTCTGGCTGCTCAGGATTGATGTGTCCATAGCAGAGGCAGTGGGAAGCATTGGGAAACAACTTCTCCTCCCCATAGCACACTTGACTGGGTTTAGCTTGGACAGCCATGATTCTGAAGTTCCCTCACTGCCCAGCTGGATCCCTTTAAGAAAAAAGGAAACCCAAGTCACTTCTCTTTGCAGGAGAAACTGCCCTGGAGCCCCCCATCCAGTGCATCCAGTGTTTGTTGGAACACTGCTTCAAAAGGCGTGTAGTAATTGAGTCATCCAACTCTGCCTTGCAAAAAGCTCCTTAAGGTACCATGTTTTGCTCTGCTGTCCTTAGCACCATTGATGGGAATGGGTGGTTTTGGGAGCAGGCCAGGGCAGCCTCCGGCCCTCTGCACAGCAGGATGGGGGCAAAGAAGCCACTGTGGTGTTTGAGTTGTGGTACCACCCAGATGATCAAACAGAAACCACTGCTCCTTTGGGAATGTCACTATCTCAGCACGCACCAGAGGAGGATCAGGGGAGGGTGAACACCTTTCCTTTCCTCTTCTCCTATGGCTTTGGAGAAGAGACACCGGAGCCAAGACCTTGGTTACGCTTCTGCAATAGAAGGAAATCCAAGGGTGGCTGAGTCAGGCTGTGAGCAACACGCCTGGCATCTCCCAGGATATCAGCTGCAGAGTCAGGAGCTGAAGCCTGCTTTTCTGCACACAGATCAGGTGCCTGCAGACACTTACAGGTGTGTAGGTGTGAGCTAGTCCTGGGAAAGGGAGACCAGTGGACTTCAGATGGGAGAAGAGCCATGGCTTGCCGTTCCTCCCAAATCCTGAAAAAGGATGCTCATGGAAAAGCAGCATCCAATCTGTCTTTCAAACCCAGGGCAGTTTCCTTGCAAGAAATGGAAAGAGACAGGGAAGAAAGGAGAATTGCCTTTTTGAAAATGTTTGCTTTAGGTAACCCTCACACTTTGGGGTCTCAGGACTGAAAGGCAGGAAAAAAGGGCTTGTTGACCTGATGTTAACCTTCAGCTGTCAGCCATTCAGCTCCATGATCCTCACATGCCGCTGCTTAATCCAGGAGGAAAAAAAGCACAAAGCCTGCCCAGAGCCTGTGCCATCTCATTAACATTTGGCTTAGGCAAGATTTCTGTCCTGCACAGGGAATGCAGCAGCTCCAGTTCAAACAGCTCTCCTCTGCTGTGTCCAGGGACAGAGGTTTGTCACACCTTCTGCAGTGCTGTGCTTTGGGGTCCTTGAGCTGACAAAACATAATTCAGGCAGAGACACTGGCATTTTTTGGCTTATTGAGAACTTGAACAGACATTTCTGTGAGGTCCTCCTCTGTGCCAGAATGAGGTGGTTCCCAACAGGCACAAGACACTGACCCAACACAGGTTTGGCTGGTGCCTGGCACCTCTTATTGGCGGTGGGGGTCCCACAAGGCCATAAAAGCCAGACTGTAGCTTCTGGTTTGACATCACATCCCACATCCCCATTATGTGTACTCAGAGGAAGGTCATAGGGATGGTTGAAGAAGAAATAATATGGGAGGGACAAGGAGCACATGGGCACCTTGACCTACAGCCAGACATCTACTGCCCCCAGGCCCTTGTAGTTTTCACTTGATTAAACATGAAAGCTCTGTGGTTGCCTGAGCTGGCAAACATGGTTCAGCACACCTGAAGTTGGCAGGGAGACCTGCTGCCCTGGGGTTGGCATGGGGTTGGCAAAGGTTTCCTCTTCCCATCTGGGAGCTGGCAAGAGTGTGTTCCCATCTGACAAGCAGGTGGGAGGAGGAAGGTGGGTGGCTTTATGCTGACTGATGTGAGCAGTGTGCTTTTGGTGGTGGAGGAACACGGCCGTGGCCATGGGCTGAGTGGATCACATGAGCTTGGAGGTGGAGCTTGAACCGTGTGAGAGATAGATGATTCTTTGGAGACACGGTGGGATTCTTCAGTGGGAGGACCTCTGTTCTAAGTATAACAAGTCACACTTTAGAAATAAGTTGGTTGAGGCTGTGGCTGAGTTTCTTTGATGTAGGCTGAGGTCACACACTACAGGGAGAAATCACTCAGTGTTCTGCTTTCCTGTTGATAAACAGCTCTGATCCTGGGACAAGGCTGTGATCCATGGGGCTGTTTAGCCATGAGGAAGTAGAAACTCCTGCACTAAGCCAGATCAAGGGTCTGAATTGCTGAGCATCCTAAGGCTTCAGGGAGCAGTGAGTGCTCCCAGGGGCATATTGATTAGGACTCCTTCAATTCTTACCCCTTGTTACTGCCTCCAGGAGCGAGGACTACATAGCTGAGTGTGACCCATATGGCCCCTCACCATTTGCTACTAAAACAGGTTAAGAGCACAGTCTCACAGGCTTTGTAAACAGCATTTGTCTGCGTTTATTAATCCAGATTATGTTTTCTACATCTACTGGTTTAATCTTCTCTTGAACTCATGCAAATACTCACAGCTGACAGCATTCTTGGGCAAGGAGTTCCCCAGGTCTGACCCCCACCACATGAGGACATACATGCTCTGAATTAGCCCCAGTTTTTGCACTGGGAAGAGGCAGCAAGGCCAATCCCTGTCAGCCTTCTTTGGGCCATGCCTGACTTTGTAGCCCTCTGCCATAACCTCTCCAGCCATGTCTTTTCCAGACTGAGAAGTCCTGCTGTGCACAAGTCCTTGCTTGCAGGAGGGCTCCTCCAGACCTTTGATCCTCTTTCATCCCTTTCTCCGTGTTGCCCTATTGCATTTTGGATTCGAGGCTTCAAAGAGGTGCCTTTTGGGGCACAGGTCAGCACAGTGGCTTGGCAGGCATGCCTGCCCCACAGCCCTGGCTCTCTCCAGATGCTGCTGTTTCTTGGCCACAGGCTGTGCCAGCTCCTGTGATCCCGTTTGCGTAAGTAATTGGCAGTGCATACCACGCATAACCAGCTCTGAGTTTGTGTTGGGGTTTTTTTGATCCAGGGCTCTTTCTCTTCTGGAAGGGTAGATGTGTTGTCTGGGTGTTTTTATGAGTGTTGGGTCTCCCTGCTGACTGCAAATCCATCCTCCCACCTTGAAATCTGCTTGGCTCTCCTGCAGAGACCCATGGTGTGTAAGGGGCTGTAGGTGAGAGCCTGGCATTGTCTGAGACCTAAAGGGAATATTTTCAGGGCTGTTCCAGCTCCCTTCCTTTGCTTTTATCCCAGATAAAAATGTATTTACATGATAACATAGAAAAGCATAATAAGCAACCAAACCTCACTGTGGTCAATTCACTCCCAGCCTATTTCATGCTGATAAGACCATGATGAACTCAGATTGGAACTTCAAACTTCTTTGAAGGCATTCAGCCAATTGCAAAGGTGAGAACCAGCTGCACAGTTTGGGTCCCGAGATGAACTTTGTTGTAGGTGAAGCTGTAACATGAATTTGTCATGTGAATCTATCTTGAGGAATAATAACTCTTTGTATTTTTATTGGGTTTTTTTGCTACAGTTTTTCCTTCCTCCTGGTCCCACCACAAATCTGCTCTCACTCTAATCTTTTCTTTGGCAGCTAAAACTATTATCTTTATTGTTTCAGGGCTTGGCTTCTTCCTGTTAGATCTCCTAATTGGATTTTTACTCTCCTATCCATTTAGTCTCTTCTGTGCTTTCACTAAAACCCTTTAACCCTTTGGCACCAGCTTTGCTAACCAGTTACCCTGGAAGGTGCTCCACTCCCTGATTTGCACAGGAACAGCTTTCCTAAGCCATGGGTGCCACCTCCAATGTCACTGTCTGTACACTGTGTCATCACCATCATCTCCTTCACTCTGAAGACTACAAAGGCTCACTGGGTTTTAACCAAGAATAACCAAAACAACCCACATCACCCTTTAAAAGGAGGTCTGAAGTCACCATAGAGCCAAAATAATCCAAAAATTATAATATTTCAGCTGTGGCTAGGAAAAGTTTTCAGCTTTGTCCAGATTCACCTCCCACCCAGACCAGGTGCCAGTCCTGTGTCCCTGGCTGTGTCTTAAATGGGTTAGCAGCTACAAGAGGGTGAAACAGCAGGGGGGCTGTGACCACTTCTGGCACTGGGGTCACTTAACCCTTCCACTCCTCTTCATCCTCTTTGGAAAATGCTGTTCACAAAACATGCTTTCTTCCACCTCTCATCGATTTTGTTGCTTTGGCCTGCAAGCTCTGCTGGACAGGCCAGCCTCTCATAACAGTGCCAGAGTCTTCACTGAAGGCTTTGAGTGTGCCAGGAGTGCCCTGATTGCATTGCAGGTGCTTTCTGTGCAGCTGGAAGGACCTCTGGTCTCCATACCAGCAATGGTCTCTGTCCTCTCCATGAGTAAATCAGAGCTTTGGTTTCTCCAGCTAGCAGGTACAATCCAAGCTGTCCTTGGAGCACAGCAAGATGGTGATGGAATCTGCCATGGAGGGGGCTTGGGTACCCCATATCCCAAGAAGGGGCTGCTGGTTTGATGGCTTGAGCCATGCAGCTTCTCTTAGAGGAGGAGGGTGGAGCTGAGACAATGGCATCTCACCATGGGTCTGGTTTTTCCATCAGACCATGCAGTAATGCAGCACTGTGATTTTTCAGGGAGCCAAGATCTTCACTTGTAACATTTCTTTGTAACAACTTGGAGCACAAGGAAGGAAGCTCTCCTCCAGGTCAGTCAAGCCCAGTGCAGACAGATGATGGAGTAAGACCTCCCCGTAGCAAGATGTTAAGTACAAAAGGAAATGTAAATACAAAGGGAGGAAAAATAGGGAGAAGAGGTACCAACCCTACTAACTGGCTGCTCAACCCAGATCCAGCTGCCTGGCCTTAAACAGGCCTCAATGGACCCAGTCCCTCTCCTCCTTTTGTTCTTTTTTTCAGCCTTTTTACAACCTCAGTGCCTTTGTGTTTGTGTTGCTGAAATGCGTTGCCATGGTTAAAATTGTTATTTTCAGCAGGGTTTGCATCTTACCTGTGAGACAGATAGATATGGAGATGGAGATGTGCATGAATATGTGTGTTTACCTTCATTTCAGTTCCCACTGGCCATGTGGAAAAACAAATCTGATGGAAAAGGAGGACCCTTCAGGGGGAATGAGGAGAGAGGGAGAATGCCACCTTGGAGGAGTTTCTCCAAGGAATACATAGGCTAAGCCAAAAGCGTGGGATATAAGAGATGATCACTTGAGAGCAGGGGAGGGCAGAGATGGACATAGGTTTGTAGAAGGTGTTATTGGACTGTGGAAAACACACAACTTCAAGTCAAGTCTATTTTAAGGGTGCAGTGTACATGTGGAAAGGTGGGGATCACAGTCCCCTCCCTGCACACTGTTCCCACACTGGCAGTGCCAACACAAAATTCATCCTTAGCCCTGTCATTTTACTTGGCTCCGGTTGCTCCAAGTGCTGAAAGGGGTTTGCAATTGTTATTTTTAAATTATTATTATTTTTTTAATGTTCTTATCAGATACATGTAGTAAATTTTACTTTATTCCTCTTCTTTTATAATATTATTTATTCAAGGAACTGATTCTTTGGCACATTCCCATAGGTATTCTTCTACAGAGGAAAATGATAACAAAACCTTTGGCTTTCAGACTTTTAGGATTTTTGGCTTTGGTGTATCAGGCCACAATAATTGTATTGTTGTTCCTCAGGGAATGATTCAGAATAATAGATCTGCTAGGAAAGATGGACCAAGTTCCTGAGTTTTTTGGCTAATGTTATTATGCCAGTCTGAATTGATGGAACAGTTCTGAATTGCTTCACTCAAACAAGCATTGAATGAAGAATTGAATCAATATTTGCTGGGCCCTCTTCCAGCCCCTCCAGCTCTCTTACACAATCCACCAGTGCTGCCCATGCCTGGACAAAATGTGTGGGGCTGGTCAGAGGTGGCTCCTAGCCAAGAAGTGAGGCCCAGGCCCTCTGGAGTATTTTGTTATCTCCCATCCCCTGATTCTGCCTGGAGGCAGGACTCCTCTCCCATCTAACACGAGGCCCTGGCTGTGCCTGGCTATACCTGGCTCCTGCCGCAGCGGAGGAGGAAGATGGCACCTCCAGGGGCTGAGTCAGTCGCCTGAGAGAGAAACCACTCTCAAGTGGGATTTTTCCATTGACTGAGAATCTCCCCAGGCTACTGGGGCCCAAGATAGGCTGCCTGAGTTAAAGCCTGAGATAAGAGATGATGAACTGGGGAGCTGGAAGTTCACTCCTGTCTCAGGTAAGGACCGAAAGGGTTGGGGATAAAGGGGAGTGCTTCTAAATCATGTGCAAGTTCAGAAATTACTTTTTCTCTGTGGGAGAAATGCTGGTAACAGCCCCAGCTCAGTATTTCTGACAGCCTTATCCCCAAGCCCCACTACTGGACAAGGCTGCTATTTGCCTTTGTCATGGGTGTTGCTACACCATGGCAGCACCCAGACAGCCAGGTCTTACTGCCTTGTTCAGCCCTTGGAACCTGCTGCTAAAAGCACTGACAGCACTGATAGGGATGTCCTTTCACATCCTCTGGGCTCCACACTGACACACACCTGATCTCCTGCCATTTTGTCTGTTCCCTTTGGGAAGGCTGCCAGAAATGTCAATGTTTTCACCCTCCTGCTCTGTATGGCAGCAGAGCTGCAGCCCTGCCTGACAGCTGACACCCTCCCCAAGCTTTGTAATTGGGGTGATGGAGCTAATGAGGGGATGAATCCATCCCATCACTTTCTGTGATTGTCATTCACCTTCTTCTGCCCCATCAAGTCACTGGAGAAATCTGGTATCTGAGCCAAACAAGGGACATCTGTAAACATGGTCTAACCAGCACTGCTGGAGGCTTGGTCCTGAGGATGAGCAGAGCAACCTCAGAGCCACAGGAACACCTCCCTGTGCGCTTGTCTGCTCTATAGTCACCACAAATTAACTGCAGGTATGTCCTGAAAATTAATGAGTTCAAGACCTTTACAGCCTCAGACGGGCCATCTTCTGCAGAAATAGTGTCCTTAATTAAATCATACCTCCTTCACGAGGACCTGTATTGAGCCCAAAGACAGGGAAGGCAGTCAGGCTGCCTGGTGCTGTACTGGCAAGATGTGGGATCACTGGGGAAAGGCTGCTACAGCTCATCCACATCCACCTGCAGGGCAGAGTGGGGGGAGGAGCCAGCCTGGATTCGTTAATTGCTGGCGTGGGGTGGCAAGGAAACCAGCCCAAGTGCTGGCCACAGGGGTGCATAGCACCTCAGCAGCATGGCTAATTAATGGAGTGAAATGGGTGTTTGGGACGTGGTGTAATGGGGAAGTGAGTCAGGCACAGCACCACATGTAGCTGATCCTATGGTTCCCTCCTCCAGCACGCTCAGACCCCTCTTCAGGTCACCTTCTCTTGTGAGCTGGCAAAACCTCAGTGGTCTTCTGGGGAGAATAAATGACAGGGAGCAGGGTTAGCGGAAGCCAGGTGCACTTATCCCAGAGGCTCAGCATGTGGTGTGGCTGTGGAGGATGTTGTCCTACAGCTATTTCCTGAGCAGGAAGGAGATCCACATAGATGCCTGGGTTGGAGGGTCTAGGGAGCTCAAGGGGAGAAGTTCTGCCAGAATACGTGGGTTGTGGTTATCTATCCCTCTACACCATCACCAAGGTGATGGGGAGATCTCTCTTCGGAATCTACCCAGGCTCCTGTACCTTGGGAAGGAGCCTGGCAGGTTGGGAAGAACCCTCTCTGGCTGTGGGGAGTCAAGATGCACCAGTTCCCACCTCCAGCGCCACAGGAAACAAGGTGATGGCTGCATCTTTCACTCAGGTGTGCACCTTGGCAGCAGCTGCACGTGTGTGAGCAGAGAAGCCAGCACCAAGGTGTTAAGGAAACTCCTGTCTGACTGTTTGGGAGTGTGATGGCCTGAGTGCTTCCTGAATGGTCAGACAGGAAAGTTTCCCTAACAAAATGGACTGTTTGCATTGTGCACCTGAGTCCCCTGTGCTCATAAGGGGCTTAAGGCTCCAGTTCTGGGCTCCATAAAAAACATCTTGCAGGGGCTGGCTGGGAGAAAAAAATGCCCCTGGCACTGCAGCCAGGCCAGAAAGCATCCATGGAGCCGCGGGTCTGCGGGCCCGCACCCACGCTGCGCCGTCTGGGGCAGAGCCAGGCAGGTGGAAGCGGCGCCGGGGCACAAGGAGCGCACTGCTGGTACTGGCTGGGGAAGTGCCATCGCTCCCGGTAAGGTGACCACCGGGAGGCTCTCCCTGGTAAGGTGACCACCGGGACAGGGGCTGGAGCTGGGACGTGGAGAAAGAGGACATGCAGAAGAACCCAGGCTTGCAAACACAGTTCTGGCAGCTGGGGAGAAGTGCTCTTTTCCCTTCCCTTCCCCACGTCTCTTTTGTTTTCCGCAGCCCGACAGAAGAGGCTTCCAGTGAACGGCAGGGGTGGGGGCAGAGCCCACCCGCACAAAGGCAGCTCCCCACGGGCGCTGTGACCGCTGTCACGCTTTTTCGCTCAAATCAACGCCGGCAGTGGATGACGTGGGGCTGGTGCTCCCCAGCCCCGGGGCTGATTGGTCCCAGCTCAGGTTTGAACGCCAAGGTGTCCTGGCAACGAGAAGCAGAGGAGCCAGACTTTCCCGTCCCCACTCGGCTCCGGGAGCACGGCGGGCGCTGGGAAGGGACGGCATCGCGGCGAGGAGCAGCGCGCAGGGCCCCGGCCCACAGACACGGCAGCGAAGCTGGTCTCAGCTGGGAGAAGGGATGGGGAAATCACCGGTGTTTGGGGGCCTTGAAAGTGACCGTGCAGTGGGGTTTGCGAGAGGGATGCCTGGGGAAAAGCTGCGCAGGGACCGGGGAGTCAAGGGGCCTTCCCACAGTTGTGTGGTCAGCTCTCCTGCCCCAAGAGGAACAAGTGATTCTGGCTAGTTTTGGGTTCTCCTGATTAATCAAACTCACAAATGCCCTGCAGGGCAGCCGGGGCTCTGAGATGTGCTTGAAGAAGATGGCTTTACACTGAAATGAA